>NC_042975.1:30248729-30552062 GCF_901001165.1 Salmo trutta
TCTCCTGGTAGCGCCTCCATGCTCTGGACACTACGCTGACAGACACAGCAAACCTTCTTGCCACAGCACGCATTGATGTGCCATCCTGGATGAGCTGCACTACCTGAGCCACTTGTGTGGGTTGTAGACTCCGTCTCATGCTACCACTAGAGTGAAAGCACCGCCAGCATTCAAAAGTGACCAAAACATCAGCCAGGAAGCATAGGAACTGAGAAGTGGTCTGTGGTCCCCACCTGCAGAACCACTCCTTTATTGGGGGTGTCTTGCTAATTGCCTATAATTTCCACCTGTTGTCTATTCCATTTGCACAACAGCATGTGAAATTTATTGTCAATCAGTGTTGCTTCCTAAGTGGACAGTTTGATTTCACAGAAGTGTGATTGACTTGGAGTTACATTGTGTTGTTTAAGTGTTCCCTTTATTTTTTTGAGCAGTATATATATATATATATATATATATATATATTTTTTTTACTTAACTTCTTAAAGCATTGTTGGTTAATGGCTCGTAAGTAAGCATTTCACTTTAAGGTCTACACCGGTTGTATTCGGCGCATGTGACAAATAAAATTTGATTTGATTACGATAACTAATCCTTTCATCAGTGGTGTTAGCTAGCTAGCGATATTAGCTACTATGCTAGCTGGCTAGATAAACATGGTACAAGCATTTCACTACACTCGCAATAACATCTGCTAACCATGTGTATGTGACCAATAACATTTGATTTGAAGATATCAGATAGGAGCTAATAGCCAACATAGCTAGCATTACGCAATTAGAGCAGTAAAAATAAATGTTTTGTCATACCCATGGTATACGGCATGATATACCACGGCGGTCAGCCAATCCGCATTCAGGGCTCGAACCACTCAGTTTATAATTTCTATTATAAACTGGGTGGTTCAAGCCCTGAATGCTAACTGCCTGACAGCCACGATATATCAGACCGTATACCACGGGTATGACAAAACATTTATTTTTACTGCTCTAATTACGTTGGTAACCAGGTTATAATAGCAATAAAGCACCTCGGGGGTTTGTGGTATATGGCCAATATACCATGGTTAAGGGCTATATCCAGGCACTCAGAGATGCGTCATCCCTAATGATAAGGGAGTAATTGGTTTAAAGGTAAATGATTAAAGAATCCAACCCTGAAACGTAACTAATTAGTAGTTATGTAGAATGTATAATGAATAATTAAAGTACTAAATGTAAGTCCCATAAGGTCTAGTAGAGACCCGGGAGGGAGAGAAACGTATGTGTGTATGAGTGTGCCTAAGAAAATAGCAAGAACAATTAGACTGTGTTTGACCCGAACTATCGAGAACTTAGAGAAGAAAGAGAGTAAGTCTCAAGGTTCCTCTAATCTCGGGGGAAAGGAACCGGCAGCGCTGGGTAGTGATTAACAGTGGTGAGAAGTCCGGGGAGGGATACAACTCACCTACTGTTCGTGTGTATGTATGTGTGTAGGACATCTACTGTTTGTGTGGAGATATGTGCGTAAGTAGGGAGTGAGCATAAAATGAATGTCTTTGTATTATGGACTTCAGAACGTTCTCTGAATAAACTGTACAAACCTTTTGCAGAAGCTGAGTCTTATTATTCTTAACCCACTGTCTTACAAACCTTGGGGATTAGTCAAAGCTTATTGATTGTTTGTTATTATCATTGGGATAGAAAATTCTTCTGTCACCTAAGAACAGTCCTTAGCCGTGGTATATTGGCCATATACACCACACCTCCTCCAGCCTTGTTGCTTAAATATACAATGGCTTTCAGCCAATCAGCATTCAGGGCTTGAACCAAATAGTTCATAATTGGTATTCTAGGGCAACAAGTAATGACAGAAGAGAAGCTGCATGCATCTAATTATAAACAAGTTGGTAAAAAAAAGCCTACCAAAATGTTGGAAATTATAAGCAGCCTGTACAGTGCATGTTATATATTTGTCGATGGTTGGGGCCTCAGATTTTCCCAGGCGGTTGTGGATGGGTTATTAGAAATTGCAGAAGGGTGCGGGTGAACAAACAGCTGACCCGCGCATCATTACCACACCCACACAGATATTAGCAGCACTATTACACGATGTAGGCAAGGCCATAGTAAATCATTGAAATCAGACAGTGACGTAGAGTGACAGTAACAGCAGTGTTCCCTCTCCACGACCACCCCTCATCACTGTCAAACGCTCCCTAAAATACTTCAGCGAGCAGGCCTTTCTGATCAACCTGGCCCGGGTATCCTGGAAGGATAGTGACCTCACCCCATCAGTCCAGGATGCCTGGTCGTTCTTTAAAAGTAATTTCCTCACCATCTTAAATAAGCATGTCCCTTTCAAAAAATGTAGAACTAAGAAAAGATATAGCCCTTGACCAGCACAAAAACATCCTGTGGCGGACTGCAATAGCATCGAATAGTCCCCGCGATATGCAACTGTTCAGGGAAGTCAGGAACCAATATACGCAGTCAGTCAGGAAAGCAAAGGCTAGCTTGTAGAAACAGAAATTTGCATCCTGTAGCTCTAACTCCAAAAAGTTTTGAGATACTGTAAAGTCCATGGAAAACAAGAGCACCTCCTCCCAGCTGCCCACTGCACTGAGGCTAAGAAACACTGTCACCACCGATAAATCCATGATAATCGAAAATTTCAATAAGCATTTCTCTACGGCTGGCCATGCTTTCCTCCTGGCTACCCCTACCCCGGTCAACAGCTCCGCACTCCCCGTAGCTACTTGCCCAAGCCTCCCCAGCTTATCCTTCACCCAAATCCAGATAGCAGATGTTCTGAAAGAGCTGCTAAACCTGAACCCGTACAAATCAGCTGGGCTAGACAAACTGGACCCTCTCTTGCTAAAATTATCCGCCGCAATTGTTGCAACCCCTATTACAAGTCTGTTCAACCTCTCGTATCGTCCGAGATCCCATAAGATTGGAAAGCTGCCGCGGTCATCCCCCTCTTCAAAGGGGGTGACACTCTAGACCCAAACTGTTACAGACCAATATCCATCCTGCCCTGCCTTTCTAAATTCTTCAAAAGCCAAGTTAATAAACAGATCACTGACCATTTGGAATCCCACCGTACCTTCTCTGCTGTGCAATCCTGTTTCCAAGCTGGTCACGGGTGCCCCTCAGCCACGCTCAAGGTACTAAACGATGTCATAACTCCCATCGATAAAAGACAGTACTGTGAAGCAGTCTTCATCGACTGGCCAAGGCTTTCAACTCTGTCAATCACCGTATTCTTATCGGCAAACACAATAACCTTGATTTCTCAAATGACTGCCTCGCCTGGTTCACCAACGACTTCTCAGACAGAGTTCAGTCTGTCAAATTGGAGGGCCTGTTGTCCAGACCTCTGGCACTCTATGGGGGTACCACAGGGTTCAATTTTCAGGCCGATTCTTTTCTCTGTATATATCAACGATGTCGCTCTTGCTGCGGGTGATTCCCTGATCCTCCTCTATGCAGACGACACCATTCTGTATACTTCTGGCCCTTCTTTGGACACTGTGTCAACTTTTTAGTGACAGGGGGCAGTATTCGGAAATTCAGATGAATGACGTGCCCAAATTAAACTGCCTGCTACTTGTGCCCAGAAGGTAGGGTATGCATATTATTAGTAGATTCGGATAGGAAACACTCTGAAGTTTCTAAAACTGTTTGAATGATGTATGTGAGTACAACAGAACTCATATGGTAGGCAAAAACCTGAGAAAAATCCAACCAGGAAGTGTGGAAATCTGAGGTTTGTAGTTTAAGTGATTCCCTATCCAGTATAAAGTGACTTAGGGTTCATGTTGCACTTCCTAAGGCTTCCACTAGATGTCTTTAGAATGTTGTTTCATGCTTCTACTGTGAATAGGGGGAGAACAAGAGCTCCTGGAAGTAGATGACTGAGAAAATGACATGATCTCAGAGGCGTGCGCTCCCGTGAAAGTTAGCTGTGTTCCTTTTCATTTTTGAAGACAAAGGAATCTTCAAGTTGGAATATTATGGAAGATTTATGATAAAAACATCCTAAAGATTGATTCTATACATCGTTTGACATTCTATACATCATCTGTAATATAACTTTGACTTTTCGTCTGAACTTAAACTGCGCGAGCACAGTGTATTTGGAGTACTCTACCGAACGCGCAAACAAAAAGGAGGTATTTGGACATAAATATGGACTTTATCGAAACAAATGAACATTTATTGGGGAACTGGGATTCCTGGGAGTGCATTCCGATGAAGATCATCAAAGGTAAATTAATATTTATAATGTTATTTCTGAGTTATGTTGACTCCACAAAATGGCGGGTTTGGTTTCATCTCTGAGCGCTGTACTCAGATTATTGCAAAGTGTGCTTTCGCTGTAAAGCTTTTTTGAAATCTGACACAGTGGTTGCATTAAGGAGAAGTGTATCTATAATTCTTTGAATAACAGTTAATATTTTATCAACATTAATGATGAGTATTTCTGTAAACTGATGTGCTCATTCACCGGAAGTTTGAGGCAAAACATTTCTGAACATTACACGCCAATATAAAATGGGGTTTTTCGATATAAATATGAACTTTATCGAGCAAAACATACATGTATTGTGTAACATGAAGTCCAAATGCATGCTTTTCAACCGTTCACTGCCCGCCCCCGCCCGCCCGACTAGCATCACTACTGTGGACGGTTCTGACCTAGAATATGTGGACAACTACAAATACCTAGGTGTCTGGCTAGACTATAAACTCTCCTTCAACACTCATATCAAACATCTCCAATCCAAAAACAAATCTAGAATCAGCTTTCTATTTCGCAACAAAGCCTCCTTCACTCACACCGCCAAACCTACCCTAGTAAAACTGACTATCCTACCGATCCTCGACGTCAGCGGTGTCATCTACAAAATAGTTTCCAATACTCTACTCAGCAAACTGGATGCAGTCTATCACAGTGCCATCCGTTTTGTTACCAAGGCCCCTTATACCACCCACCACTACGACCTGTATGCTCTAGTCGGCTGGCACTCGCTACATATTCGTCGCCAGACCCACTGGCTCCAGGTCATCTATAAGTCTATGCTAGGTAAAGCTCCGCCTTATCTCAGCTCACTGGTCACGATAACACCACCCACCCGTAGCACACGCTCCAGCAGTATATCTCACTGGTCATCCCCAAAGCAAAACACCTCCTTGGCCGCCTTTCCTTCCAGTTCTCTGCTGCCAGCGACTGGAACGAATTGCAAAAATCGCTGAAGCTGGAGACTTATATGTCCCTCACCAACTTTAAACATCAGCTATCCGAGCAGCAAACCGATCGCTGCAGCTGTACATAGTCCATTTGTAAATAGTCCACCCAATCTACCTACCTCATCCCCATATTGTTTTTATTTACTTTTCTGCTCTTTTGCACACCAGCATCACTACTTGCACATCATCATCTGCTCATCTATCACTCCAGTGTTAATCTGCTAAATATAATTACTTGCTACTATGGCCTATTTATTGCCTTACCTCACGTCATTGCCAACACTGTATATAGACTTAATTTTTTTTCTATTGTGTTATTGACTGTACGCTTGTTTATTCCATCTGTAACTCTGTGTTGTTGTTTGTGTCACACTACTTTGCTTTATCTTGGCCAGGTCACAGTTGTAAATGAGAACTTCTCAACTGGCCTACCTAGTTAAAGGTGAAATAAAATAATAAACTATGGAGGGTTTTCCACTGACTTCCTCAGTGCCTCTGATAGGGAACCACCACCAGAGTGATTTACAACAGTGACTGTTCTGTAAATGATACATTGAAAGTGGTACTGTAAGAAACATGCTATGTTATTCACACAGCAGGATCTTACATACTGATTAATGGTCAATGCAGGTGATTTAAGGGGAATGTTAACAAACAATGGATGATTGGATACCAAGCTAAGTTCTGTAATTCCTTTAGTGTATTGTGGCGTTCCATCACCGTTGCAGCCAGACATAAAACCTCTCCTGACCCTAAAGCGCTGAGCTCAGGGCTGCTTTGAATAGCCAACAGTTAGTCTTTGTGTGATATTGTTACGCTCTCACTCTGGTTCTTCCTGAGGTAGCTGGAGTTGTAGGCTGTTTAGGCAAATAAACCAGGGACTGAATGGAGTATGTTCACACTGGACACACACACACACACGACATCAGTGGTATCAGAAAAATACCTACAGAGGTAGAGCAAGTAGATGTGTGGAGTTCAGAGGTCACTCATTAGAATGCATGACAGTCCTCAATCTAATCGATGTCCTATCTGTGTTCTCAGATGAAATGAATGCAACAGCATATGTGTATGTGTGTGCGTGTTCCATTCATGATGGCCCTAGAGGTTAGGGGAGAAGCCTGCAGTTGGATCAATGTGATCCCTGCTAATGGGCTGATATACACAGCAACATGATTAGAGGTGTTATACTGACTGATGAACACATGAAAGGGATCAAATCCTCTACAGCCTCACACTGTGAGCCAGCCTGTCAGGCTTAAAGCATTCTGTTCCAATCCAACTCCTAGTCGCTTTCTCCTAGATAGACCTACTTCACATAATTCTGAAAGGATCAGATGGCTATGAGCAATATGGTATTAACTCCATCTTGCCCTCTAATAGGGGGTAGGGGCTAGAGATTAGGGACAAGGGCCACATTTGGAAGTCAAGCAGCAGTCTCCCTCAGCACCAAGGCAGTGTTTGTGACACACTCAGTCCTAACGCTACTGTAGAACTCCGGACAGTCTGCCATGTCTCGAATTTCAGTACACTTTGTTCTAAATGCACAAATAAAGCATTTATATCATAAGATATGTGTTTAAGTGCTGCTGTGCTGAAGGTGACTGACTGGAGATTCATTTATAAAAACATTTTTTTAACTTTATTTAACTAGGCAAGTCAGTTATGAACAAATTCTTATTTACAATGACGGCCTACACCGGCCAAACCCTAACGACGCTGGGACAATTGTGTGCCGTCCTATGGGACTCCCAATCACGGAAGTGTTGATGCGTGTTGTGGAACCAGCGGTGCCTTAGGGACCACTGGTTACATTGAAGGGTAGTGAACCCTTGGTCTGCAGACTTCTCTCTCTCTCCCCTGCAGTCACTTTCTAACATTCCCCTAACCTCTCCTGATGGACAGCTCCCCAGCACTCCCACCTCCCTGACACAGCCAATCACAGGCCGTCTCCATGGCGAGGGCAAAGGCTGTCATGACAACGCACCACAGTCGTTTGTGCTTCCCTGAATGAGAATGTGTCAGAGGCAAGCTTCAGACAGGGATGAGACTATTTATACCATGTTAATACTGACAAAGTTTAGGAAGGAAAGGCCACAGCTTGAGTCAATAACTAGTCTCAGCAGGGATCAATCAGACTGTGGCTTTCTAGTGAGATTTATCATACAAAGCAACCTGAAGCGCACACGCACAGAGTAAACCGTTGTAGGCTGAAGTTACAGTCAGTGAGCTCATCAGCCAGAGTTAGCGCCATAGCAACTACACACACTGTGTGAGGGTGAGTCAACCAATAAGAAATCAATTCCCTTCCCTGTGTAGCCTAAACACCAAAACCATACCTGCATAATTGCAGTCATTTCAGTAACTGCAGGCCATATATTCACTCTGTTCACTGGCTCTTTATTACTTGATTGAGCTAAATTAGGCCTAGCTACATTGTTTCCTATTACTGGCACTTGCCCCAATTATAGGAAACAAACCATCAAAGGAGTTTACCCGGAGAGAATAAAAGACGTGAGCCTTTTTTAGAGAATATATTCTCGAGGTCCATCTAAATGCGGCCTGACAGAGAATGCATTTCACACTATTTCACATTCACACAAGGTTTATCTATACTGTTAATGGTATCTGCCTCCACTGACTGAACTGACTGTGTGGGAACCACTGCTCGAGGCTATTAAACTGTGGGTCGAATCCCCCCAGCCCCCTGGTTCGAGTCCAGGCTCTCTCGCAGCCGGCCGCGACCAGGAGACCCATGGGGCGACGCAGCGGGTTAGGGGAGGTTTGGCCGGCAGGGATGTCCTTGTCCCATCGCACACTAGCGACTCCTGTGGCGGGCTGGGCGCAGTGCACGCTGACACGGTCACCAGGTGTACGGTGTTTCCTCCGACACATTGGTGCGGCTGGCTTCTGGGTTAAGTGAGCAGTGTGTCAAGAAGCAGTACGGCTTGGTTGGGTTGTGTTTTGGAGGACGCATGGCTCTTGACCTTCACCTCTCCCGAGTCCGTACGGGAGCTGCTGCAATGGGACAAGACTAACTACCAATTGGATACCAGGAAAATGGAGAGATTAAGGGTCAACATTTTTTTTTTTTTATAAAAAATAAATTTTAAAACTTACTATTGATAGTTGTACTGGTAGAATGCACAGGGTGCAATTTCAAAGGTATAGAACTGCAAGGGAAAAAAATACTTTGTGCAAAATGTTCTCTGCACACCATACAAAAATGTGTAGAATTTCAGGAATGAATTAAATAAATAATTAAACCTGCAAAATTCTCTCCACTAACAAGAAGGGTGTGAACAGTTTGTCATGAACAGTGCTTGTGCCCATAGAAAGACAGGGGGCGCGGGATGTTCCCCAATGCTGGGCCCCGAGTGAAAATGTTTGGGAACCCCTGGCCTAGAGAGAGGGGGAGGAGAGAGGGAGAGAGAGACAGACGGAGAGGCTCTCTGGGTTGTGGCTGTGTAGTGGCGTGGTGAGGATGGGTGAGTGGACCAGAGACACTGCTAATGCATACATCACATCACACAGCTCCCCATAGGCTGCTGCAGTGTGACAGGGTGATCCATCTCACACCACACAAGTACACAGAAGATGGGGAAGATCTGATGCACAGCACCTCCATCAATGACAACACTTCCTCTCAGAGATTCTAAAGGCCAGTGAAGATGGAAAGCGGTTTACAACACACATGCTACGTTTCAACTGTTACTGTACATCAAATGCACAGGAAGTACTGTCTATCATGTCATAGCTCATGTTGATAGCTAACAGTTTTATCCTTGTTTCATAACTTGTAGACATGACATAGGCTTGCATGTATGCATGTTCTGTGTGGGAATGTGTCAGCCATCAGCAGTGGTGTGTGAAGTTATAGGATTTATTCATGACCAATACGTGTCAGAGTAGAGCTAAAACAGCAGCGAGTCCCCAGGGAGACTGACATTTCCAAAAAGTGCGCGCGCACACACACACACAGTGCAAGAGCGCGAGAGAGAGCGAGACAGACAGAGACACACACACGGACAGAGAGACACACACACGGACAGAGACACACACACACGGACAGAGACACACACACACGGACAGACACACACACAGACAGACACACAGACAGACAGACACACACACGGACAGAGACACACACGGACAGAGACACACACACACACACGGACAGACACACACACGGACAGAGACACACACGGACAGAGACACACACGGACAGAGACACACACGGACAGAGACACACACGGACAGAGACACTTCTCTCTCCATTTTCATATCAACAGCAGGTATTCATGATTTAAAACCTGTTCAATGAGAGTGCAGTAACTTTCCTTCCAGTTTCACATAACAGATGTGATATATTCTGCGGCAGTGAGGAGAACAAAAAATCCAAACAGAAAGTTTCTCCTGCGTGGCTGGCTCAGCACCTATCTGCAGTGTCCTACAGTGGGAGGTGGTTATGTAATGTTTGGCAGGCAGCACCGAACCCTGCAGCTGGCCCTGGTAAAGCTTTTTGTTCAGCATCAGAACAAATTGCCACTAGACAGAGAGCCTGCGCAGTCGGTTTCATCTTTAGCGACCGGTGAGGACAGGACACACACGCTGTGCACGGGTGGAGAGATACTGTGTGTGTGTGTGTGTGTGTGTCGGGGCGGAGTCTCATCTGAAGAAGACCACAGTGCACCTGGTGTTTCTATGGGCAGGTCATTATAGGAGAGAAATATGAGTGTGTCCCCGTTCCCATGAGTGTGTGAGTGTGTGTGTGTGTTCTGGGCTGCTGACAAGATTCCATAACACCATCTGTGCACCTTTCCAAAAATGTAAAGGAGCTCTAGCAAAACACTAACGGGACCCACATTACAACAGAGCCATATTCTGAAACACACTACTACATTATGGAGCGAGAGGAAGAGGTGCCAGCCGTATGCATGGCACAGTGCACATGCAGCTCCTTATGCATCCCTGGCCTGGTACTGGCAGTCAATCACAAGTCAAGACATGACACTAGGGACATCTAGGTCTTTATTAAGGCCTAACGACGTGACACTAGGGACATCTAGGTCTTTATTAAGGCCTAACGACGTGACACTAGGGCCATCTAGGTCTTTATTAAGGCCTAACGACGTGACACTAGGGACATCTAGGTCTTTATTAAGGCCTAACGACGTGACACTAGGGACATTAGGTCTTTATTAAGGCCTAACGACGTGACACTAGGGACATTAGGTCTTTATTAAGGCCTAATGACATGACACTAGGGACATCTAGGTCTTTATTAAGGCCTAGCTCTGAACTGTGCAGTACAGGGCAGGGCCATAACAGTGATGTTCATAAACAACATTATATAACATCTACAGCAGCACCACGCCTCTAGGTAATGGTACTGTATGGGGAAACATGCAGGCATAATGAGATCATTTCAATGTAACTTAATCTACTGATACAGAGGATGATCATTATGGCACAGAGGTAAGTAACTCAACATGAGGCCTGCAAGGTATAGGCTCGTGTTTGAGCTCATTTCCAACACCTATTTAAATAGTGGTCTGAATGAAGACCACCATTTTTAACATCTGGTGTTAGTGCCAATCAAACAAAAGGCAAAACCACCCTGCAGCTCTTCAGGACCCCAGTTGCCTACCCCTGGCTGTTGAAAAATAAGGAAAAGACACCGATTTGTTCATAGAGAGAGTCCGTACCGTAGCAGCTGTGAGACAGACTGTTTTGTGAGAGAGAGATGCCACTGCAACCTGTACCGTTTCTCCCATGAGACACCGCAAAGATCAATCCATCTTATGCACAAATCAATACAGAGACAAACACACTCAGGTAAGCGCACACACACATGCCGTGCACAGGTCTAGAAGAAAGAGTGGTTGAGGCACGTAAGAAAGATTCCAGTGTACAGTGCATTCAGAAAGTATTCAGACCCCTTGACTTTTCCACATTTTGTTACAGCCTTATTCTAAAATTGATTAAATATATTTTTTTTAAATCGCAATCTACACACATTATCCCATAATGACAAAGCAAAAACATGGTTAGACATTTTTGCAAATGTATTACAAATAAAAAACAGAAATACCTTATTTACATAAGTATTCCGACCCTTTGCTATGAGACTCAAAATGGAGCTCAGGTGCATCCTGTTTCTATTGATCATCCTGGAGATGTTTCTACAGCGTGGAGTCCACCTGTGGTAAATTCAACTGATTGGACATGATTTGGAATAGCAAGAGACGTCTATGTAAATTTGCTAACATTTCTAAAAACCTGTTTTTGCTTTATTATTATGGGGTATTGTGTATAGATTGATGGGGGGGGAAAAAATGACAATCCATTTTAGAATAACAGCTTTGAGTCTTTCTGGGTAACTCTCCAAGAGCTTTGCACACCTGGATTGTACAATATTTGCCCATTATTGTTTTAAAAATGTTTCAAGCTCTGTTAAGTTGGATGTTGATCATTGCGAGACAGCCATTTAAGTCTTGCCATAGATTGTCAAGTAAATTTAAGTCAAAACTGTAACTCGATGTTGTCTTGGTTAGAAACTGCAGTGTATATTTGGCCTTGGGTTTTAGGTTATTGTCCTGCTGAAATGTGAATGTCTCTCCCAGTGTCTGCGTAGCTCCATTCCGTTTATTTTTGTCTTTAAAAAAACGTCTTACTCCTTGCCGATGACAAGCATACCCATAACATGATGCAGCCAGCACTGTGCTTTAAAATATGGAGAGTGGTACTCAGAAATATGTTGTATTGGATTTGCCCCAAACATAACACTTTGTATTCAGGACAAACAGTTCATTTCTTTTACATTTTTTTGGGGCAGTTTTAGTTTAGTGCCTTGTTGCAAACAGGATGCATATTTTGGAATAGTTTTATTCTGTACAGGTTTCCTTCATTTCACTCTGTTGTTTAGGTTAGTATAGTGGAGTAACTACAATGTTGTTGATCCATCCTCAATTTTCTCCTATCACACCAATTAAACTCTAATGGTTTTAAAATCACCATTGGCCTCATGTTGAAATCCCTGAGCGGTTTCCTTCCTCGACGGCAACTGAGTTTGGAAGGGCGCCTGTATCTTTGTAGTGTAATTAAGAACTGCACCATGCTCAAAGGGATATTGAATGTCTGCTTTATTATTTTGTATAATTTTCTTAATTTTGACAAATCTACCAATAGGTGCCCTTCTTTGCAAACCATTGGAAAACCTGTGCTTAAAATTCACTTCTCGACTGAGGGACCTTACAGATAATTGTACGTGTGGTGTACAGAGATCAGGTAGTCATTTAAAAAAAAACATGTTTAACACAATTACTGCGTCCATGCAAATGAGTCCATGCAAATTATTATGTGACATGTTAAGCTAATTTTTACTCCAAAACTTATGTAGGCTTGCCATAACAAAAGGGTTGAATACTTAACTCAAGACATTTCAGCTTTCATTAATTTGTAAACATTTCTAAACATAATTCCTCTGACATTATGGGGTATTGTGTGTAGATCAGTGACACAAAATCTCAATTTAATGGATTTAAAATTTGGGCTGTAACAACAAAATGTGTTCAAAGTAAAACGGAGGTGAACACTTTCTAAAGGCTGTGTATATAGGGATTTCTTTATCCATGGGGCAGAGAGAAACATATGCCGTTGTATAGCTGATCTCATGCTCATCTTGACATAAGCCTGAGGGAAAATGTTGCAGTTTCCTGTAATTCAAAAGAAGTTATAAATCATGGCTAATGATGTGTTCACTGTGTGCTTCGCCAGTGGGGTTAATGTGAGATTGTGAGCACAGAGGTACTGTAGTATGGGTTCACACTAGATCACATGAGTAGGCTAGAATGTGAGCAAAACTATAATGACAAGTAATCAAATTGCTTGACAAATGATCCAAATTGTTTGTCGAAGTAGTGTATGTTGGTGAAATATGCATATGTGGGCTTGACGGGAACATAATAAAAGACACATACACGTGCACAAATGCATAGTCCAACCTCTCACACAAAGCGATTGACAACCATAGCATGCCGTAGTGAAAGGAGGAGGGAAAGTGCATGTTTTACAGAAGAGAGGGAACAAACAGAGGAAATGACAGAAGCAGGTCTCGTCATCAGATGAGGCTGTTCAGCCGTATGCCTGTAGAGAAAGAGATAAGGACCCTTTCTCTCTCTCAAATGCCACATGCATACATCAATCACCACCACCGTTACCATGGCACCCAGCACCGTACACGCTAATTAGCTGGCCACCCCGGGCCACTGGCGAGATAGGTAGGCCACTTAAGAAATAATGCCTGAGAACTACCATGTGACAACTCCCGGGTTAAAGGGCATTATCACACGATAACTCCCGGGTTAAAGGGCATTATCACACGATAACTCCCGGGTTAAAGGGCATTATCACACGATAACTCCCGGGTTAAAGGGCATTATTGCATTTCTAAAAGGTTTGCCATGATGTTTGTTTAAAAAAATATTTGAACGAGTGAATTTCTTTTTGCATTCTGAAGTTGCAACCCAAGCAGGCAAGTCGTTAGTTCCTTTACCATATTTTGACCCTGTCATTAATTCTAATAATTATATTCATTCGACATTGTCATGCTAAAGAAATCAATGGAATGTAGCTAGCTAGCAGAGATTCAATAATGAGACAAAAACCTCAATAAATCATTATTTAATGAATATCCAATAGGCCTAAATAGGCAACAACTATTATGGTTGGCGAGTCCGAGCTTACCAAGCTAGTTGGTGATGTTAATAGTGACAAGTGGAAGAGCTGTCCATGGGACTGGTGCTGGTTGGTGACAGCCAGCGCTTGCCTCTTCTTCGCTGGCACAGGATAGATCGCATTTGTAAATGATACATTGCTGCACAGGTTGTAGAGGGAGACAGGTAGGTGTATACAATCCAACTTTTGAAAACCAAATAGGAGCACGGAAAAATGGTGTCGTCACCTTTTTCCCAAGAGAGGTTGATGATTTTTCTGCCGGGGCTGCTGGACAGTGGAATTATGACATTAACACGTCTTTTGCAGGAGTTGTTGTCCCACATAAACCAATCAACATCCAGGATCCAAACAACCAGTTTTAATCTGTGATAACATGAATCAGGGTTGCAAAGATAAACGCTCACCCGCGTCCCAGGACGTGGTAACATCCTCTGGTCTGACACAGGTAGAGGGTTATATATCACTGCTTACGTCATGCCAACATACACCCACGTACAGTACAGCTCAATACAGTACACTGGTGTGTGTGTGTGTGTGTGTGTCTACAGCAATGTTGTGTAACATCGCATCCCCCTGAATAAGCCCCTTGTATAAGAGATGACAGGACAGACAGAGCCACTGCACAAGGCTTTTACTGTCCTCTCTACTGTAAGCCCTGAGACTGGGGCTGGGTGTGTGTCGAAAGAGAAACAGCGTGAAGAGAGAGAAAGAGAGGGAGGGAGACAGAGAGCAATGATCAAAAAGAGAGGGAGACTGCAACAGCGAGAGAGGGTAAAGAGAATGTGAAGAAAGAGGGGGATGGAGAGAGGGAGTGTGGGTGTATGTGGGGTGTTATGTAATGCTCTTACAGAGGAGTCCTTCCTTCTAGTCACCACATCCAGTATTCTCCATGGAAAATAGAGTGAACTGAACTCACGTGGCTGCACAGGAGGAGGACAGGATTTGAACATGAAAGTAAATGACCTGTGCACGTGTCAGCAGATGGGAAAACGAGAATGAGAATATCTGCTAAAAGAGGCTTTGGTTCTGTTAGAATGATACTGAAAGATACTGTATGGAAAGTCTTCCGTCAGATAGAATGAACACTAGCTGAACAGCATGTATCCTGTCTATAGCAAGACTATGAGGATGTTGTGCTGTTTGTTTCCAATCCTTCCTACAGCAGTCAGAACCTGTAGCTGACGCTCTGACAGCAGCTAGAACAACACAACCATGACAATCAAGCTGGATGGAAATCCATCTATATGCTGGCATGACAGAACAGCAGCTCACTGATTGGTGCTTCTCTCTGTATTCAAATTAGACACTACTGGAGCGCACACACACACAGACCCCAACTCACATTCCCTCCCACACAGATCCCAACTCACATTCCCTCCCACACAGACCCCAACTCACCTTCCCTCCCACACAGACCCCAACTCACCTTCCCTCCCACACAGACCCCAACTCACCTTCCCTCCCACACAGACCCCAACTCACCTTCCCTCCCACACAGACCCCAACTCACCTTCCCTCCCACACAGACCCCAACTCACCTTCCCTCCCACACAGACCCCAACTCACATTCCCTCCCACACAGACCCCAACTCACATTCCCTCCCACACAGATCCCAACTCACATTCCCTCCCACACAGATCCCAACTCACATTCCCTCCCACACAGATCCCAACTCACATTCCCTCCCACACAGATCCCAACTCACATTCCCTCCCACACAGATCCCAACTCACATTCCCTCCCACACAGATCCCAACTCACATTCCCTCCCACACAGATCCCAACTCACATTCCCTCCCACACAGATCCCAACTCACATTCCCTCCCACACAGATCCCAACTCACATTCCCTCCCACACAGCATGAATATAATTCTTCAGTGAGTACTACCACCTGTCCCTCCCTCTCCATCTTCATCTTGCACCTCTTCAAATTTGACAGGCATCTCCAACAGTCTCCATGAGCTCCCCAGTACAGCATACTGATGTAAGTGAATCAGGTGGTGGGTGCAACATTAAAATGATTCCTCCACCTCTGACTCTCTCCAGGGCGAGCCATGTCAATCATTACTCTATGGCTTCTCCCCACCAGGAAAGAGAAGTAGATGGAGAAAGGGTAAGAGAGGGAGTGAGGGGGCTGCCATGTTGGAAAATCCAAGATTTTCTCTTCCCATATGGTCGATTCTGGTACTCATTCCTGTGGGCATTAGAGGTAATGAGACAAGTCTGGGACCAGCAGGCTGCTGAATAGTTTCTACCCACAAGC
Organism: Salmo trutta; assembly: GCF_901001165.1. Taxonomy (NCBI): domain Eukaryota; kingdom Metazoa; phylum Chordata; class Actinopteri; order Salmoniformes; family Salmonidae; genus Salmo; species Salmo trutta. Next base: position 30,264,969 of record NC_042975.1, read on the forward strand.
CATACGACCAAGGATAATGTAGCTACTTTCGCTGCCATTGGACTCTGGAGCAGTGGAAACGCATTCTCTGGAGTGATGAATCACTACTGAGTCTGACGGATGCCAGGAGAACGCTACCTGCCTGAATGCATAGTGCCAACTGTAAAGTTTGGTGGAAGAGGAATAATGGTCTTGGGATGTTTTTCATGGTTCAGGCTCCCTAGTTCCAGTGAAGGGAAAATTAACACTACAGCATACATTCTAGACGATTCTGAGCTTCCAACTTTGTAGCAACAGTTTGGGGAAGGCCCTTTCCTGTTTCAGAATGACAATGCCCCCATGCCAAAAGCGAAGTCAATACAGAAATGGTTTGTCGAGATCGGTGTGGAAGAACTTGACTGGCCTGCACAGAGCCCTAACCTCAACCCCATCGAACACCTTTGAGACGAACTGGAACGCCGACTGCGAGCCAGTCCTAACGGCCCAACATCAATGCCCGACCTCACTAATGCTCATGTTTGTGAGAGACTCATCTTTCCACAGAGGGGTATTATATTAGTGTGTAGCCCAAACTGTTCAGACGCTACAGACAGAAGTTGGCAGAAGAGGCTGTACCAACTTCAGATGAGTCCTGTGACTCTTGTGTTTGTTAGAGTTTCATCTTTCCACAGAGGGGACAAAATAGTTTTGTAGGCCAATCCGTTCAGACGTTTGTGAGAATATCTATTTTCGGGATGTCTCATGGTCTGACATACACCGCCTTTGCTCTGCCACCTTCCACCGCAGGTGCGGAAGGGCGATACTGGCAGATGCAGTAGATTGAACCGAAGGCCATGCCAAAAAAACATCTCTAGCTTAAACTGACAGATTTTGATGGGGATTTTTTATCATGTTAATTAGATTTCCGCAGGGCCACAGAAACTGTAGGAGAAGAGTTAATCAAATGGCTACACAGACTATATGCATTGACACTTTTTTGGCAATGACTCTCTTCCACTGACTACCGACACACTCACTGGACTACCGACACACTCACTGGACTACCGACACACTCACATACTGTACTTACACGCCAACACACTTTTACATATGCAACTGCTACTCTGTTTATCTATCCTGATTGCCTAGTCAATTTTACCCCTACCTACATGTATATATTACCTCAACTAGGAAAAGGAAAGGGGGATACCTAGTCAGTTGTACAACTGAATGCCTTCAACTGAAATGTGTCTTCTGCATTTAACCCAACCCCTCTGAATCAGAGGTGTGGGTGGCTGCCTTAAACTACCTCATATCCCTGCACATTCACTCAGTACCAGTACTCCTTGTACATAGAAAAAAGGTAACACAATTACGAAGCTATTTGCAAATGTTCTTACTTTGTAACTGCATTGTTGGAAAAGGGCTCGTAAGTAAGTATTTCATGGTAAAGTCTACACCTGTTGTATTCGGCGCATGTGACAAATAAAATGTGATTTGATTTGTAGGGCTGTGCAACATTGAGTTTAGCTCTCACTACAAAAGGTCACGACATACAAAACATGGTGCTTGGAAGAGACAGAGTTAGTAGTCTGTGTGTGTGTGTGTGTGTGTGTGTAGTAGAAAGACACTGAACAGCAATCCTCATGTGAAAGCAGTAGAAATAGCAGTCAGTTGCTGGCCTTGACTGGAGCAATAGTGATTCTCTCTCTCTAGGTTCTGACCTTTTCAGTGTAGACACACACGGAGAGAAGCCATTTTGTTTTTATCTCCCATAAATACTGTAACCCTACCTGGCAAGAAGCCAAGAGACCGACACCTCAGAGACCAGCGGGGGGAGAGAGAAAGAGAGAACCTACTGGGGGAAGGGCACGCCATACCATGTCATCAATCTTTAATCACACAGAAAAAAAACAGGGACTCAAATTAGAGCTTTAATGGGTGTTTGGTTTAAAGGATTCACACCTGGGATCAAACAAAGGCAAAGTCAATAGATAGTGATAGATTGGTCGTTTATTTTCCACAGAATGAGTGTCTATAGGCTGTGTCTATTGTTTGGTCGATAGGCCGTTGTTCAACCAAGATTTGTTTAGTCAAACATAAACCAAAACATGTATGGTGTACAAGACACCTTTCTGATTTGCGCCTTTCTGAGTGGACTAATCCATTGTGGAGGCCGTGGGGATGGCACAATGCATCCCTCTAAGGAACGATTGAAATTGTAGCCCAGCATATTGGTGGAGGCAGCAGTGAAGTTAGGAGACAAAAAAAGAGCCATTGCCTTAATTGTCTAAGAATAGTGAGGACCCCTACTCTTCCTGGGGTCCGTCAAAATTAAGACAGTTATACAATTTTGAAAACATTACAATACATTCATAACAGTTTTCACAACACACTAAGCGTGTTTGCCCTCAGGCCCCCACTCCACTACCACATATCTACAACATAAAATCCATGTGTATGTGTGTATGTTATCACGTGTGTATGCATGTGTTGCTTCACAGTCCCTGCCATTCCATAAGGTGTATTTTTACCTGCTTTTTAAATCTGATTCTACTGCTTGTATCAGTTAACTGATGTGGAATAGAGTTCCATGTAGTCATGGCTCTATGTAGTACTGTTTGCTTCCCATAGTCTGTTCTGGACTTGGGGACTGTGAAGAGACCTCTGGTGGCATGTCTTGTGGGGTATGGATGGGTGTCCAAGCTGTGTGCTAGTAGTCTAAACAGACAGCTCAGTGCATTCAGCATGTCATTACCTCTCACAAATACAAGTAGTCATGAAGTCACTCTTCTCCAATTTGAGCCAGGAGAGATTGACATGCACATCCAAGGGCCAGCTGTGCTTCCCTGTTCTGAGCCAATTGCAATTTGAAAAGTCCCTCTTTGTGGCACCTGACCATACGACTTAACAGTAGTCCAGGTGCAACAAAACTAGGGCCTGTAGGACCTGCCTTGTTGATAGTGCTGTTAACTTCTCTTGGGTATTTTGACGTCCCGATGAAAAGCATGCTTGTAGTAAACTGCCTGCTACTTGGGCCCAGAAGGTAGGATATGCATATTATTAGTAGATTTGGATAGAAAACACTTGGAAGTTTCTAAAACTGTTTGAATGATGTCTGTGAGTATAACAGAACTCATATGGCAGGCAAAAACCTGAGAAAAATCCAACCAGGAAGTGTGGAAATCTGAGGTTCGTAGTTTTGCAAGTGATTCCCTATCCAATATACAGTGTCTGTGGGGTCATTTTGCAATTCCTAAGGCTTCCACTAGATGTCAACAGTCTTTAGAACATTGTTTCATGCTTCTACTGTGAATGGGAAGAGAATAAGAGGTCTTAGAATCAGATGACTGAGAAAATGACATGAGCTCAGTGGCACGCGCTCCCGTGCGAGTTAGCTGTGTTCCTTTTCCTTTTTGAAGACAAAGGAATCGTCTGGTTGGAATATTATGGAGATTTATGATAAAAACATCCTAAAGATTGATTCTATACATCGCTTGACATGTTTCTACGAACTGTAATATAACTTTTTTGACTTTTCGTCTGAACTTACTGCGCGAGTACAGTGGATTTGGGTTACTCGACTGAACGCAAACAAAAAGGTATTTGGACATAAATATGGACTTTATCGAAACAAATGAACATTTATTGGGGAACTGGGATTCCTGGGAGTTCATTCCGATGAAGATCAAAGGTAAGTGAATATTTATAATGCTATTTCTGAGTTTTGTTGACTCCACAAAATGGCAGGTTTGGTTGTGTGACTGAGCGCTGTACTCAGATTATTGCAAAGTGTGCTTTCGCTGTAAAGCTTTTTTGAAATCTGACACAGCGGTTGCATTAAGGAGAAGTGTATCTATAATTCTTTGAATAACAGTTTAATATTTTATCAACGTTTATGATGAGTATTTCTGTAAATTGATGTGCTCATTCACCGGAAGTTTTGGGAGGCAAAACATATCTGAACAATGTAAAATGGGGTTTTTGGATATAAATATGAACTTTATCGAGCAAAACATACATGTATTGTGTAACATGAAGTCCTATGAGTGCCATCTGATGAAGATCAAAGGTTAGTGATTAATTGTAGCTGTATTTCTGTTTTTTGTGACACCTCTCCTTGCTTGGAAAATGGCTGTGTGGTTTTTCTTGTCTAGGTGCTGTTCTAACATAATCTAATGCTATGCTTTCACCGTAAAGCCTTTTTGAAGTCGGACAGTGTGGTTGGATTAACGAGAAGATTATCTTTAAAATGGTGTAAAATAGTTGTATGTTTGAGAAATTTGAATTATGGGATTTTTGTTGTTTTGAATTTGTCGCTCTGCTATTTCACTGGCTGTTGGCGAGGTGGGATGCTACCGTCCCACATACCCTAGAGAAGTTGAGGTAGAGTAACGCTTTATTATGGACAGACTCCCCATCTCAGCTACACTGTTGTATCAATATGTTTTGACCATGACAGTTTACAATCCAGGGTTACTCCAAGCAGTTTAGTCACCTCAACTTGCTCAATTTCCACATTATTTATTACAAGATTTAGTTGAGGTTTAGGGTTTAGTGAATGATTTGTCCCAAATACAGTGCTTTTACTTTTTTTTAAATATTTAGGTCTAACTTATTCCTTGCCACCCATTCTGAAACTAACTACAGCTCTTTGTTAAGTGTTCCAGTCATTTCAGTCGCTGTAGTAGCTGACATGTATAGTGTTGAGTTTTTAAAATTTGACTTTAATTTAACTAGGCAAGTCAGTTAAGAACAAATTCTTATTTTCAATGACGGCCTGGGAACAGTGGGTTAACTGCCTTATTCAGGGGCAGAAAGACAGATTTTTACCTTGTCAGCTCGGGGATTCGATCTTGCAACCTTTCGGTTACTAGTCCAACGCTCTAACCACTAGGCTACCCTGCAGAGTCATCCACACTGGCTTTACTCAAAGCCAACGACATGTCGTTAGAAGAGATTGAAAAAATTAAGGGACCTAGACAGCTACCCTGGGGAATTGCTGATTCTACCTAGATTATGAGAGGCTTCCATTAAAAGAACACCCTCTGTGTTCTGTTAGACAGGTAACTCTTTATCCACAATATAGCAGGGGGTGTAAAGCCATAACACATACTTTTTTCCAGCAGCAGACTATGATCGATAATGTCAAAAGCCACACTGAAGTCTAACAGCCCCCCCAATCTTTTTATCATCAATTTCTCTCAGCCAATCATCAGTCATTTGTGTAAGTTCTATGCTTGTTGAATTTCCTTCCCAATAAGTGTGCTGAATGTCTGTTGTCAATTTGTTTATAGTAAAATAATAGCATCTGGTCAAACACTATTTTTTCCAAAACTTGGTAACAGGGTTGGTTACAAGCTGATTGGTCAGCTATTTAAGCCAGTAAAGGGGGCTTTACTATTCTTAGGTAGCGGAATTACTTTTGCTTCCCTCCAGGCCTGAGGGCACACACTTTCTAGTAGGCTTAAATTGAAGATACGGTAAACAAGAGTGGCAATATCATCCGTTATTATCCTCTGTAATTTTCCATCCAAGTCGTCAGACCCTGGTGAATTGTCATTGTTGACAGACAATACTTTTTTCACCTCCTCCACACTGACTTTACGGAATTCAAAAGTACAATTCTTGTCTTTCATAATTTGGTCAGATATACTTGGATGTGTAGTGTCAGTGTTTGTTGCTGGCATGTCATCCCCAAGTTTGCTAATCTTGTCAATGAAAAAAATCATTCAAGTAGTTGGCAATATCTGTGGGTTTTGTGATGAATGAGCCATCTGATTAAATGAATGATGGAACCAAGTTTGCCTTGGAAAATGTGTTGTCTACCCTTACAACCTGGGGGTAGCCCATCAGGAAGTCCAGAATCCAGTTGCAGAGGGAAATGTTTAGTCCCAGGGTCATATGGTTAGTGATGAAATATGTGGGCACTATGGTGTTGAACGCTGAGCTGTAGTCAATTAAAAGCATTCTCACATGCTGTACCAGTCAAGTTTGGACACACCTACTCATTCCAGGGTTTTACTTTATTTTTACTATTTTCTACATTGTAGAATAATAGTGAAGACATCAAAACTATGAAATAACACATATGGAATCATGTAGTCACGAAAAAAAGTGTTAAACAAATCAAAATATATTTTAGATTCTTTAAAGTAGCCACCTTTTGCCTTGACAGCTTTGCACACTTGGCATTCTCTCAACCAACTTCAATTAACAGGTGTGCCATGTTAAAAGTTTATTTGTGGAATTTCTTTCCTTCTTAATGCGTTTGAGACAATCAGTTGTGTTGTGACAAGGTAGGGGTGGTATATAACAGATGGCCCTATTTGGTACAAGTTCATATTACGGCAAGAACAGCTCAAATAAGCAAACAGAAACGATAGTCCATCATTACTTTAAGACATGAAGGTCAGTCAATATGGAACACTTCAAGTGCAGTCGTAAAAAACATCAAGCGCTATGATGAAACCGGTTCAGGAGGACTGCCACAGTAAAAGAAAGACCCAGAGTTACCTCTGCTGCAGAGGATAAGTTCATTAGAGTCACCAGCCTCCGGAATCTGCAATTAACTGCACCTCAGATTGCAGCCCAAATAAATGCTTCAGAGTTCAAGTAACAGACACAGCTAAACATCAACTGTTCAGAGGAGTCTGCGTGGATCAGGTCTTCATGGTCGAATTGCTGCAACAAAAAAACAACATTACTAAAGGAAACCAATAAGAAGAAGAGACTTGCATGGGCCAAGAAACATGAGCAATGGAAATTAAACCGGTGGAAATCTGTCCTTTGGTCTGATGAGTCCAAATTTGCGATTTTGGATCCAACAGCCGGGTGTTTGTGAGACGCAGAGTAGGTGAACGGATCATCTCCGCATGTGTGGTTCCCACTATGAAGCATGGAGGTGGTGTGATGGTGCTTTGCTGCTGACACTGTCAATGATTTATTTAGAATTCAAGGAACATTTAACCAGCATGGCTACCACAGCATTCTGCAGTGATACGCCATCCCATCTGGTTTGAGCTTAGTGGGACTATCATTTATTTTTCAACAGGATAATGATTCAAAACACACCTCCAGGCTGGGTAAGGGCTATTTGACCAAGAAGGAGAGTGGAGTGCTGCATCAGATGACCTGGCCACCACAATCACCCGATCTCAACCCAATTGAGATGGTTTGGGATAAGTTGGACTGCAGAGTGAAGGAAAAGCAGACAACAAGTGCTCAGCATATGTGGAAACTCCTTCAAGACTTTTGGAAAAGCATTCCAGGTGACTATATCATGAAGCTGGTTGAGAGAATGCCAAAAGTGTGCAAAGCTGTCATCAAGGCAAAGGGTAGCTACTTCGAAGAATCTCAAACAGTGGGTCTAGGGTTTCTGGGATGATGGTGTTGATGTGAGCCAAGACCAGCCTTTCAAAGCAGTTAATGGCTACCTGTAGCGTTGCATCCGCATCATCTGACCACTTCTGTATTGAGCGTGTCACTGGTACTTCCTGCTTTAGCTTTTGCTTGTAAGCAGCAATCAGGAGGATAGAATTATGGTCAGATTTTCCAAATGGAAAATGTGTGTGGAGTAAAGGTGGTTGAGAGTTTTTTTCCCCCTCTGGTTGCACATGGGACATGCTGGTAGAAATGTGGTAAAACTGATTTAAGTTTGCCTGCATTAAAGTCCCCAGCCACTAGGAGCGCCACTTCTGGATGAGCATTTTCTTGTTTGCTTATGTCCTTATACAGCTCGTTGAGTGCGGTGTTAGTGCCAGCGTCGGTTTATGGTGGTAAATCGACGGCTACGAAAAATATAGATGAAAACTCTCAAATGCTTAATGGTGGCCTGCCTTCCGGGACCATGCTAACAAGGCCATTGGTTGTGAGAGTGGTGTTGCTTTGCTGTCATTGGCTGTCTGTGATGGACAGGGGGTAGGGGGTTGGGGGATGTGGTTACCAGCCCCTGAGGAGAGTTAGGCTAGCTACTTTACTGGCCATAGTAACAGTCAGAGTCCAGCTCTAGACAACCACTCCTACCCACTCTGCCCCCTAGGACACAGACAATACAAACAACACACCCACTAATGTAAAGCTCCAACAAAGGCTTCCTGGACGTAAAGTGAATATGAATGGCAGTGATAGCTATAGCATCCTCAAGATGTTGACTTGTATTGGAAGTCCTGCTTACAAATGCAAGCTACTTCTGTACTGCAGTATCTGATGAAGAACGTCGCCATCTATCTAACTGGAATAGGTCATTCAAGGATGCAGAACCACATTCACATTGACGTGAAGAAATGACACTAAGAGAGCCCTATGCGGCATTTCCTAGAGCACTATAATACTACACAGTTGGATATACCATAATTTATTTATTACAGTATAGATACAGTGCAATTTCACTGTTATACTCAGAAATATCAATATGGTGCTTCACCTGAAAAATCTCAGTTGTGTCAAAATGTTGGGACTCCTAGCAGGTTTAGCTGTGTCCGAGTTTCAGTAATATTTAGCTGGGCTCCTTATAAACTCAGCAAAAAAAGAAACGTCCCTTTTTCAGGATCCCGTCTTTCAAAGATAATTAGTAAAAATCCAAATAACTTCACAGATCTTCATTGTAAAGGGTGTAAACACTGTTTCCCATGCTTATTCAATGAACCATAAACAATTAATGAACATGCACCTGTGGAACGGTTGTTAAGACACTAACAGCTTACAGACGATAGGCAATTAAGGTCACAGTAATAAAAACTTAGGACATTAAAGAGGCCTTTCTACTGACTCTGAAAAACACCAAAAGAAAGATGCCCAGGGTCCCTGCTCATCTGCGTGAACGTGCCTTAGGCATGCTGCAAGGAGGCATGAGGACTGCAGATGTGGCCAGGGCAATAAATTGTCTGTACTGTGAGACGCCTAAGACAGCGCTACAGGGAGACAGGACGGACAGCTGATCATCCTCGCAGTGGCAGACCACGTGTAACAACACCTGCACAGGATCGGTACATCCGAACATCACACCTGCGGGACAGGAACAGGATGGCAACAACTGCCCGAGTTACACCAGGAACGCACAATCCCTCCATCAGTGCTGAGACTGTCCGCAATAGGCTGAGAGAGGCTGGACTGAGGGCTTGTAGGCCTGTTGTAAGGCAGGTCCTCACCAGACATCACCGGCAACAACGTCACCTATGGGCACAAACCCACCGTCGCTGGACCAGACAGGACTGGCAAAAACTGCTCTTCAATGACGAGTCGCGGTTTTGTCTCACCAGGAGTGATGGTCGGATTCGCATTTATCGTCGAAGGAATGAGCATTACACCGAGGCCTGTACTCGGGAGCAGGATCGATTTGGAGGTGGAGGGTCCGTCATGGTCTGGGGCAGTGTCACACAGCATCATCGGACTGAGCTTGTTATTGCAGGCAATCTTAATGCTGTGCGTTACAGGGAAGACATCCTCCTCACTCATGTGGTACCCTTCCTGCAGGCTCATCCTGACATGACCCTCCAGCATGACAATGCCACCAGCCATGCTGCTCGTTCTGTGTGTGATTTCCTGCAAGACAGGAATGTCAGTGTTTTGCCATGGCCAGCGAAGAGCCCGGATCTCAATCCCACTGAGCACGTCTGGGACCTGTTGGATCAAAGGGTGAGGGCTAGGGCCATTCCCCCCAGAAATGTCCGGGAACTTGCAGGTGCCTTGTTGGAAGAGTGGGGTAACATCTCACAGCAAGAACTGGCAAATCTGGTGCAGTCCATGAGGAGATGCACTGCAGTACTTAATTAATGCAGCTGGTGGCCACACCAGATACTGACTGTTACTATTGATTTTGACCCCCTCTTCGTTCAAGGACACATTATTCCATTTCTGTTAGTCACATGTCTATGGAACTTGTTCAGTTTATGTCTCAGTTGTTGAATCTTGTTATGTTCATACAAATATTTACACATGTTAAGTTTGCTGAAAATAAACGCAGTTGACAGTGAGAGGATGTTTCTTTTTTTGCTGAGTTTATATTATTCATACAAGGCTCTAACCAGGGTTGTCCAAGCCTATTCCTGGAGAGCTACCTTCCCGTAGGTGTTAGCTCCATCCCAGTTGTAGCTAACCTGATTCAGTTTACCAACAAGCTAATGATTACAATCAGGTGTGCTAGATTAGGGTTGGAGTTAAAACCTAGAGGGGACTGTAGCTCTCCAGGAACAGGGTTGGAGAGAAAACCTACAGGACTGTAGCTCTCCAGGAACAGGGTTGGAGAGAATACCTACAGGACTGTAGCTCTCCAGGAACAGGGTTGGAGAGAATACCTACAGGACTGTAGCTCTCCAGGAACAGGGTTGGAGAGAATACCTACAGGACTGTAGCTCTCCAGGAACAGGGTTGGAGAGAATACCTACAGGACTGTAGCTCTCCAGGAACAGGGTTTGAGAGAGAACCTACAGGGTGGTAGCTCTCCAGGAACAGGGTTGGAGTGCCTTGCTTTGCATTTGCTTAACTTCCTGTTTGCACAGTCCTGTTTGGGTACTAAATCACAGCTTATTTCAGATATTAAAGCTTGCTTATAGGTTGATTTTTTTATCATGTCCAACCACTTTCTGTCTACAGCCATGGCCTGTTCAGTTCACCCAGCATCTACACACCCAACCCTGCACTGGTCATGGCAGCTGATTGTCGAAGACCAAAGATCCACTAAAAAACACGATACACCTAACAGCAAAGACAGTCATAATAGCACAGCAGAAGTGTTTGTTCAAACTCAAGCCACTGACAGGTATGTCTCTGGAATGCACTGGAGGTGTGTGTGTGTGTGTGTGTGGTACCGCTGTATTCCCAGGCAGTCATTTCCCTTACAGTCATCCCCAGTCAGTGGTACTCCTTAGTGATTCTGCAGTATGAGGCGGGCCAGCCAGGCGGGTAGGTTGGCTCTGCTGCAGCAGAATACTAATGCCAGTCACTTGGCAGGTAGACTAGAGGAGAACAGCTGATGAATTACACACTGGGGCAATTACTCTCAGATAAACCCCACTCCCTCTCTTCTCAGCTCTCACACTCTGTATCACTCTCCTTCTCCCCTCATCGCTTCCAATCTTTCTCAGTAACTCACTCTCCTCTCCCATCTAAACACCCGCTCTCTCTTCCTCAAATCTCTACAAATCTCTCCTTTCCTTTTCACGTGCACCAATGCCCAATTTGTATATTGTTTCAGATGATTTAGTACAGAAATGGATGTGCTCCAGTTACATAAATCCCAGCCCCAGTTCCTCGCCCAGCCCCAGTTCCTCGCCCAGCCCCAAAAAATGGATGAAAGTATATCTGTTTCTGTGGAGACAGAGAGGGTCTTTGGACAATGGGAGGTGGTTAATACAGTAGGGACTAGGGAAGTATGGGAGAAGCAGGCTTCATAAAACATCAAATCCATGTGACGTTGGGTGTATTGACATGATCAGAGCCACTAAATTAGCTGTAGCTCTGTTTCTAGGTTGTAGAGACATAATCTGAAGCAGGATTTGGCAGAGTGGTGAGGCAGTTGAAGGACCTGTTCTATGGTCGAGACCCAATGGATGTGTTTGGAACAGAATCATCCACAGTAGACCACAGTACCATCCATCCACAGTAGAGGTCGACCGATTAATCGGAATGGCCGATTAATTAGGGCCGATTTCAAGTTTTCATAACAGTCGGTAATCGGTATTTTTGTCCACCGATTTGCCGATTTAAAAAATATATATATTTTTTTACACCTTTATTTAACTAGGCAAGTCAGATTAAGAACACATTCTTATTTTCAATGACGGCCTAGGAACGGGGGTTAACTGCCTTGTTCAGGGGGGATTCGGGGATTCGTTTTTGCAACCTTCTGGTTACTAGTCCAACGCTCTAATCACCTGCCTTACATTGCACTCCACGAGGAGCCTGCCTGGCAGGCTGACTACCTGTTACGCGAGGGCAGCAAGAAGCCAAGGTAAGTTGCTAGCTAGCATTAAACTTATCTTATAAAAAACGATCAATCTTAACATAATCACTAGTTAACACATGGTTGATGATATTACTAGTTTATCTAACGTGTCCTGCGTTGCATATAATCGATGCGGTGCCTGTTAATTTCTCATGGAATCACAGCCTACTTCGACAAACGGGTGATGATTTAACAAGTGCATTTGCGAAAACAGCACCGTCGTTGCACCAATGTACCTAACCATAAACATCAATGCCTTTCTTTAAAATCAATACACAAGTACATATTTTTAAACCTGCATATTTAGTTAATATTGCCTGCTAACATGAAATTGTGTCACTGCTCTTGTGTTCATTGCCTGGCTCGTTGCGAACTAATTTGCCAGAATTTTACGTAATTATGACATACCATTGAAAGTTGTGCAATGTAATAGGAATATTTAGACTTATGGATGCCACCTGTTAGATAAAATACAGAACAGTTCCGTATTTCACTGAAAGAAAAAAAACGTTTTGTTTTCGAGATTATAGTTTCCGGATTCGACCATATTAATGACCTAAGGCTCGTATTTCTGTGTGTTTATTATATTATAATTAAGTCTATGATTTGATAGAGCAGTCTGACTGAGCGGTGGTAGGCACCAGCAAGCTCGTAAGCATTCATTCAAACAGCTCTTTCGTGCATTTTGCCAGCAGCTCTTCACAATGCATTGCGCTGTTTATGACTTCAAGCCTGTCAACTCCCAAGATTAGGCTGGTGTAACTGATGTGAAATAGCTAGCTAGTTAGCTGGTGCGCGCTAATAGCGTTTCAAACGTCACTCGCTCTGAGATTTGGAGTAGTTTTTTCCCTTCCTCTGCATGGGTAACGCTGCTTCGAGGGTGGCTGTTGTAGATGTGTTCCTGGTAAGAGCAAGGAGAGGGACGGAAGCTATACTGTTACACTGGCAATATACTAAAGTGCCTATAAGAACATCCAATAGTCAAAGGTATATGAAATAGTCCTATAATAACTACAACTTAAAACTTCTTACCTGGGAATATTGAAGACTCATGTTAAAAGGAACCACCAGCTTTCATTCTCATCGTCTGAGCAAGGAACTTAAACGTTAGCTTTTTTACATGGCACATATTGCACTTTTACTTCCTTCTCCAACACTTTGTTTTTGCATTATTTAAACCAAATCGAACATGTTTCATTATTTATTTGAGGCTAAATTGATTTTATTGATGTATTATATTAAGTTAAAATAAGTGTTCATTCAGTATTGTTGTAATTGTCATTATTACAAATAAATAAAAAAAGCAAAAAAATCGGCAGATTAAATCGGTAGCAGCTTTTTTGGCACTCCAATAATCGGTATCGGCGTTGAAAAATCATAATCGGTCGACCTCTAATCCACAGTAGACCACAGTACCATTCATCCACAATACCATCCATCCACAGGAGACCAATTTATTTCGACACAATGCGATAGTAATATGTTGAGATCGTTTTTTGCAGGGGTGAATGTGATGAATGGGTTACACACCTTCAGCTAGTAGCCTATTATATCACCTGACACACTCCCTCTCTCTCTGCCCTCTTTCCCATCTCTCTCTAGTTTCTGGGAAGGTCTCCAAAATCACTTTGTTGTCCCCATTTGCTAAAACAGAGCCAAACACAAACACACCCTGATGCTCAGATACACTAATAACCATCATTAAGCACTCAGCTCTTTAGGCATCAGGGGTTAGTACACTGCTAACACGATGGATCCACACAGTGGCTGTAAATAGGTCCACATACAGACTCCATTATTCTCTTGGCGAACTCATACAAGTAGGATCCATTCTCTATGTTAGCACTGACATACACAGTTCAACACACAGACCAGGCTCTTCGTTAGACAGGCTGCTGGTGTGATCCCTTCTACAGTGGGCAGAACACTGGCTTCATAACCAGGCACTCAGACCTAATAGTCTAGATAGATGTCTTAGCATTGCATCCGCCATAGGATAGACTAGCGCAACAGCAAAAGTGGCTTTCTAGGGAGTATTTCATGAGACAAGCTATCGTTCATACTGTATATTGTATACTATTGAAAGCCCTTTAGGCCTTGTTATATAAACCAGCCAACTATCCCCCTGCTCAAAATGCCACACAGCATTTCATCCACTTTCACATGGAATGACCCCATGGTGATTGTCATTTCTGAACATAAGATTAACCTTACAACAGCTTCTCTCATATGGTTTAGGCTTCAAACCCTGGACCTCAGTCTCTGCTTCATAAACCAGCCCTCAACTCAAATCTCTACAGCCAAAGACAATAGGATCATTGTACAGAATCAGAGCTCAATACCGGCCACACAACACAAATATTAAAGTAAAACAGTGGCGTGTTCACATCTGAAAATACAATGAAACATATATGTGAAGTAGTGGGCATTTACAAACCTCCACTGGAGCTCTGATGGCTGACATCATTACACAGTCAACCAGGAGGGCCTGATTCAGCTAGCACAGTGGCACAGTGTAGCACAGTGTAGCACAGTGGCACGATGCCTGGCATCACAGTGGCATGATGCCTGGCATCACAGTGGCATGATGCCTGGCATCACAGTGGCATGATGCCTGGCATCACAGTGGCATGATGCCTAGCATCACAGTGGCATGATGCCTGGCATCACAGTGGCATGATGCCTGGCATCACAGTGGCATGATGCCTGGCATCACAGTGGCATGATGCCTGGCATCACAGTGGCATGATGCCTGGCATCACAGTGGCATGATGCCTGGCATCACAGTGGCATGATGCCTGGCATCACAGTGGCATGATGCCTGGCATCACAGTGGCCAGTGCACCAACACTGCAGGCAGCTGGCTATAGTTGTACAGGATTGGCACAGCAGTGGTACTGCCTCTTGACACGTGTGGAGCTAAAATCTTGGTACTTCCAAGTCAGCCTTCCCTGCAGTGACTAGGATTAGATGTGTGTGTATGTGTGTCCTCTGCTGCCATATTTAAGGCTATAGTCTGTCTCTTACATAATCCCTCTCCTTTGATGTTTTGCTTCAGCGTCACATCACTCCAGCCGATTTCTCTGAATATAATGAAAGTGTATGATTGGCTTGGGCATTAAGCTAAAGTGAAAATACTGGAGACGAGACACTGAAACCAACCTCAGCGCTCACATGGACAGAAATATCCTATTGGCAAGATATGGTAAACTGGTAATGCTAGGATCTCACACACACACACACACACACACACACACACACACACACACACAGCTGTGCATGTTATTGTAGCCAACCAGAGTTTCCATGAGTCTGTAGGTTGCCTCTCTGAAAAGGGGTTTGGCAGAGAGGAGGGCAGATGAGAAGTCTGAACTCTCTTCGCTGAAGAGAGAGGGAGAACTTTGTATGAATGAGTGACAAGTGTGTGTGAGACGGTGAGAGTGACTGAATATCATCAACAGAGGGGCATGAGTGGGTTGGCCAAGACTGCTGTAATAAAGAGTCAAACATTTCTCCACAACCTGTGTGATTTACTGAGACATTAATCACCCTCACTGACTGGCCAATTGATCTGTCACTCTGATGAAGGGATGATAGAAGGATGAGGAAAAAAAGAGAAGAGAAAGAGGACAAGAAATGGAAGGAACATACATAGCCTTCAATATAATGGAAGTACCTTTGATATAATCTAACACTAAACTCCAGGGCCATCTGAGTCAACAAGGCCTGTTATTCCTTCATTAGAAGGTCTTTGTTAGATGTCTAATCTATTCACACAGGGAATGAGATGTTTAATGACACTTTCATTGTGTTATTTTATCAGTGCTGCTGCCAAACGAGACCATTCCTTCTGCTGCTAGCCACTTCAAACATCACACCGGGCCCCAGATGGTCTTCCACCACTGACTGCTAGCCACTTCAAACGCCACACCGGGCCCCAGATGGTCTTCCACCACTGACTGCTAGCCACTTCAAACGCCACACCGGGCCCCAGATGGTCTTCCACCACTGACTGCTAGCCACTTCAAACGCCACACCGGGCCCCAGATGGTCTTCCACCACTGACTGCTAGCCACTTCAAACATCACACCGGGCCCCAGATGGTCTTCCACCACTGACTGCTAGCCACTTCAAACATCACACCGGGCCCCAGATGGTCTTCCACCACTGACTGCTAGCCACTTCAAACATCACACCGGGCCCCAGATGGTCTTCCACCACTGACTGCTAGCCACTTCAAACGCCACACCGGGCCCCAGATGGTCTTCCACCACTGACTGCTAGCCACTTCAAACGCCACACCGGGCCCCAGATGGTCTTCCACCACTGACTGCTAGCCACTTCAAACATCACACCGGGCCCCAGATGGTCTTCCACCACTGACTGCTAGCCACTTCAAACATCACACCGGGCCCCAGATGGTCTTCTACCACTGACTCTTTTTTATGCAGTCTATTTCTGCCTGGTGGATTTAATAAGTTGTGCTGCAAGGAATAGGGTGATCATTTGCAAAAAAAATAAACAAACATGCATGAATAATCCTGACTAATGATGGAATAACTGTACTTATACCCCTGTGTGATCGCGGGTTGTGCTGACATGTTGCACCCTGTACAACCACTG
Source organism: Salmo trutta (assembly GCF_901001165.1). Taxonomy (NCBI): domain Eukaryota; kingdom Metazoa; phylum Chordata; class Actinopteri; order Salmoniformes; family Salmonidae; genus Salmo; species Salmo trutta. The sequence goes on from NC_042975.1 coordinate 30,281,494, forward strand.
TGATTCTTATTGGACGCTGCTGGTCATCTATGAACATCATGAAGAACAATCTGGCCTCAATGGCCATGTAGTCTCATAATCTCCACCTGGCACAGCCAGAAGAGGACTGGCCACCCCTCAGAGCCTGCTTCCTCTCTAGGTTTCTTCCTAGGTTCCTGCCTTTCTAGGGAGTTTTTCCTAGCAACCGTGCTTCTACACCTGCATTGCTTGCTGTTTGGAGTTTTAGGCTGGGTTTCTGTATATCACTTTATATCACCTGATGTAAAAAGGGCTTTATGAATTCATTTGATTTGATTCTGTGTGTTGCTCTGTATCCAACGTGGGTAAGTTCTCAGATGGAGTCATCAACACAGACAGAGTGTTATCCATGCCAATAAATGTTTTTCCTGGTAAACCCATTAGGCCTGACAATATGGTACTTTATGCTCTTATCCCCTCATTGCCTTCCTCTACATTCCCCTCCCATCCTCTCGCTCTCCTCTTCCCCTCCCATCCTCTCCCCCACTACCTCCCCACTCTTCCCCTCCCATCCTCTCCCCCACTACCTCCCCACTCTTCCCCTCCCATCCTCTCCCCCACTCTTCCCCTCCCATCCTCTCCCCCTCCCATCCTCTCCCCCACTCTTCCCCTCCCATCCTCTCCCCCTCCCATCCTCTCCCCCACTCTTCCCCTCCCATCCTCTCCCCCTCCCATCCCCTCCCATCCTCTCCCCCTCCCACCCTCTCCCCCACTCTTCCCCTCCCATCCTCTCCCCCTCCCATCCCCTCCCATCCTCTCCCCCTCCCATCCTCTCCCCCACTCTTCCCCTCCCATCCTCTCCCCCTCCCATCCTCTCCCCCACTCTTCCCCTCCCATCCTCTTCCCCTCCCATCCCCCTCCCATCCTCTCCCCCACTCTTCCCCTCCCATCCTCTCCCCCACTCTTCCCCTCCCATCCTCTCCCCCTCCCATCCCCTCCCATCCTCTCCCCCTCCCATCCTCTCCCCCACTCTTCCCCTCCCATCCTCTCCCCCTCCCATCCTCTCCCCCACTCTTCCCCTCCCATCCTCTTCCCCTCCCATCCCCCTCCCATCCTCTCCCCCACTCTTCCCCTCCCATCCTCTCCCCCACTCTTCCCCTCCCATCCTCTCCCCCACTACCTCCCCCCACTCTCCCCATCCCATCCTCTCGCTCTCCCCCTCCCTTCCTCTCGCTCTTCCCCACTTTCCCACCACCCCTCTTTCTCTCACCGCTCTCCATCCCTCTCTGTCCCCCCTCAACGGGCAGATTAACAGTGAACAATAGCGATACAGCTGAATAAACCACCACAGCTGTTACATAAACCTAATCTCTCCTTTGAGACAAGACTCAGAGACATCACGACTCATGCATGTATGGGTAAGTCATCCGAATGCGTACGTACGTACACACACACACACACACACACACACACACACACACACCTCTCATGTTAAAAGCTATTGTATACATAGAATGCTGAGTAAAGACAACAACTAGATCCTTAAGTATAGATCTTGAAGAATATTATAATCCTACATTGAAACATACATTAATCATCATGATCCATGATCCTGGTCATTTTCTATACAAACATTTTGTCAGGCACTACATTAGCCTACCCTACAGGATAAATAAAACAGGCATTCACAGAAACTGTCCAATAAAAACACTGACCACAATGAAGAATCTACATGGACAATAAACAACGGAATGAATGATGCTCCATCACAGCTCGCGTCCCGGTTAGAACACACAGCTCGCGTCCCGGTTAGGGGACACAGCTCGCGTCCCGGTTAGGACACACAGCTCGCGTCCCGGATAGGACACACAGCTCGCGTCCCGGATAGGACACACAGCTCGCGTCCCGGATAGGACACACAGCTCGCGTCCCGGATAGGACACACAGCTCGCGTCCCGGTTAGGACACACAGCTCGCGTCCCGGTTAGGACACACAGCTCGCGTCCCGGTTAGGACACACAGCTCGCGTCCCGGTTAGGACACACAGCTCGCGTCCCGGATAGGACACACAGCTCGCGTCCCGAATAGGACACACAGCTCGCGTCCCGGATAGGACACACAGCTCGCGTCCCGGTTAGGACACACAACTCGCGTCCCGGTTAGGACACACAACTCGCGTCCCGGATAGGACACACAACTCGCGTCCCGGTTAGGACACACAGCTCGCGTCCCGGATAGGACACACAGCTCGCGTCCCGGATAGGACACACAGCTCGCGTCCCGGATAGGACACACAGCTCGCGTCCCGGTTAGGACACACAGCTCGCGTCCCGGTTAGGACACACAACTCGCGTCCCGGTTAGGACACAGCTCGCGTCCCGGATAGGACACACAGCTCGCGTCCCGGTTAGGACACACAACTCGCGTCCCGGTTAGGACACACAACTCACGTCCCGGATAGGACACACAACTCGCGTCCCGGATAGGACACACAACTCGCGTCCCGGTTAGGACACACAACTCGCGTCCCGGATAGGACACACAGCTCGCGTCCCGGATAGGACACACAGCTCGCGTCCCGGTTAGGACACACAGCTCGCGTCCCGGATAGGACACACAGCTCGCGTCCCGGTTAGGACACACAGCTCGCGTCCCGGTTAGGACACACAGCTCGCGTCCCGGTTCTCTGTACAATTAACACTGTCAAGTGGCAGTGTTGGGGAGTAGTGAACTACAGATAACTAACAAATGTCAGTACATCTGGCAGTAGCTTTGTGGTAGTTGAACTAAAGTCAAATGTAGGTAGTGTTTTCAGTAGTTGATTACATTTCTTTGCCCAAAAATGTAATATGGGTGAAGGCGGCAATAATTGTAATTCTTTGCATCAGACCTGCCTAATTCTCACTTGAAACATTGTTTTTGTGTTTAATAGGCAAGATTACACATTCTGGTAGTTTATGACACCAAAGTGACCTGTTCTTTCAATTTGTAGTCTGACATTTCAGATGTACATATGTAGTTTGGATGTAGTGAACTACTTTTTTGAAGTAACTTCAGTAAACTACAATTTTAGTTAAGGTTAGCTTTAGTGAAGATGAACTTCTTCCAGTGTGAAGTGATTGGTAGCTTGGTAAAGTCCATTTTCGGAGTAGCACCCCAACACTTTCTATATGTCCTGGCTGGTTAAATATGCTGATATATTTGTGTTCTTCCACAGTAGACACATGACCTAATATCATCATTAGAAGAAGGGATATACAGGCACTGACGTTTCCTGTGCGCACACACACACACACACACACACACTTTAGATTAATAGCCAAAACAGTGCTCCTCGAAGGCTGAGATAATACATGTAGGACTACGGTGTGCTGTTATGTACAGCTATAGTGATGGACACTCATTGGGAGTCGTGACAAAACCCAGTGTGTGTGTCTGTTCCTAATGAGATCAGACATCTCAGCTCAGAGGACGTGGTGGGTGAGGGATGGAGGAAGAGGAGAGAGTGATACATACTGCTGTAGAGTGTATCTATCCAAGAGAGTCGGGGGAGGCCACGAGTGCTCAGGGGCTCCATCCTCCAGCAATGATTCCTCTTCAAAAACGCTTCTTTCCCTTTCTCCTCTTCTCCTTCCTTCTCTATCACTCAATACCTTTTCTCTCTCTTCCTCTGCTTCTGCTGAATACACCCTCTTTTTGTTGTTCTTATTCACGGGTGAAAGGCAGTCGTCATCTCAGGCAACAAAAGAAGAAAAATGTTAATAAACTGGGGTCCAGCAGGCGGAGAGAACAAAAGTGTGCGTATCCACAGCCCTCTACTTTAGCCGTTTGTGTCAGGCTGAGCTCCAACAGCAGGCTAGAGAGCCACAGCCAAGCGTTGCTAGGGTAGACAGAAAGCACTCCCTCCCTGTCGCTCTCTTTTGCTCACTCACTACCACCCCCTCTCGCTCTTTCTATTTCTTGAGCGTGCGCGCAGAGCCCCTCGCTCTCTCTTCTAATCCACTCCCTCTCCTCTTCTGTTAGCTCTTTATTTCTGTCTCTTTCTCTTGTATGAGAACATCATCCAAAACGGAACACTATGTGTGTATGTTGTGTCTTTGTTAATCTGACGGGAGAGATGTTAAAACTGAATGGTTGATACTCTCTCGCTCTCCTCCTCATCTTCCTCGCCCTCACAGAAGAGGTTGCATTAGCCCCGTTTTCTTGAGGACTATGGACTGTACTGTTGGTCTCCTACAGCCTGGGTAGTCATGGACTAGGAGGACTAGCCTGTTGGTCTCCTACAGCCTGGGTAGTCATGGACTAGGAGGACTGTGCTGTTGGTCTCCTACAGCCTGGGTAGTCATGGACTAGGAGGACTGTGCTGTTGGTCTCCTACAGCCTGGGTAGTCATGGACTAGGAGGACTGTGCTGTTGGTCTCCTACAGCCTGGGTAGTCATGGACTAGGAGGACTGTGCTGTTGGTCTCCTACAGCCTGGGTAGTCATGGACTAGGAGGACTGTGCTGTTGGTCTCCTACAGCCTGGGTAGTCATGGACTAGGAGGACTGTGCTGTTGGTCTCCTACAGCCTGGGTTGTCATGGACTAGGAGGACTGTGCTGTTGGTCTCCTACAGCCTGGGTAGTCATGGACTAGGAGGACTGTGCTGTTGGTCTCCTACAGCCTGGGTTGTCATGGACTAGGAGGACTGTGCTGTTGGTCTCCTACAGCCTGGGTAGTCATGGACTAGGAGGACTATCCTGTTGGTCTCCTACAGCCTGGGTGTGCATGAGTGGCTTCAGAAATAAGCCTCTGTCATAACTGGACAAAACAACAGTTGCTGGCTGTATTGACCTGCACTAAAGACACAGTACACACTACTACCACATCGCTACCAGTCTGTGATATGGAGAGATGCAGGTGAACTGTGTTTTTCTCTGTTTGAGACTGTTGGAGTTTGGGAGTGATGGGGGCAAAAAGGTTGTTGTGCTCGTGTCAGAGACAAAATAGATTAGTTCACTGCAAGCTGAACCTTGGTGAATGTCAAGTGTGTGTGTGTGTGTGTGTGTGTGTGTGTGTGTGTGTGTGTTACATTGAGACTGAGTCCCTGCTGAAGATGAGAGATCAGAGGAGAGAGCAGGAACAAGAGGAGACAGATGACAGTAAAGGGTCAGAGAGGTGTGGGTGTAGAGAATGGTAGTGCTGAAGAGAAAGAACAAGAGGTAGAGAGAGCAGGAGTAGAGAAGGCATGTCTGGGGAAGATGGGCTGTGTCATCTTTCCTCTCCTCAGTTCCCGTGGAAACAAGCAGTGACCTCCTGTCCTTTTGGCTGACCCCTCTCTCTCACACAAACACTCTCTCTCAAGCACACACACACACACACACACACACACACACACACACACACACTTTTGGAATCACATGAGACACTCCTGTTAGCAGTCTGTGCTCTCCCTCTCACCATCCGCTCCTCCCTCGCCACCTCTCCCTCTCGCCCTCCGCTCCCGCCATCTCCTCCCCCTCTCGCAGGCAATCTCAACGCTATGCGTTACAGGGAAGACATCCTCCTCCCTCATGTGGTACCCTTCCTGCAGGCTCATCCTGACATGACCCTCCAGCAAGACAATGCCACCAGCCATGCTGCTCGTTCTGTGCGTGATTTCCTGCAAGACAGGAATGTCAGTGTTCTGCCATGGCCAGTGAAGAGCCCAGATCTCATTCCCATTGAGCACGTCTGGGACCTGTTAGATCGGAGGGTGAGGGCTAGGGACATTCGCCCCCCCAGAAATGTCCGGGATCTTGCAGGTGCCTTGGTGGAAGAGTGGGGTAACATCTCACAGCAAGAACTGGCAAATCTGGTGCAGTCCATGAGGATGAGATGCACTGCAAATCAAATCAAAGTTTGTCACGTGCACCAAATACAACAGGTGTAGACCTTACAGTGAAATGCTTACTTACAGGCTCTAACCAATAGCACAAAAATGGTATTAGGTGAACAATAGGTAAGTAAAGAAATAAAAAATAGTATTTAATTGCAGTACATAATGCAGCTGGTGGCCACACCAGATACTGACTGTTACTTTTGATTTTGACCCCCCCCCCTTTGTTCAGTGACACATTATTCCATTTATGTTAGTCACATGTCTATGGAACTTGTTCAGTTTATGTCTCAGTTGTTGAATCTTGTTATGTTCATACAAATATTTACACATGTTAAGTTTGCGGTAAATAAACGCAGTTGACAGTGAGAGGATGTTTCTTTTTTTTGCTGAGTTTAGGTAGGGTGAAGTGAGTATGCATAGATAATAAACAGCAAGTAGCAGCAGTGTACAAAGGGGGGGGGGGGGGGGTCAATGTAAATTGTCCAGTGGTGATTTTATGAATTGTTCAGCAGTCTTATGGCTTGGGGATAGAAGCTGTTGAGGAGCCTTTTGGTCCTAGACTTGGCACTCCGGTACCGCTTTCCGTGCGGTAAGCAGAGAAAACAGTCTATAACTTGGGTGACTGGAGTGTCTGACAATTTTATGGGCTTCCCTCTGATACCACCTATTATATAGGTCCTGGATGGCGTGTGTGTGTGTGCGCACTCGATTCTGTAATTGAAACTAAAGTATATAATTTTAAGTTATTATGAATCAAACAGTAGTTGGAGGCGAGAGAGTTCATTTGAAGGGTCACACAAACATTCCCAGACACTGACACACAAGAGACTACATGTGGGTGTAGACAAACACAAAGACAAAGAGCTGCGCGAGTGAGTGAGTGAGTGAGCCTTCATCAATGTTGGATTTATGAGGAGCAGAGCTCTGATCATCATCATCATCATCATCATCCTTTGTCTTCAAAATGGGACAACGGGGCAGCGCTCCCTCATATTCTGTCACATCAGTCACAGAATGACGTGTGTGTGGGGGGCATACTCAATCTCCCAGGGCATTGGGAAGCGAGCCAATACCAACCTCCCCCCCACACACACACACACACACACACACACACACACACACACACACACACGGCCATCATCTGCAGGCAGGGCCAAACAAAGAGAACACACTTGCAGCGCCGTGTGTTAGCCTTCCCGTTGCGACACAATCCTTCCAGCATCAAATATTAACGGGCAGTCACGCTGTGGGGTAAAACAGGCCATTACCCAGTCTCTACAGTACTGTGGGTTAAAACAGGCCATTACCCAGTCTCTACAGTACTGTGGGTTAAAACAGGCCATTACCCAGTCTCTACAGTACTGTGGGTTAAAACGGGCCATTACCCAGTCTCTACAGTACTGTGGGTTAAAACAGGCCATTACCCAGTCTCTACAGTACTGTGGGTTAAAACGGGCCATTACCCAGTCTCTACAGTCCTGTGGGTTAAAACAGGCCATTACCCAGTCTCTACAGTCCTGTGGGTTAAAACAGGCCATTACCCAGTCTCTACAGTACTGTGGGTTAAAACAGGCCATTACCCAGTCTCTACAGTCCTGTGGGTTAAAACAGGCCATTACCCAGTCTCTACAGTCCTGTGGGTTAAAACAGGCCATTACCCAGTCTCTACAGTCCGGTGGGTTAAAACAGGCCATTACCCAGTCTCTACAGTCCTGTGGGTTAAAACAGGCCATTACCCAGTCTCTACAGTCAAGTGGGATAAAACAGGCCATTACCCAGTCTCTACAGTCCTGTGGGTTAAAACAGGCCATTACCCAGTCTCTACAGTCCTGTGGGTTAAAACAGGCCATTACCCAGTCTCTACAGTCCTGTGGGTTAAAACAGGCCATTACCCAGTCTCTACAGTCCTGTGGGTTAAAACAGGCCATTACCCAGTCTCTACAGTCCTGTGGGTTAAAACAGGCCATTACCCAGTCTCTACAGTCCTGTGGGTTAAAACAGGCCATTACCCAGTCTCTACAGTCCTGTGGGGTAAAACGGGCCATTACCCAGTCTCTACAGTCCTGTGGGTTAAAACGGGCCATTACCCAGTCTCTACAGTCCTGTGGGGTAAAACGGGCCATTACCCAGTCTCTACAGTCCTGTGGGGTAAAACGGGCCATTACCCAGTCTCTATAGTCCTGTGGGGTAAAACAGGCCATTACCCAGTCTCTACAGTACTGTGGGTTAAAAACGGGCCATTACCCAGTCTCTACAGTACTGTGGGTTAAAACGGGCCATTACCTAGTCTCTACAGTCCTGTGGGTTAAAACGGGCCATTACCCAGTCTCTACAATACTGTGGGGTAAAACAGGCCATTACCCAGTCTCTACAGTACTGTGGGGTAAAACAGGCCATTACCCAGTCTCTACAGTACTGTGACAGACAGACAACAAAGGTATTGGTTGATTCCCCACGAGAGGAGAATAGACTTCCAAAACTAGTGTGTGTGTGTGTGTGTGTGTGTGTGTGTGTTCTGATGATCACCTGCATCCCAGTGTTTCACCCAGTTCAATTCTCTGTCCAATTCTGGGTCATACTGTGTGATGAGGAGACCAGATGGTAGGGTCAGACTGGACAGCCCAACCCAGTCCAGTCCAAGCGGGTAATATGACCCTATCAATAGCCTCTCTGGGGAGTCCAGCAACCACACAACTTCTCACCTCCTTACAAAGGCCTTGGGGCACCAGTCCATCTGGTTAGTCTAGTCAGATACAGCAGTGCTGTATCAAACACACATAGTCAATACAGTCCAACAAACCACTAATCAGTATCGCCAGGAGAACACAACACAATCAATACCAATGTATGCTACTGGAATATATTTCCAGTGAAATGAATTACATGAAAATCATCATTAATCATTACACTGTCTAATGAATGAGGGTAGAGGGAGATATTACAGCCAGTAATCAATTCCCTTCATTGGAGATCCTAGTCAAACAACAGGCTCAGTGATGTGTACAGAGACAAAAATTGGTCTAATCTACTCGACTCTCAACCAGTGGATTAGTGAACCTGGGTAACAAAAGATGGCAATAATGGCACGGCATCAAACCATACACAACACCCCCAAAACAGACAGGTTAGCTGGCTGTCACAGGGAGCAGGAAACCAGGGAGCAGGAAACTGGCTGTCACAGGGGGCAGGAAACCACTTAACTTAGGGGGCCCAGTTCAGGTATGACCCCATACACCGCTCCATACTCCTACATTATTCAACACAGGATATGTGGCTATGGCACTCACCAATCCTGCTGGTTATGGCTTAAACACAGCCTATCGGCATGGGGAGGGGATGCACGTACACACTTAACAGGCCAGCCCACCAGCCAATGAACACGTTGAGTTCTCCCCTACTCTGCCCAGATACCCCCCTGAACCATTCTTCTCCCTCATCTAACCCCTCTCCCGTCACGCCACTTCAGCCCCGCCCGTCTCCCTAGGGAAAGAGAGGGAGAGATGAAGGAAGGAGGGAAGAGGGGGGCTTACAAGTGACTCTCCTCCCTCATCTGTCTTGGTTGTACCATATACAGTTCCATATACAAGAAGCAAGCTCTGTTTTCCACTTCACTGTCTCTACAGCGTGTAGCTACACCTGCTGCCAGTACTGCCAGTACTGTTGCTCCTTCAGACAAGCATGAGTCAAAACTTTGTTCATTTTTGTCACCCCCCCTAACCCGGACGACGCGGGGCCAATTGTTCCACAACCTGTCTCTACCTCACCAGGAGGGATTGGGGGGGGGGGGGGGGGGGCAAGAGAAGCCACTGCATTAATGGTGTACTGGATGCACAGAATAAATGACTGAAGTTAGGATACAGCTGCTCTTGAATGAATAGTGTGTGAGATGTGTTCTGTTCTTCTGTAGTAGTGATGGCACTTCAGTCAACTCTACACATAACAATGACAAATTATCTTTTGAAAAATTATAGATTTTGATAAAAATGTACAGTATCAATTGAACAAAAAAACAAGGATAAAAGAAAGGAAATCATCCCAAAAAAGATTAGCTAAAAACCGCCATTAGAATCCTTGTGATAAAGACTGTAGAACTATACTAGCACAATAGAAGAATACCAGAGCTACAGAACCTGCTCCATATGTGTAGGGCTTATCAGGCATAGTAATGTCATCTACTACACATTACAAACACCAGTCACTACATGGTTAATGTTTCTGACTGCATCTCTCAGTGTTGCTTTTGTTTAGGGGGGATGGGGTGAAGACATGGGAATCAGTGTGCATTATTGAAAGGGGATTTTAAGGTGTAGTCTGGTGCTAGTCATGGCAGACAAGGTTGATAGTTGGTAGAGATAGATGGAAGGGAATGCCCCGAGATACTGTTCAAGGTCACTTTTGTATTTTCATCCCAAATGGTTAGGATGTGGGAAGGGTGAGCTGATTGTAGATCTGCGCCAAAGGGCATTGGCTGGGAAACCCACTATTGAGTTGTGAGGACAGGGTTGACACACTCCCACAACCTACCTAAAATCCCAACCTACTCACAACCACCACACTACCGAATGTAAGGTTCCTCTCTATCATCCCCGCATCTTTCTCTCATTGCTTCTCTGTCACGTATCTTCCCTCTCTCTTCACCCACCCACCTTTCACTCTGCTGTCATACCTGCACTGTGTCTTTCTCCTCCATCTTCCGTCCCTCTCCCTTTCACCTTGTCAATCTCATGGTTTGTTTCTTTCTCCTCCATCTTCCGTCCCTCTCCCTTTCACCTTGTCAATCTCATGGTTTGTTTCTTTCTCCTCCATCTTCCGTCCCTCTCCCTTTCACCTTGTCAATCTCATGGTTTGTTTCTTTCTCCTCCATCTTCCGTCCCTCTCCCTTTCACCTTGTCAATCTCATGGTTTGTTTCTTTCTCCTCCATCTTCCGTCCCTCTCCCTTTCACCTTGTCAATCTCATGGTTTGTTTCTTTCTCCTCCATCTTCCGTCCCTCTCCCTTTCACCTTGTCAATCTCATGTTTTGTTTCTTTCTCCTCCATCTTCCGTCCCTCTCCCTTTCACCTTGTCAATCTCATGGTTTGTCTTTGGACATCTTACTTTTTATTCTAGTGTCAAAATCGACAATAGTGTAAATAGAATGATCTCAGTTACATCCAAAACTGAGATTTGCGATATGATAGGAAAACCTTGTATGTCAGAATAAATCCTGGATGAACATGGATCCTGATACCAGTCACTTTCTCCTAATACCCACCTACAATATTTTTTGTCAACAAATGTTTCATTTTGCCGTTTTAATAAGGTTAGCAGCAACATGGAAAATCGATGCGGAAATCTGTTGTAGCTCAAGTCGACTACAAAATCCACAATGCAATGCCCTCTTGGCTGGCTGGCTGGCAAGCAAACATAGCTACCAAAAACAATATCAGCACGTAGCTAGTTAGCTGTAAAATCACCTAAACAAACTGCACTATCAATTTAGGAGTTTACAATCTCACCATGTTCAACCTGCAGATCGATGTGCCTCAGACTGGAGTCTAAGATTCACAATGGCAGATACAGTGCATTCAGAAAGCATTCAGACCCCTTGACTTTTTCCACATTACGTTACGGCCTAATAATAAATTATTTATTTTTAAATCCTCAATCTACACACAATACCCCATAATGACAAATCGAAAATAAGTTTAGAAATTTTGGCAAATGCATAAAAAAAAAAAATAGAATCGGAAATGCCTTATTTACATAAGTATTCAGACCCTTTGCTGTAGTTTTCCTTCACAGAAAATACATTAGCGCAACACATACGGCAGAAAATAGCTTTATTTTCATCAGATGACAACAGAAGTGCCACGCTATTTGGCTGGCAGCCTCACAAGTAAATGAGCTTATAACGAAAAAGCAAGCAGTTTTTTGCAAAAGCGTTGCATATTTTCATATTTTTAACATTTATCATAGAAATAATGTTGCCAGTTATGTTTTGCTTAAAGTTAATCTTGAATTTTACAGGAGAAAAGTAGGCTGGCTACACCGAGAAAAGTACCAGAGTAAAGCAGCAACACATCAGTAAGAGTGCTGTCTGCTAACAGAAAGCCTGTTCATGAATTCTCATCTGAGTGGAGAAGTGCAACTGAAGCACTAAATGAGTTTGATGACGAGCAGAAATTACAATAAAAAGCAAATTAGATCTGCACTTACAAAACACAGGAAGATATTTCTTATGTGTTGTATATTTTTTTCCTGCGTAAAAAACGCAGAATTCTGCATTAATGCAAACCCTAAATTTAACTTGCTAAATAATCTAAGTGGCTGAATTACTAAAGTGATGGGCATCATATTGTGCTTTCTGCCGTGTTTGAGAAGCCAAAGCCCTTTGGATGTTATTTGTACAGCTGTCACTATTTTGATTTTCTTGCGTTTTTCTCCTTTCCGTTCTCAGCCAGTCTCCCCTCTTCTCAGAGCACAGCAGGCAGGCCCGTTTCCCTAGCGACCCCAGACTCCACCCAGACACAGCGTGTAACCTACACCTGCTGCTCCAGAGCCAGTACTGTTGCTCCTTCAGACAAGCATGAGTCAAAACTTTGTTCATTTTTGTATTTTATTTAACGAGGCAAGTCAGTTAAGAAAAATTCTTAATTACAATGACGGCCTACCCCAGCCAAACCCTAACGACGCTGGGCCAATTACGCGCCGCCCTATGGAACTCCCAATCGCGGCCGGTTGTGATACAGCCTGGAATTGAACCAGGGTCAGTAGTGACACCTCTAGCACTGAGATGCAGTGCCTTAGACCGCTGCGCCATTTGCACAATGTCTAATGTTCACATCTGCTTTTAAATGTCCAAACTCACCAAAAATGACATTCAATAGTTAGTAATCATTAGTCCAACAGTTGCAAACAAGAGATTCTATTGGACAAATTAAGGTATTTTTATCCCCGTTTCATTTGCTACCATTCAAGAAATGTTTTTCAACAGAATCGGCGGATTGAATATACCCCTGATCACGCATAAATAGTTCACTTTCATAGCAGCCACGTTGTATTCCCACTCACCTTTTCCCTTTGTTTGTGAACTAGTCAGCTGCATTTGCTAGCTAAGTAAGTGAAACTGAAAAAAATGATAATCTCTTGCTTCTCCTTCATTTTTGAATAAATTAGTTTGTGGAAAATTGTCTCTCTCTGAGTCAACTACTCACCACATTTTATGCACTGCAGTGCTCGCTAGCTGTAGCTTATTCTTTCAGTACTACATTCATTCTCTGATCCTTTGATTAGGTGGACAACATGTCAGTTCATGCTGCAAGTTGTCATAATTACTGTGTAAGGACTATGGAAGGGGGTGAGAACCAAGAGCCTCCTAGGTTTTGTATTGAAGTCAATGTACCAAGAGGACAGAAGCTAGCTGTCCGCTGGCCACACCATGGTGCTACCCTACAAAGTGATCTTGAGGCTACTGCATACCTTAATTGATTAAAAAAAACACTGTTTTGCAATGATGTGGTGACATGAATATATTTAGTGTAGTTTTATCTACAAAGGCTAACTTTTTATGAAATTCACTGAGGATGGTCCTCCCCTTCCTCCTCTGAGAAGCCTCAACTGGTATGGGTATGCTTGACATTGGCAAGACTGGGGAGTTTGTCAGGATAAAAAGAAACGGGATGGAGCTAAGTACAGGAAAAATCTTAGAGGAAAACCTGCTTCAGTCTGCTTTACATCAGACACTGGGAGAAAAATGCACCTTTCAGCAGAACAATAACCTACAACACAAGGCCAAATCTACACTTCTTGCTTACCAAAAATATAGTGAATGTTCCTGAGTGGCCAAGTTACAGTTTTGACTTAAATATGCTTGAAAATCTATGGCATGAACTGAAAATTGCTGTCTAGCCATGATTGCCAAAAGCTTGACAGAGCATATAAAGTCAGTTTCATTTCTTGCCTAATTCACTACGAAAAATCACACTTTTTTATAGAAAAACAACCAAATCAGATGTTCTAAGTCCACAATGCTTAAACCACATCAGGAGACCACATTTACATTTTTAGGCGTAGATACCCTTTAATTCAATGGCGCACCAGCAGCATACATGTAATTGCAGAGTGAGCTAAACAAATCGTCACTGGATTGATGCAATAATCACGATACCAGATATGCATAACCCATCTACCAAAAGACAGTTGTCGTCATTAGCATCATCACTACACAAACGCGCACACACAGACAGTCCATCCTGCGTTGGAAAATACGAATCACTGATGCCTTTTGTGCATATTTTATGATAATCTTCAGCATTTTAATAAATGTTATAATAAGTTCAAAACATTTAGTTGATTTCCTACTAAGTCCAATACATTTTTGAATATTGTTGAATCCCCCCCCCCCCCCCCCCCCCCCCTACAGAGGGTAGTGTGAACGGCCCAGTACATCCCCGGGGCCAAGCTTCCTGCCATCCAAAACCTCTATACCAGGCGGTGTCAAAGGAAGGCCCTAAAAATTGTCAAAGACTCCAGCCACCCAAGTCAGACCGTTCTCTCTGCTACCGCACGGCAAGCGGTACCGGAGCGCCAAGTCTAGGTCCAAGAGGCTTTTAAACAGCTTCTACCTCCAAGCCATAAGACTCCTGAACATCTAGTCAAATGGCTACCCAGACTATTTGCATTGCCCCCCCCACCACTCTCTGTTGTCATCTATGCATAGTCACTTTAATAACTCTACCTACATGTACATACTACCTCAACTAACCGGTGCCCCCACACATTGACTCTGTACCGCCCCCCCGCTCTTTAATTACGTGTTACTTTTCTCTGTTATTCTAGCCATATATATTTTTTTAAACTGCACTGTTGGTTAGGGGCTCGTAAGCAAGCATTTCACTGTATGGCCTACACCTGTTGTATTCGGCGCAAGTGACTAATACAATTTGATTGCAGACCACCTCATCCACTGTCTGGCCTAACTCCACACAACAGCACGCATGCGCTGACATATCTCATCAAATCAAATTGTACTTGTCACATGTGGCAAATACAACAGGAGGCTACTGAGGGAGGGGAGGACGGCTCATAATAATGGCTGGAATGGTATCAAACACGTGTTTTTAAAAATTTGATACAATTTCACTTATTCTGTTGCAGCAATTAATATGAGCCCATTCTACCCAAATAAGGTGCTATCAATCTCCTGTGGTGTAAACTTTACAGACTTATATTAATGATCTTGTTTTATTATTAGTGATTGATTTCATGCATAAAACGGTGTCCTGTCCCACACAGAGCACAGCTCACACTTTAAAACACTGTGCCTTAAGACTCCTTGCCTCCCCACTAACAAATGTATGTTTTAACTGGGTTAACCTTTTCTCAGTACTTTCACAGAACACTAGTCGGCACTGGGGATGGGATTTAGGACCCTCTGAATTACTGGGCAAATCCGAGAAAGTCCCATTCATTTTCAATTAGGATTTGTTTGTTTTTTACATTGTTGAATGGGAATTTCAAAA
Organism: Salmo trutta; assembly: GCF_901001165.1. Classification (NCBI taxonomy): domain Eukaryota; kingdom Metazoa; phylum Chordata; class Actinopteri; order Salmoniformes; family Salmonidae; genus Salmo; species Salmo trutta. Next base: position 30,296,814 of record NC_042975.1, read on the forward strand.
TATGTCCTCAATTGGAATGGAATTGACCCCAACCCCTGGTGCTATCTAACAAACCTTCAATAGTACAACCAGAGCACGTACAGCAGACACGAGACAAAAAGCAACACGCCAACATCCATAACAGAGGTAGGCGGAGAGATACTCACGTAGCACCTCACAAATCGCTTTGTGGAAATATCAATCATCCATAATCATAACCGGAGGCTACCGTTTCACCCTGAGAGAGTCATAGCCATCAGTCACAATAACACAGCCCTATAGGTTAACCCAGTTAACACAGCACTGAGACTTTATTACTGCTATGGAAATGTGCCACTATCATATTGGCAATTTCCATGTAAAAGGACCCACCAACATGAAGTTTATAGGAGCATATACAATTTGGTGTCAAATGAAAGCTAAGAGTCAATATTTTGAGGGAAATAGATACTTTTTTTCAACCATTTTCCAATAAAAAAAAAAGTGAAATAACCAAACGCTTTGATTTCTGAAAAAAAGTCTTACGGTTTAGAAATCCATCAAAACAATAATGTTGAAGGCCCCTGCCAACTAATATGTACATTTATATTTTGTTTTGCATAAATTATTTTTGGCTTGGGCGGTATACCCTATTTGGAAAAAGCCACGGGATGGTTTTTCAATATTTCATTATGAAGCTCATCTGTACTAGTTTCCCCAAAACAGCAGTTTGAGCCAGTCACGTGTGTTTATTTACAAAGAAGCACAAAGAGCACGGGATGAGTCACTCCTCCAGAGCAACTTCAGTCAGGTGATTAAGTTACACTTGTAAGAAATACTCTAATGTTTGCAAGACATACATCTTATGACTATTAAGTTAACTATCTAATGTGCCAAATAAATTCTCTCCAGCTGGGTTTTGCTAACTTGCTAATGCTAGCTAAGTGGCTAATGTTAGCTTGCAAGACCAAGCATCTTCCCAACAGCAGCAGAGACAATCCCCTCCTGGATTAAGATCCCTGCGGTCTAATATTTGTTTTGTGGTCCCGTGTGGCTCAGTTGGTAGAGCATGGTGTTTGCAACGCCAGGGTTGTGGGTTCGATTCCCACAGGGGACCAGTACGGGGGAGGGGAAATAAAAAAAATGTATGAAATGTATGCATTCACTACTGTAAGTCGCTCTGGATAAGAGCGTCTGCTAAATGACTAAAATGTAAATGTAAAATGTTGTGTGGGCTGCAAACTGTTTTGAGATACTTGCATAATTTCATGAGCTGCCATCCACTATGAGAAATCCTTAGTACTTGTTAGCATTCTGGTAAGCGACTTATTTCCCCCCCTCATAAAATGAATAAAATAAAAAATAAAAACATGTGTGCACTACAGGTAATACCGTATATCCCGGGATGACACAGGCACGGTATGAAAATCTGGATACCGCCCAACCCTAAATGATTTGCCTTCTGTAACTGTAAGAAATATTGCGTAGTTTGTCATTCTGTTACACAAAAAAAACATCTTAGAGATATTTTCAAATTTCTCACCCTCATGAGGGAGGAATATGAAAGTACAGAATTAATAAGGTAGACCTACCAATTAGTTATACTGTTTTTACTGATAACTGTATTTCTGAATTATAAACTGATTAAAATGTGTTACTCTGTTACCAAATCAGTAACAGAGTGACTGCAATCGAATTGGCCACAATATAAAATCAGTCATAAAACAGAGTTGCAGTAGAGCACAGTACACACAGGGGTCGTACATACAGCGCAAGTGAAATTCAAGAACTTAAGTACTTTTTCAAGCACTAATATTTATTTTCAAGGACCAATTTGTAATTGTTCCGATTATGCAATTGTTTCTAGTCGACGTCACTACCTTGCAAGTCCTACTCAATGATACGTTTCACTACTTATTTACTACATACGAGTGCTAAGTCAGTACTGATGATGTTGACTGATTTCCTTATATGAACTGTAACTTTTAAATTGTTGTGTACATTATTTTTGTTCAGTGTACATAATATTAAATTGTCTTTGTATTTACATTTTTAGGCTGTCCCAACGCATAATGACATGAAAGTGAATTCTGACTTTAAAAAGGCCCTTAGTTGTATTCTATACATATTTGAAGAGCAACAAGTTATTAACGTGTTTAAGATTAAAAGACTCCCTTCCGGGGATGCTATTTACATTTTCAGGGATCCCACAAATTTGGGAACCACAGTAACTTACTACTCACCTCTCTCCCTGCTTGCTTCAACGCTTCCTCTCTCGGTGCATCTCATTTGCCTCCATTGCAGCCTGACTCACGAGGCTGTCTCACTACTCTCTATAAAGAAAATGTATTTTGTTATGAGAACTTCTAGTTGCCCATCTTTTGATCATAGCTATCTTAATTTCAGTCAACTGCTACAGCTGAGGTCAGGCTCCGTTCAACGTTAGCGTCCAACTTCATCCTTCGAGCCAGTTAGTTATAGCTGGCTACCTGGCTAATAGCCAGAAACCTTTAACTACCTAAGCTAGCTAGACATCTGACTGAAATATCAGCAACTATTCACCAGCAGTACTGTCATGGCGAAAGGTTTTGGGATTGTCTCTAGGTATTTTTGTCAGATGTTACTATGGAATACTGAAGTATAATTACAAAAATGTCACAAGTGTCAAAGGCTTTTATTGACAATTACATGAAGTTGATGCAAAGAGTCAATATTTGCAGTGTTGACCCTTCTTTTTCAAGACCTCTGCAATCCATCCTGGCATGCTGTCAATTAACTTCTGGGCCACATCCTGACTGATGGCAGCCCATTCTTGCATAATCAATGCTTGGAGTTTGTCAGAATTTGTGGGGTTTTGTTTGTCCACCCGCCTCTTGAGGATTGACCACAAGTTCTCAATGGGATTAAAGTCTGGGGAGTTCCCTGGCCATGGACCCAAAATATTGATGTTTTGTTCCCCGAGCCACTTAGTTATCACTTTTACCTTATGGCAAGGTGCCACATCATGCTGGAAGAGCCATTGTTCGTCACCAAACTGTTCCTGGATGGTTGGGAGAAGTTGCTCTCGAAGGATGTGTTGGTACCATTCTTTATTCATGGCTGTGTTCTTAGGCAAAATTGTGAGTGAGCCCACTCCCTTGGCTGAGAAGCAACCCCACACATGAATGGTCTCAGGATGCTTTACTGTTGGCATGACACAGGACTGATGGTAGCGCTCACCTTGTCTTCTCCGGACAAGCTGTTTTCCGGATGCCCCAAACAATCGGAAAGGGGATTCATCAGAGAAAATGACTTTACCCCAGTCCTCAGCAGTCCAATCCCTGTACCTTTTGCAGAATATCAGTCTGTCCCTGATGTTTTTCTTGGAGAGAAGTGGCTTCTTTGCTGCCCTTCTTGACACCAGGCCATCCTCCAAAAAGTCTTCGCCTCGCTGTGCGTGCAGATGCACTCACATCTGCCTGCTGCCATTCCTGAGCAAGCTCTGTACTGGTGGTGCCCCGATCCCGCAGCTGAATCAACTTTAGGAGACGGTCCTGGCGCTTGCTGGACTTTCTTGGGCGCCCTGAAGCCTTCATCACAACAATTGAACCGCTCTCCTTCAAGTTCTTGATGATCTGATAAATGTTTAATTTAGGTGCAATCTTACTGGCAGCAATATCCTTGCCTGTGAAGCCCTTTTTGTGCAAAGCAATGATGTGTTTCCTTGCAGGTAACCATGCTTGACAGAGGAAGAACAATGATTGCAAGCACAACCCTACTTTTGAAGCTTCCAGTCTGTTATTCGAACTCAATCAGCATGACAGAGTGATCTCCAGTCTTGTCCTCATCAACACTCACACCTGTGTTAACAAGAGAATCACTGACATGATGTCAGCTGGTCCTTTTGTGGCAGGGCTGAAATGCGGTGGAAATGTTTTTGGGGGATTCAGTTAATTTGCATGGCAAAGAGGGACTTTGCAATTAATTGCAATTCAACTGATCACTCTTCATAACATTCTGGAGTATATGCAAATTGTCATCATACAAACTGAGGCAGCAGACTTTATGAAAATGTATATTGGGGGGGGGGGTGTTTGGGGGATGTTTGTTGACACGGCAGGAGACGAGGGACGTTAAAGGAATTCCCACTGTCAGCGGCGTCTCTCTGCTACTTGTCACTGTAGGTCTGGGCTGAGGTAGTTTGTTTCACCTCTCAGCCTATGTCGTGGGCGGAGTTTCCCGACAGAGTGGTGAACGAATGCGCTGCTAACAAGGCAAATCTGGGGGAGGAGGCGAACATAACGAGCATATATGAATCACTCATGATTAATTCTCAAGATCAATATGTAACGCAGGTCAACTAATGTTGGATACTTATCGTTACTAGTGAGATTCCAGTAACCAAATCATAGTATACTATATTGCTATGTTTAAATTGACAGCTACTACAAATCAGCTGTCAGAAGCTGCATGACTAGCAGTTTATTTTGAGCCAATCAAAACTTAGTCCCTCTCCTAACCTCACACACCAGTTGGCGCCAACATGCAAAAAAAATTATAAATAAAAAAGAGCTAGAACGGAACATGAAGAGCTACTGCCATTCCATGGAAGAAAAACTAAGTTTGAAATTGTTGAGAAGTTGTATAAAACGGAACTAAAAGAGAGAACTGGATATTAACAGTCACTTATCTATACAAACGTGCTGTGAAGGGATTGAGGGAAAGATTTACGCCAGGATTTGGTGAGTTTTCATAAGGAAAATGAGCTGCTAGCGATTAGGCTAGCTACGCTATTGCTAGCATTTTGCTCGTGTTCATACTGAACCATACATGCGCACAATCCGTTAACATTTAGGCTAGCTCAATTATCAATTGAAATAGCAAACGTTAGTGATCATGCTAATCATGCATGGCGAACTATCTTAGTTTTTATACTTTTATAAAATGTGATTAACTAGTATCATAATCCATTTTGGTACACTTAAGTTTTAGATGACAATAAGAAATGACGTGTAAGTGTAAGCACTCGTACTTTTCATTTGCCCGGCCTAGTTATTGTCCACGTGAACCTAGTGCGGTAGTTAAAGTGTAAAGCATTTTGACTAAGTTTTATTTTCAGGTTTTTGATTATGGATTCAGTTCCAAGGATGGCGAGCAGCCCGAACCCAGAACATCAATAAGAAGATTTGCTTGCGAAGATTTATTTTCCTTGGAAAACACTGAATTTGCACTGCCATACTACGGTGTGATAAGAGTTTTCTTGAAAGACATTGCATCATACATTTCAGTGGGATTGTTATAAGCACATGCTACACTTAAACACCTTAGTGTTTATTGATAGGCACAGTCACTCACATTTGATTCCATCTCATAGTGGTTTGTGTCAGTGTTTTCTGTGGATTCATGTTTATTGTATTGCTATTGAACTTTGAAATCTGAGAGATCCTCAGATTACACCCTTGTAAACTATAGGCAGGATATATGGCCAATATCTAAGTCTATTGTACTATTGATGTATTTCATTCATATTGAGCTCATCGTACAAATTTCACATATCATTATTTACTCAAGTTGATTCATTTTTTTGTTAAGTATTTTTATTTACAAAATACAAGCCGGCATATTTTTCATCAATTATTCAGTTGTGTGGTTTTCATTTCTCCCTACTGCTCCAGTAGCGAACCTATCTGGTTCAATAGAGTTTAACTTTTTTAGGATAGGGGGCAGCATTCGAAATTTTGGATGAAAAGCGTGCCCAAAGTAAACTGCCTGCTACTCAGGCCCAGAAGCTAGGATATGCATATAATTGGTAGATTTGGATGGAAAACTAACTGTAAAATTATGTCTGAGTATAACAGAACTTATTTGGCAGGCAAAACCCCGAGAACAAACCATCCAGGAATTTTTGTTTTTGAGGTGACAGTGTTTTCAATGGGTTTTCTATGTGGATATAGATTTCCAAGGCACTTGCTTGCAGTTCTTATCGCTTCCAGTGGATGTCAACAGTCTTTAGAAATTGGTTGATGTTTTTCTTTTGAGTAATGAAGAAGTATGGCTGTTCAGAACGAGGGTCGAGTCTAGTGTACTGTTGTGGTTGGGGCGCACGACCTGAAAGTTCGCTCTACTTTGTTTTTGTCCGGTATTGAACACAGTTTATCCCGTCTTAAATTTTTATCAATTATTTACATTAAAAAAATACCTGAAGTTATATTAGGAAAGTTGTTTGAAATGTTTGTATCAAGATTACAGGTAACATAATAGATATTTTGTAGTCATGTTGCGCGAGTTGGAACCTGTGTTTTTCCTGAATCAAACGCGCCAAATAAATGGACATTTTGGAGATATAACGATGGAATATATTGAACAAAAGGACCATTTATGATGTTTATGGGACATATTGGAGTGCCAACAGAAGATCTTCAAAGGTAAGGCATGAATTATATTGTTATTTCTGAGTTGTGTGTCGCGCCTGGTGGGTTGAATTATGATTGTCATGTGTTTGTTTGATGAGGTGCTGTCCTCAGATAATAGCATCGTTTGCTTTCGCCGTAAAGCCTTTTTGAAATCTGACACGGTGGCTAGATTAACAAGATGTTAAGCTTTAATTTGGTGTATTGCACTTGTGAATGTATGAAAGTTAAATATTTCTAATTAAAAAAATCATTTGGCGCTCTGCCATTTTACTGAATGTTGTGGAAACGTTCCGCTAGCGGAACCCCTAGCCGTTAACCCCTGTGCTGCCTCCTAATTTTTTTTTTCAAATTATATCGTTTTATAGATACACCTCTCCTGAATCGAACCACGTTGTCCGATTTCAAAAAGGCTTTACAGCAAAAGCAAAACATTAGATTATGTTAGAGGAGTATATCGTAAAAGTAGCCACAGTCATTTTCCGACCAACCACATGCATCACAAATAACCAAAAAACAGCTAAATGCAGCACTAACCTTTTACAAACTTCATCAGATGACACACCTAGGACATCATGTTACACAATGCATGCATTCTTTTGTTCGATAAAGTTCATATTTATATATAAAAACAGCATTTTACATCGGCACGTAACGTTGACTAACTATTTTCCCTCAAATGCATCCGGTGAAACTAAATTACTATTCGATAGATGAATATCTCTTGAAAGCACCTGTAATGCCAGATTTAAAAATAACTTTACTGGGTAATCACACTGCGATAAAAGGGGATGCGATACTCAGAAAAGTACCTAGTAAATATAGGTCTGCGCCATCTTGGAACAATCGCATATCACATCTAGTCTTGTATACTATTGTCAATAATCCCTTACCTTTGGTTGTCTTCATCAGAAAGCACTTCCAGGAATCCCAGGTCCAAAACAAATGTATTTTTGTTCGAAAAACTTACTCCTTTATGTTCCAAGAGCTTGTTCTTGTTAGCGCGTCTGAAGGCTGATCCAAATGCTCTGTCGGCCGCGGGACAGCTATTTCAAGAAAATGCATTTTTTTCTCCATTTCGGTTCGTTCAAACATGTCAAACGTTGTATAACATAAATCTTCAGGGCCTTTTTCAACAAGAGAGCCAATAAGATTCGAGGGGGACGATTGCATTGTGTTTCAAAACGTTTCGAAAGGGGAGGGAAGCCAGGGCCGCCGGCGTCATAATGGTGATGGCCCTCATGTGACCAATTTCAACAGCGTCTCATTCATTCAGTTTTAACAGTAGGAGACTCAAACCACTTTGTAAAGACTGGGGACATCTAGTGGAAGCAATAGGAAGTGCTCAATGAACCATTGCTCACTGTGTGAATTACAGGCAAAGATGTGAAGTTGAGTCCGCAATTCAGAATTCCACATCCTGTTACGATCGGTCTCGGGGTTTTGACTGCCATATGAGTTCTGTTATACTCACAGACACCATTCAAACAGTTTTAGAAACTTTAGGGTGTTTTCTATCCACAAGTATTAATTATATGCATATCCTAGCTTCTGAGTTTGAGCAGGAGGCCGCTTAAAATGGGCACACATTTTTTTCAAAAGTCGCTGTAGCGCCCCCTATCCTAGGGGAACGCCAAGAGGTTAAGGTATTCCAGGACTTGAATTTCAGAGTGCCAAATTCAATAACTTTAACCTTGTGCGAACCCAGAGTACAGCACAATAATTTATAATGTAACGTACTGAACTGTTCTGTGATGTCCAACTTGTGAAACATAGACGCCTATGATTGGTACAAATTTGGTCTGGACCAACCAAATGTGGTCTTGTTTGGGGGTGGAGCTCATTAGAATAATAACCAGTGTGTAGTATAATATTCAAACATGCAAAGGAGGATACTACATTTGTCTACCTTTGTGTACCTATTCAGGATACATCACCATAAAGAGAATGACATTCCTAATGATGCAGGGTAGCCTCGTGGTTAGAGCGTTGGACTCGTAACCGAAAGGTTTCAAGTTCAAATCCCCGAGCTGACAAGGTACAAATCTGTCGTTCTGCCCCCGAACAAGGCAGTTAACCCACTGTTCCTAGGCCATCATTGAAAATAAGAATTTGTTCTTAACTGACTTGCCTAGTTAAATAAAGGTAAAAAAAATAAATTCTGCATAGTACAGATCAAGGACCAATGATCTCATTCAGATACCGGGTGTTGATCCACTTCACTTACTGTAGTTCAATAACCAAAATAGATTTTTTTCCAACTCAAGGTGTCATATCATAGCTGACATCTTCACATCTTCATTTGGAGTACATATTCTGGGGATATTGTGGTCACATAAAAAAAACTGCAGGAGATTCTGTTACCAAACTTGGCATCTACACTGTTCCTAAAGTAAATGAATATAGGTGTATGGTTTGTTAAACTTTGTAATCAATGGTTATTGCTTGGCATTCATTTAAAAAGTGAATAAGTGAGTCTCTGTCACTCTTACAATGGAATTGCCCTATTCCCTTTGTCATGTTCATATTAACATACACTCTACAGCCCTCTAGAGTTCAGATTCTGCCAACACGGATTAAGGACCCCAAGGCTAATTCTAATCAAGTTGAAGCATAACATGTGGTGTTTGAGAGAATAGCGCCCCTATCTTATTATTTAATGTGTGTCATCAGTTCACTACTTAAGCCTTACTAACATGCCAGAGGGCAGTAGTTGAAAGCCACGACTTTACAGCTGTGAGTCTCGCTACTCTGGCATATTCCTCTCTAAACCCAGTGAGTATCTATGGTGACTCAGAGGAGCTGTAGCCATTGTAAAGACTGCTGTAGAGTGTGAATAATGCAGGAGACTTTTGTGTCTGTTTAATCCCCTGGTTCCCTCTCATTCCTCCTCTCCTCAGCTGACTGAATCAGTCCACACCCGTGTCTGTTTGAAAGGAGACATGCACACACTCAATGTTAGACTATGGGCAAGAGGGTGCTGTGTGCACCTCCAATAACCAGTAATGGGATCCTTCTAAAGCTCAATATCCAGCTCTCACATTCGAACAACAAAAATGATCTGTTCAAATAGCCACATTACTGATATAAAGAGTCGCTTCCCCCCCCACTTTCTACTAAGCTTGGATGCTTTGCTACTCAAAAAAAAGACTGACTGTGCCAAAAATGTGTTAAGCAATTAAATATTTTAACACGGAAGTAAAGATCCTGGCTAAGATCCTGGCCTGTAGACCATTTCTCCTGATCAGACAGGATTGCTAAAAATAAAAAAACACCACTACACAACATTTTGCATTGTCCTTCTGAGGATCTTGGTCCTGAGAGTCTCGTTTCCATGGACGCGGAAATGGCCTTGGATCGGGTGAAATGGGACTACTTGCTAACAGTGCTCCAAAAAGGTCTGGTCCAAAATGTATTGAAATTATTAAAACTGCTGTACTCTTCTCCAACAGCTAGTGTGTTAACAAATAATCTCCATTCCCAATACTTCCCACTGCACCGCGGAACAAGACACGGCTGCCTGGCATCATCTTCGCTCTTTTCCCTGTCAATAGAGCCTCTTGCTATTGCGTTACGGAACAGCCAACAAGTGTCAAGAGCGATGAGAGGGGGTACTGAGCATAAGGTGCCGTTATACGCCAAAAAAGAATCTGTTTCAAACACGTCCACCTCTCTCCCTGCAGCTCTCTAGCTACTATCAAGATTCAGACAGTTTCCCGGTTACAAATTAAGAGCGAACACTTTCCAATCAAATCAGCAGGCTCCTCGCCTGCAATACACAAATATAGCATTTAAAATTGTTAGGGACACATTTACATACCTTGGAATGTCAGTCACGAGAGAGTACTCAATCTTTTAAGCACAACTTTTCTAAGCTATTAGACAAGGTGAAACAGGATCTATCAAGATGGACAGCCCTCCCTCTGTGCCTAATAGGACGTTAACTCTTAAGGAAGAAAACCTGGTAATTGCGGGTAAGGAGGGTGGTTGGCGGGTAAGAGGAGTGTGAGCGGTGCGACTGCTGTGACAGCTAGGAGGGATCTCAGTATCATCCTGGCGGGTGGGAGCGGGGGGGGATTCGGCTGTATGGGGACCTGGGATTGTGGGAGGCTCTTATGGTCTTCAACGATCTACATTTTCCACTCATGCTATGATTAAAATTGCAGCATTTGTAACTTTTAAAAATGAAACAAACTGTGCCATTGTATACTCTTATGTTTCTCATGATTGGTATCAATAAAACTTTTTAAAACACATTCTAATAGCAGAGTGAATATGTTGTGAGTCAAGGAAGTATGTATTCCTTGTATGGCGTATGTAAAGTGAGAATAGATACCTCTTCTATAAACTCCCTTAAAGAGATACTTCGGGAGAGTCAGATGAACTTGTGTATACCATTTTTGTGTCCTATAGGAAACACTGTATAGTCTGTGCTGAGTATGACTTGTGACTGGTGAGCTGTAGGTTATTACACAAGACCAAAACCTTTGTTCGTCGGTCTGTTTCCCTCTCACCTGACTAAGGAGGAACTGAGAATAACAAGCAGTGCAAAGAGACAGAGTACTGGACAAAGGAAACAATGTAAGACAACACATACACAAAGACAAGAGAATAAGGGAACTGAAAGTCCCATGTTCTAAACACAGATGCTGTTTTATAATGACAAACTGAAAATTAGCTAGGTATTTCATAAGTGTTTCAAAATGGAATGGGGTCCTGAGAGAAGCATTATAAAAAAGGTGGTAGGCTTAGGTCTAAGTGACAGCCGTACTGCTAACCAATGTTCCCTAAACAAAATAAAAAAATAAAAATATATAAAAAACATTAAAAAGAAATCACTAAGCAAATTTCAGGTCTGCTGAGAGCAAACTTTAACTTTGAAATTCTGTGCAACTTTTACTGTGACCACTGAGGCTGTGTAGACCCTTTAAGTTAGTTTCAGACAGTGGTCAAGTAGACTACTGTGGCTATTTGATCATAATGTAGGACTACCAGAGTGACCTACCATTAAAAACAATGGGAAAAAATGCATCACATAACATTTTAAAATAGAAATAGCTTTTCTATCATTCAGCCTACAGTAGCAGCTAACGTGTGGTATTTAATGTAGGCCTACAGTACATTACATGAGACGTCAAGCCCTTCATGTTTTTTTGATAATAACCTGAAAATGTGTTGTTTGATGCAAGAAACCACTTTACAAAATAAAAGACATTATTGTTCCCATACCATTATGACAGAGAATCAGACACATTATGCTACCCTCTGCCTATTGGCTACCTAGCTTATTCAAGACCGTCTCAAAATACAACACTGCCCCTTTAAGACCAAAAAAAAGCTCTTTACCTGACTTGCTTTTCAAAGAGGTCTAGAAATGTACATGTTTTGTGATCTTGTAAGAAGTAATTATTCCCCCATTACTGACTACAAATTAGCTAATAACTCACTTGATTTTGATCTCAAAACAAGCGCATCTACTCACTCCCGCTGTAAATAAGGTCAGACTCCAGTTCAAAAAGTGAATACCACAGATCCATATATAGCAATGATCTATTTGCATATAGGTTGCATATAGGCCAACTGCAGCTCTACACAGGTCTGTATAGAGTACAGGCTGAGTCGTGCTTATCAATGCAATAGAATCCTAATCAAATCAAATTTTAATTGTCACATGGGCTGAATACAACAGGTTACAGTGATATGCTTACTTACAAACCCTTAACCAACAATGCAGTTAAAATACCAAGAAAAGTAGGAGATAAAAATAACAAATATTTAAAGAGCAGCAGTAAAATAACAATAGCGGGGCTATATACGGGGGCACCGGTACAAATGGTTAGACATTTGATTAGATGTTCAGGAGTCTTATGGCTTGGGGTTAGAAGTTGTTGAGAAGCCTTTGGACCTAGACTTCGCGCTCCGGAACCGCTTGCCGTGCAATAGCAGAGAGAACAGTCTATGACTTGGGTGGCTGGAGTCTGACGATTTTTAGGGCCTTCCTCTGACACCACCTGATATAGAGGTCCTGGATGGCAGAAAGCTTGGCCCCGGTGATGTACTGAGCCGTACGCACTACCCTCTGTAGTGCCTCGCGGTCGGAAGCCGAGCAGTTGCCATACCAGGCAGTGATGCAACCAGTCAGGAAGCTCTCGATGGTGCAGCTGTATAACTTTGAGGATCTGAGGACCCATGCCAAATCTTTTCAGTCTCCTGAGGGGGAATAGGTTTTGTCGTGCCCTCTTCACAACTGTCTTGGTGTGCTTGGACCATGTTAGTTTGTTGGTGATGTGGACACAAAGGAACTTGAAGCTCTCAACCTGCTCCACTACAGCCCCGTCGATGAGAAATGGTGCGTCCTCGACGCACTTATTGATAAAGCCTGTGACTGATGTGTTGTACTCCACAATGCCATCGGAAGAATCCCGGAACATGTTCCAGTCTGTGCTAGCAAAACAGTCCTGTAGTTTAGCATCTGCTTCATCTGACCACTTTTTTTATAGACCGAGTCACTGGTGCTTCCTTCTTTAATTTTTGGTTGTAAGCAGGAATCAGGAGGATAGCATTATGGTCAGATTTGCCAAATGAGGGTCAGGGAGAGATTTGTACGCGTCTCTGTGTGTGGAGTAAAGGTGGTCTAGAGATTTCTCCCCTCTGGTTGCACATTTAACATGCTGAAAGAAATTATGCAAAACGGATTTAAGTTTCCCTGCAGTAAAGTCCCCGGCCACTAGGAGCGCCGCCTCTGGATGAGCGTTTTCCTGTTTGCTTATGGCGGTATACAGCTCATTGAGCGTGGTTTTAGTGCCAGCATCGGTCTGTGGTGGTATGTAGACAGCTACGAAAAATACAGATGAAAACTCTCGGTAGATTGTGTGGTTTACAGCTTATCGTGAGATACTCTACTTCAGGCGAGCAAAACCTCAAGACTCCCTTAGATATAATGCACCAGCTGTTGTTTACAAATATAAACAGACCGCCACCCCGTGTCTAACCAGAGGCTGCCGATAGTGTATAACCCACCAGCTGTATGTTATTAATGTCGTCGGTGAAACATAAGATAACGTTTTTAACATCCCGTTGGTAGGATATGCAGTGGGGGAAAAAAGTATTTGATCCCCTGCTGATTTTGTACGTTTTCCCACTTAAAGAAATGATCAGTCTATAATTTTAATGGTAGGTTTATTTGAACAGTGAGAGACAGAATAAAAACAAAAAAAATCCAGAAAAACACATGTCAAAAATGTTATAAAATTATTTGCATTTTAAATGAGGGAAATAAATATTTGACCCCTCTGCAAAACATGACTTAGTACTTGGTGACAAAACCCTTGTTGGCAATCACAGAGGTCAGACGTTTCTTGTAGTTGGCCACCAGGTTTGCACACATCTCAAGAGGGATTTTGTCCCACTCCTCTTTGCAGATCTTCTCCAAGTCATTAAGGTTTCGAGGCTGACGTTTGGCAACTCAAACCTTCAGCTCCCCACAGATTTTCTATGGGATTAAGGTCTGGAGACTGGCTAGGCCACTCCAGGACCTTAATGTGTTTCTTCTTGAGTCACTCCTTTGTTGCCTTGGCCGTGTGTTTTGGGTCATTGTCATGCTGGAATACCCATCCACGACCCATTTTCAATGCCCTGGCTGAGGGAAGGAGGTTCTCACCCAAGATTTGACAGTGCATGGCCCCGTCCATCGTCCCTTTGATGCGGTGAAGTTGTGCTGTCCCCTTAGCAGAAAAACACCCCCAAAGCATAATGTTTCCACCTCCATGTTTGACGGTGGAGATGGTGTTCTTGGGGTCATAGGCAGCATTCCTCCTCCTCCAAACACGGCGAGTTGAGTTGATGCCAAAAGCTCAATTTTGGTCTCATCTGACCACAACACTTTCACCCAGTTGTCCTCTGAATCATTCAGATGTTCATTGGCAAACTTCAGACGGGCATGTATATGTATTCTTGAGCAGGGGGACCTTGCGGGCGCTGCAGGATTTCAGTCCTTCACGGCGTAGTGTGTTACCAATTGTTTTCTTGGTGACTATGGTCCCAGCTGCCTTGAGATCATTGGCAAGATCCTCCCGTGTAGTTCTGGGCTGATTCCTCACCGTTCTCATGATCATTGCAACTACACGAGGTGAGATCAAACATGGAGCCCCAGGCCGAGGGATATTGACAGTTCTTTTGTGTTTCTTCCATTTGCGAATAATCGCACCAAATGTTGTCACCTTCTCACCAAGCTGCTTGGCGATGGTCTTGTAGCCCATTCCAGACTTTTGTAGGTCTACAATCTTGTCCCTGACATCCTAGGAGAGCTCTTTGGTCTTGGCCATGGTGGAGAGTTTGGAATCTGATTGATTGATTGATTGATTGCTTCTGTGGACAGGTGCCTTTTATACAGGTAACAAGCTGCGGTTAGGAGCACTCCCTTTAAGAGTGTGCTCCTAATCTCAGCTCGTTACCTGTATAAACGACACCTGGGAGCCAGAAATCTTTCTGATTGAGATGGGGTCAAATACTTATTTCCCTCATTAAAATGCAAATCAATTTATATCATTTTTTACATGCGTTTTTCTCGATATTTTTGTTGTTATTCTGTCTCTCACTGTTAAAATAAACCTACCATTAAAATGATAGACTGATCATTTCTTTGTCAGTGGGCAAACATACAAAATCAGCATGGGATCAAATACTTTTTTCCCCCCACTGTACGTGCTTTCAGTTCATCCCATTTATTTTCCAGCAATTGAACGTTGGCTAACAGTACGGATGGCAAAGGCAGATTAGCCGCTCGTCGCCTGATCCTCACAAGGCACTCCGATCTCTTTCCGCGAAATCTCAGTTTCTTTCTCCAGTGAATGACGGGGATGAGGGAGGGCCTGTTCGGGTGTTTGGAGTATATCCTTCCCGTCCGACTCATAAAATAAAAATTATTCGTCCTATCGAGGTGAGTAATCGCTGTTCTGATGTCCAGAAGCTCTTTTTGGTCATATGAGACGGTAGCAGCAACATTATGGACAAAATACATTACAAACATTGGGAGAAAAAAAAAAAAAAAAAAAAAAAAAAACAGTGCGGTTGGTTGGTTAAGAACCAATAAAACGGCAGCCATCCTCTCCGGCGCCATCATGTTAATCCGATGCATAGTTAGTTTTGCAGAGTTTGTTTTGTTTTGGTATGTTGCATTGAAAGTGGCTAATATTGCATTGATTCGATGACAATTGCGACAGTTAAGGGAAACGTTGATAGTATTAAGTAACCAGGAAAACTCTAGAAAGTTGAGTGACGTTCAATCTCATGCTTCTTTGCGCGGGCTGATATTTCTTCTGTATGGTAGTCCCAGGGAGCAGCGCGCCCAAGCGCAACTGTGAGGGGACATTGCTGGTAACCACTGGGCTTAATAAAGACCCGTTATACACTCAAGAAAACTGTTTCCTCTTGACTCAATGGTAAATGGGTGCCAGCTGACATTTAATATGGTGACCATGGTAACCTAAAACCTAGCTGTGGTTGGTGGGGGGGCGAGAGAGAACACTGTATAAATAAATACAGGATGTAGCCCTCTGTGTCCATATTCAATGCTGCCATGTCATCATACTGGTAGTGTAGATCCTTATGAGAAGTGTAGTTATGGTCATTTCACCAACACTAATATATCAGCAGACATTATCATTGTTACTGTCAGCATCACAGTCATGGTCAGCATGATAATGATGGCAAATGCTCTAAGAACAATCATTTTAAGGGGAAGTGTATAGTGTTTAAATGCATTTCAAATCAACTTTGATATTGTTTAATTGGGAGTGGTTCTCGCTGCATATGGCAGGGGCTACAGTCCATTCTTTGTAATCTGTAAAGAACCAGCCATGATCTCCCAAACAATGCCTCTACCAGACAAACAATGCATTTAATGCACGCGTCCACAATTTATTTTATTTATTTATTTAACCAGGTAGGCAGGTTGAGATCAAGTTGTCATTTACAATTGCGACCTGGCCAAGATAAAGCAAAGCAGTTCGACAACATACAACAATACAGAGTTACACATAGAGTAAAACAAACATACAGTCAATAAAACAGTAGAAAAATAAGTCTATATACAATGTGAGCAAATGAGATGAGATAAAGGAGGTAAAGGCAAAAAAGGCCATGGTGGCAAAGTAAATACAATATAGCAAGTAAAACACTGGAATGGTAGATTTGTAGCAGAAGAAAGTGCAAACTATAATTAAATAATGGGGTGCAAAGGAGCAAAATAAATAAAATAAATAAATAAATACAGTAGGGGAAGAGGTAGTTGTTTAGGCTAAATTATAGATGGTCTATGTACAGGTGCAGTGATCTGTGAGCTGCTCTGACAGCTGGTGCTTATAGCTAGTGAGGGAGATAAGTGTTTCCAGCTTCAGAGATTTTTGTAGTTCGTTCCAGTCATTGGCAGCAGAGAACTGGAAGGAGAGACGGCCAAAGGAGGAATTGGCTTTGGGGGTGACCAGAGAGATATACCTGCTGGAGCGCGTGCTACAGGTGGGTGCTGCTATGGTGACCAGTGAACGGATATAAGGGGGGACTTTACCTAGCAGGTTCTTGTAGATGACCTGGAGCCAGTGGGTTTGGCGACGATTATGAAGCGAAGGCCAGCCAACGAGAGCGTACAGGTCGCAGTGGTGGGTAGTATATGGGGCTTTGGTGACAAAAAGGATGGCACTGTGATAGACTGCATCCAGTTTGTTGAGTAGGGTATTTGAGGCTGTTTTGTAAATGACATCGCCGAAGTCGAGGATCGGTAGGATGGTCAGTTTTACGAGGGTGTTTGGCAGCATGAGTGAAGGATGCTTTGTTGCGAAATAGGAAGCCAATTCTAGATTTAACTTTGGATTGGAGATGTTTGATGTGAGTCTGGAAGGAGAGTTTACAGTCTAACCAGACACCTAGGTATTTGTAGTTGTCCACATATTCTAAGTGAGAACCGTCCAGAGTAGTGATGCTGGACAGGCGGGCGGGTAGCGATCGGTTGAAGAGCATGCATTTAGTTTTACTTGTATTTAGGAGCAGTTGGAGGCCATGGAAGGAGAGTTGTATGGCATTGAAGCTCATCTGGAGGGTTGTTAACACAGTGTCCAAAGAAGGGCCAGAAGTATACAGAATGGTGTCGTCTGCATAGAGGTGGATCAGAGACTCACCAGCAGCAAGAGCGACATCATTGATGTATACAGAGAAAAGAGTTGGCCCAAGAATTGAACCCTGTCGCACTCCCATAGAGACTGCCAGAGGTCCGGACAACAGGCCCTCCAATTTGACACACTGAACTCTATGAGAGAAGTAGCTGGTGAACCAGGCGATGCAATCATTTGAGAAACCAAGGCTATTGAGTCTGCCAATGAGGATGTGGTGATTGACAGAGTCGAAAGCTTTGGCCAGGTCAATGAACACGGCAGCACAGTATTGTTTCTTATCGATGGCGGTTACGATATTGTCTAGGACCTTGAGCGTGGCTGAGGTGCACCCATGACCAGCTATGAAACCAGATTGCATAGCGGAGAAGGTGCGGTGGGATTCGAAATGGTCGGTAATCTGTTTGTTGACTTGGCTTTCGAAGACCTTAGAAAGGCAGGGTAGGATAGATATAGGTCTGTAGCAATTTTGGTCAAGTGTGTCCCCTCCTTTGAAGAGGGGGATAACAGCAGCTGCTTTCCAATCTATGGGAATCTCAGACGACACGAAAGAGAGGTTGAAAAGGCTAGTAATAGGGGTTGCAATAATTTCGGCAGATCATTTTAGAAAAAAAGGGTCCAGATTGTCTAGCCCGGCTGATTTGTAGGGGTCCAGATTTTGCAGCTCTTTCAGAACATCAGCGGAATGGATTTGGGAGGAGAAATGGGGAAGGCTTGTGCGAGTAGCTGTGGGGGGTGCAGTGCTGTTCACTGCAGTAGGGGTAGCCAGGTGGAAAGCATGGCCAGCCGTAGAAAAATGCTTATTGAAATTCTCAATTATAGTGGGTTTATCGGTGGTGACAGAGTTTCCTATCCTCAGTGCAGTGGGCAGTTGGGAAGAGGTGTTCTTATTCTCCATGGACTTTACAATGTCCCAGAACTTTTTTGAATGTGTTGCAGGAAGCAAATTTCTGCTTGAAAAAGCTAGCCTTAGCTTTTCTAACTGCCTGTGTAATAACAATAACAACATCGTACCATGCGTGAGGGCCCCCACTGACCCAGAGGACTGGGTGATCTCGCTTTCCCAGGCCAAAGTGAGTAAGGTCTTTAAAATCAGATCAACACTCGCAAGGTCGCGGGGATGGATGGAATTCCAGGGCGCGTTCTCAGAGCATGCAGAGAACAAGTGGCAGGCATTTCAAAGTCATTTTCAACATGTCCTTGTCCTAGTCTGTAATCCCCACATCTTTAGCTGACTATCATCCTTCCTGTTCAAGAACTCTGAAAGCTTCATGCCACAATCACTACCACCCTGTAGCACTCATATCTGTAATCATGAAGTGCTTTGAAAGGCTGGTATGGAACACATCAACTCCATCATCCCAGACCCACTCAAATTTGCATACTGCCCCAACAGATCCATAGATGACACAATCTCAATTGCACTCCACACTGCCCTCACCCACCTAGATCAGAGGAATACCTGAGAATGCTGTTCATGGACTACAGCTCAGCGCTCAACACCATTGTCCCCTCCAAGCTGGTCACCAAGCTTAAGACTCTGGGACTAAACACCTCCCCCTGCAACTGGATCCTGGACTTCCTGACGGGCCAACCCGAGGTGGTGAGGATTGAACGCACGAACAAAACGCCGCTATTTGGATATAACTATGGATTATTTGGAACCAAACCAACATTTGTTGTTGAAGTAGAAGTCCTGGGAGTGCATTCTGACGAAGAACAGCAAAGGTAATCCAATTTTTCTTATAGTAAATCTGAGTTTGGTGAGTACCAAACTTGGTGGGTGTCAAAATAGCTAGCCTGTGATGGCCGGGCTATCTACTCAGAATATTGCAAAATGTGCTTTCACCGAAAAGCTATTTTAAAATCGGACACCGTGATTGCATAAAGGAGTTCTGTATTTATAATTCTTAAAATAATTGTGTTTTTTGTGAACGTTTATCGTGAGTAATTTAGTAAATTCACCGTAAGGGTTCGGTGGGAATGCTAGTTCTGAACGTCACATGCTAATGTAAAAAGCTGGTTTTTGATATAAATATGAACTTGATTGAACAAAACATGCATGTATTGTATAACATAATGTCCTAGGAGTGTCATCTGATGAAGATCATCAAAGGTTAGTGCTGCATTTAGCTGTGGTTTTGGTTTTTGTGACATATGCTAGCTTGAAAAATGGGTGTCTGATTATTTCTGGCTGGGTACTCTCCTGACATAATCTAATGTTTTGCTTTCGTTGTAAAGCCTTTTTGAAATCGGACAATGTGGTTAGATAAAGGAGTGTCGTCTTTAAAATGGTGTAAAATAGTCATATGTTTGAAAAATTGAAGTTTTCGGATTTTCGAGGAGTTTGTATTTCGCGCCACGCCCATCATTGGATATTGGAGTGGTGTTCCGCTAGCGGAAAGTCTAGATGTAAGATTAATATAGGCCACAAGGAGAATTCAATACATCTGATTTTTATATGAATCAAGACTTGCTAAAAAGTGCCAAAATTCCACATTTTGACATGTCCCTCCAATAAAATTGTCAACCCTGTTAGGGTCAACACATCAGCCACTTACAATTGTCCTTTTTTATATTTAACCTCTTGAGATGGGAATCATTTTATTTTTATTAAGTTAAACATCTGCTCTTTGACAGAATGTTAAAATTAGGTCAAATCTAATGTCTTTTTCGACCAAGTTACACATCACAAAAGGCACTGAATTGGTGGAATGACCTGCATTGTAGCTTAGTTTCATAGCTGCAATTCCAATATAAAACTAATTCTCTATGCAGAACCAAGTTCATAACCATCTCAGTGAGAGTTGTCTTCGAGTCATTAAGAAGAAATTAGTAGAGCTATACAGTTGGCTCTGTACTCCAGCACTTTGGATTTTAAATTACATAATGACTATGGAGGTTAAAGTGCAGACAGTGAGCTTTAATTCGAGGGTATTTTCAACCATATCAGGTGAACCGTTTAGAAATTATGGCACTTTTTGTACACAAGTTCCCCCCCCCCCCCGTTACTGTAATGGTGAGAGATTAGCATGTCTTGGGGTTATGATATAAAACTCGAACCTCCCCGTTACTGGAATGGTGAGAGATTAGCATGTCTTGGGGGTATGATATTTGTGCGTCTGCAACTTTCTCACACATTATTATCTGTAATCATGGTAGCATAAACGTTACTGTAGAAGTGTTTAGAAACATTCTATTCTTATTTAGAATAAAAGTGACTCCAATGACAACACACTATTTACCATTCATTTCTATTGGGCCCAAAATAACCTGAAGGAGAGGAGTGAATGAGCAGCTCTATGGAGGATTAGCCCAGAGTAGATACACAACCCAGCTCCCACAAACCATCACATCAACTCGCCACCACATTTCCTGCACCTTACCGTGGTCTCCATGGCAGCCAGAGCCAGCAACCAATCAGCAGGGCGGTGGTTTTTCTGATTTCAGATCAATGGGAGGCAGAGAGAGAAACGGGGGCCATGTTGCCCTGCTATTAGAACCTGACTGTGTGACACAGTGAGTGACACAGTGAGTGAGTGAGTGAGTGAGTGAGTGAGTGAGTGAGTGAGTGAGTGAGTGAGTGAGTGAGTGAAACAGTCTGAATTTGATTGGCTCAGTGACTTGAGCAAAATCAGTTGGCTGACTGTAAACCACACTTTTTCCTTACTGACTGCTTCTGCTATGACACAATATAAGAGCAAAACAATCTAACTTAATAAAAATATATGAAATCTCATTTTGAGGCATGGTTATGAAATACAGGAATATGAACTTTACTGTAGGAATAGTCTTTTCTCCATACTCCCAAGTCTACAAATATGTAGTCTAAAGCTACAGAGCATAGGCCAGGACTCTCCTGCAGGTTCACTCCAACTCTAAATCTAGCACACCTGATCCTAATAATTAGCTGGTTGATACGATTAATCAGGTTAGTTACAACTGGGGTTGGAGCAAAAATCTACAGGAAGGTAGTACTCCAGGAAGAGTTGGAGAGCCCTGGCCTAAACAGTAGCACAGACAGCTTGGATGTTTGTCCTTCAGTAGTTTGTTAATGACTCAAGCAGAGTTGGCTGAGGATTCTGACCTTTGAAACCCCTTCACTCAGAGTAGATAAGAAGACAAACAATAGAAGATGTGGTGTTTGGCCGAATTCCTGAACCCTCCAGGAACTCTGCTGCCCCCCCCCCCATCCCAATACCACTAATGAGCCTGTGGTTCCCATAGAAATCAGGAACCCACCCCCCCTAACATAACTAAACTGTACCATGACAGTAGTTAGTCAGATTCAGATGAACTTTATTAACCCACCAGGGGGAAATGCACTTGGTCATGTGCTTAAAAAGACAGTACATAAAACACAAAAACTACCCCAAATAATTCATTCAAAGTGCTATAGCTACACATTTAAAGTGAAAGTACCAACAGACTATTTGTTATAAAAGAGACCCCATATCTATGGGTTTTTCTTCTGAAGAAGTCTCTTCCCCCTGCTGCTGTGGCTGGATTTTGAGTGAAGGGGATGAGCTGACTCCAGTGTTGCCAACCGAGTCAATGAAGGAACTGATAGGACAAGCAGGGACACAGCATGAATGACCCACAGACATGATGACATCGTCACGTCACAAACAGTAGCCCACTAAACCCTAGGGATCCTATGAGTGATTGAGAGGCAGGTGGATGACTAGTCTAGACCTACATGGTGTAAATAACAAGTGTGGCAGTGGCATCATATAGGCCTGGGAACAGAGAGAGGCCAGTCATATAGGCCTATAAAAAGACTACACCTTTCACAATCACAACGGCTTTAAAAGTGACGGTGTAGCCGGCTTCTCTCCACACTCCAAACTGCCTTCACTTGAGCTCAGCTGCTTAGAGAGTAAGCCTGGGCTTAGAGTTCACACCTTCGGCGCAAGCTATGGTGTGTAGTGGGCTACTGCCCATCTTCTGCTCATATTGACAAAGGCAGACGAGGTACTGCATGAAGCAGCCTAGCTGCCACGACGACACGCTGATCACCAAGGTAACGCCACAGACAGGCCATTGAAAACTGGCAGTAACAGCCAAGCAGCTTGACATCCATATATTAGCACATTCTCTAAATGCCTTTAATAATTGAAAATGTCTCAACAGTCTCCTTACAAAGTAACTAAATAATGACATAAGCCACATCAATGATCCTATGTGATGTGTAGTCTACGTTTGTTTGGAAAGAGAAACTCTAAATAGTGCTAAAGGGGGGAGGGTGTATGTTTCTCAGAGGGCAGAAGCCTCAGCTCACTGTATAGTAGGGCCAGGATGATACCAGTATTGCAATATTTCTTTCCATGACTATAATGAAAACACCAAGCAGACCTAACTCTTTGGTCCTTTAAAAACCTGCTGTATGTAAAATATGATGTGCTTCAGCTTGGAAAATCAATGAATGTGACTCTGGATGACAACATAATGATGTTTTCCTAAAGTAGTAAAAGCCGCTTGGCGTTTTGTTTGCTTGCCAAGACAGTAACAAGTATCGATACTGGTATCGTCCCAGCACTACCATATAGCTTACTGTACTGTAATAAGCGGTCAGTGTTTGACACACACCGGGGGTGGGCAGTATACCGGTATGATGTTGTGCCATGATATGGATTTTGCCATATCATGATAAATTAATCAAATGTATGAAATAAGGTGTTTTTGTTCTGTTCAAAATTTCAGTCGAGTGATACAGCCTAGTGGGCGAGTTCAGAATGTTTCTCTTTCACTAAAAACATACAACAAACAAGCATGCGTAACTGCAGAGTAAGACAACATTTAGTGAAGTAAACTCCTTTAATTAGCAAAAGTGTCCAAAAATCAAGCATTGAGGACGACTGAAAACAAGTAAAATAACACTATTGAGGGTGATTTGCATTGGGCTAGTAACCGAAAGGTTGCCGGATCGAATCCCCAAGCTAACAAGGTAAAAAAGAATCTGTCATTCTGCCCCTGAACAAGGCAGTTAACCCACTGTTCCTCGGTAGGTGGTCATTGTAAATAAGAATTTGTTCTTAACTGACTTGCCTAGTTAAAAGGTTAAATTTAAAATAAAAAAATTTGCAGGATGACAAAGAATTAGTTGGAAACTGGTTTGGCTTTAAGACCTCGACCAACAAACAGTACTGTTTAAGTTGTGTCGACGCATTGTGCTAGCCAAAGGTGGAAACACCAGCAATCTTTGTCACCGCCTGAAAACCCTGCATGTGCGAGAATATGAAGAATCTACCAGAATGCGTGCAACAAACCCCCGGAGCAGTGGAGCAAGTCCCAAGACATCTTCAAGCCAGACCCGCACTCAGCTATCACTCAAGGCATCATTCATTAGTGGTACTCCCTATGACAAGAAGAGTAACAACTCAAGGCATCATTCATTAGTGGTACTCCCTATGACAAGAAGAGTAACAACTCAAGGCATCATTCATTAGTGGTACTCCCTATGACAAGAAGAGTAACAACTCAAGGCATCATTCATTAGTGGTACTCCCTATGACAAGAAGAGTAACAACTCAAGGCATCATTCATTAGTGGTACTCCCTATGACAAGAAGAGTAACAACTCAAGGCATCATTCATTAGTGGTACTCCCTATAACAAGAAGAGTAACAACTCAAGGCATCATTCATTAGTGGTACTCCCTATAACAAGAAGAGTAACAACTCAAGGCATCATTCATTAGTGGTACTCCCTATGACAAGAAGAGTAACAACTCAAGGCATCATTCATTAGTGGTACTCCCTATGACAAGAAGAGTAACAACTCAAGGCATCATTCATTAGTGGTACTCCCTATGACAAGAAGAGTAACAACTCAAGGCATCATTCATTAGTGGTACTCCCTATAACAAGAAGAGTAACAACTCAAGGCATCATTCATTAGTGGTACTCCCTATAACAAGAAGAGTAACAAGTGGAATGAGATAAAGAGTGCAGTAATGTATCACATAGCGAAAGACATGGAATCAATTCAAACTGTGGAGAAAGACGGTTTCAGAAAGTTGATTTGACCTCTACACCTTGGGATCTCGTATTTTGGGTCTAAATACTTCAGCAAAACATGTCTGCCAGAACTCTACACAAAATGTCTAGAGAGAGTTGCCAACAAAATCCATAACGCTGCATTCTTCTCTATCACTGCCAACTTATGGTCAAGCCGGACCACAGAGCCATACATTAGCCTCACGATTCATTACATTGACGACAACTGGATGCTGCAAAGCAAATGCCTCTAGACCTCGTTTCCCAGACGACCACAAGGGAGAAATAACTGCAGTTGGGATGAGGGAGGCACTTTCATCCTGGGGCTTGAAAGAGTTGTGTCAAGTATGTATGACTACCGACAGTGGATCGAACATAGTCAAAGCATTGGAGCTGAACAAAATGGACAAGACTAGGGTGTTTCGGACACAGGCTACACATTGCTATTGTTAAGTTTCAACATCCAAAACAGAGCTAGGTAGAAAAATAACCTAACTTAAAAACAACTTAAAATGCAGAATAACTATTGCATTCCTTATCTCCGTCTAAGGTTATAGCTGACTACACTGCCTGATCGTTCTTATACGTTAAGCCCAATATATACAGCTATGCAAATCTATAATATTTGTAAATGTGTGCAATATCCAAACATTACATGGATTACATTGCTTTTATTTAGAATTGATACATTAGCCTATGGTTTCAATATATGAATCTATCCCTCTCTCATTCAATAATAAATAGCCTACTCAATAAATTATCCCATTTTCTAAAGCTCTTACTCACAACAGTTGTATGTAAATCTATAGATGGATTAAATGGGTAATCATGTACAGTGTCCATGCTGTAAATTGTTGCAATTACAGCAGATGCAACGTTATTTCTATTGAATAATTGTGATGCATGTGTCATTATTTTTCACCTTTTTATTTTTCAGAGAGGAGTGTCCAAAACAAACCTCAGGTGAGTTGTCTGACAAAGAAATACTTCTGCATCCCTGCCACAAGTTCTCCCTCAGAGAGCATTTAGCACTGGGGGCAACGTGGTCACATGCCACAGGGCAACTTTAAGCCAGAAACTGTCAATAGGCTGCTGTTCCTGTCACAGAACCTGTGAAGAGGGAGGTGAATTGTTGCATGGTGAACTGAGAAACATACAGACTGTCTGATTAATGCTTGAAAAAGTTAGTTTGAAAAGGTTTACAACTTGAATCCATAATGACCGGAGTTAAGCTGAAAAAAAGACTGCACTTCTTATATTAGGCAGTAAAAAGTTAAAAATAAATGTTTTAATTTTCTTTACATCCTGATTACTTTAATTTTACTGCACATTTATTTAACTCATATACCTTTGTTTATATTTCATGCTTGCACAGGTTTACCACAGAAGTAAAAAAATATAATTAAATTTTTAAAAATTGCGATGCCCACTTGCTGTTTCTATAAGGTTAAAATAAATATTCTGTCATTTATTAACTTTGAAGGGCTCATAATAAAAAAATATTGTACAGTACATTGTGATATTATATTGTTATCGTCCGGACAGTGGAAAATATTGTGATATGAATTGTAGTTCATATCGTCCACCCTAACACACAATCACATTGAGGATCCCTGCTCCAACACACATACTGTACAAAGTGTGTACACACAAACTGTCATGACGTTGCCCTCTTTGGGTACAGCGAGCACCATCCCCCTCTCTCTGCACCATCCCCCTCTCTCTCCCTCTCTCTCTTACACCCAGGCTGCTGTTATCTCAGGTCGTACATTCCTGGAGGAGATTCTTCCTCATGGCCAGACAGTAGAGAGAGAGTGAGTTTTCATAGGGAGAATAAAGGTAACTTCTTCCACCTCACAGAACTTGAGGACTGAACAAGATTCATGTTCTGGGGAATGTATGAACAGTCGATGAAGTAGCCAGCTACGAACTGGTCTAATTGGTACAATTTTGTGAAACTCATGAGACAATACAGAACATTACCATAATAAAGGACTACATTACCATAACCCTGTTTATACAAGTGTCTCAGTTGTGAGGCTTGCATCTAATTGTTGTATAAAATGAATAGGTAAAGATTAAACTATTTGTGAAATGATGTAATGTGACTTTAAACTGTTTAATGAAGGAAACTCCAATTCCCTTTGGAGTTTAACTAAATCATAGGCCCGCCCCATGAGCACAGTCATTGATCTGGTGTCGTGGGACAGCCACTTTCTGCTCTTCCGAATACAACCCCCACCTTGGGAATTTATCTTCAGACCATGCTTCTCTCAATTACGAGAGGGCTAAGGTTTGAGTAGAGACGAAGCTTACATCAATTACAAAAGGGCTTGGTTTTGAGCCCATTGCTGAATTCTTAACCATACCACGTGGTTAAACTCAGATTATCGAACCGACAGAATAAGAACAAATCTTTGATACTAATTACTAGTCTGCAGCTAGGAATTCGCTATCATTGAACGCGAAGACCGACAACCGCCGAAACATTATTCTATAACATTGCTGAATGTTAAGCTGAACTATCCATTCTAACCATGGCAGAGAGAAAGAGAGGGTGGACAAACTCTCCAACAGAAACAAACTTTCCAACAGAGATCACGACGACACACTGAGCGTAAATATATATATTGATTGCAATTATTCCCGAATGAGTGAGCGTTCATGTGCAAAGGATTAGCAATTCAATTGTTATAATTATCAACTTTGTGGTGTCTTATCTCAGTCGACCCCCACTTCCCTTTTGTCCACCAAGCCGCGATACCGGTTTATCCCACTAGGGAAACTCTGCTATCATTTCCTTGTAACTATATCTACTGTTTGTTTATGCATTTCTGTGATTATTTAGTTAATAAATCAATTATTTAAGACAATTGATGTCTGGATGACTCATAGTGAAGACTGGGTTCGTACAGATAACCAACAATTTACGACGTTTGGAATGAGACTAACGTGAGGTAAAGAATAATTCATTAATTAGAAGACTAATTGATCAGATATTAAAATATCTGAAAGTTATATTAGGAAAATTATAACTTTGTAATCTGAATATTTTCCTTGGTGCCCCGACTTCCTAGTTAATTACATCTACCTGATTAGTTAACCCAGTAATAATAATTACAGAGAATTGATTTGATAAACTAAAAATAAGTCTTCAGTTTAATGATGCCAAAGACAAAACCTACAGAAATACAGTGCACGTGTAGGCTAAGGGCAATTCCATGGTAACAGAGTGTTAAGGAGACCCAGATTTTTCACTTTAAAACCTGTCAAACTGAAATCAATGATTGCAAAGTTAAACAAACCACACATCTCCATGCACAAGGACTACTTTTAACAATTTCCTCAGAAAATTTGCAGACGTGGTTTGTGCTGCTTGTGCCGTCATTCTGTTACCAAACTTTGCATCTGCACTGTTCTTCAAATAAATTAGTTTTTGCCAAATTTTCAGTGGAAATTGTTGAGGGTGCACTATGCAGAAATAGCTCCGCCATTTCCTGGCGGAGCTAGGAATTTCAGTTTATGTGAAAAATCAAGCAAGTATAGTGTAGAGAATCATTGTAAAATCTAAACCGCTGTAACATATTTTCCATAACCAAAAATATTATTTTCAGCTGGTGTACAAAACCGAAAGTAAAAGACGCAAGAACTAAACTTAAACACAGGAAGCATAGAAATAGCGCACATAGAACAAATTGACCGCTTCATAGACATGATTTCAACGAGATCTATAACTAAGATCTACGTGAATTTTGTCAGGTCACCCCAAAAAGTTACATAATGCAGCTTTATAAGTTGTCCTTGTGCAGAGAGTTGTAAGGCTTATATAAATTGTTTATCTTCGCAATGTATTGTATGCATTGTTTTGCAATCATTGGTTTTTGTTTGGCATACATTTTAAAGTAAAAAAAAAAATAGTCTTAGCATCACTCTGTTACAGAGGAATTGCCCCTAAGTATACTAAAATATTCCATGGGTGGGCAGGCACGCACGCTGGCACGCACGCACCTGAGTTAGAGCTGGCTGTTTTGTGAGCAGACAGGCAGAGCAGGATGGGCCTCGACAGGCCCTGCATTTCTGAGAGGAGGGAGACGTGGAAAAGGAGGGGAAAAATACAGTTTGTCTTATGAACATGATATAAAAGGAATCTCCAGCAACGTAACAAACACAGGTTTGTTCACTCTTCCAAAGGAACACGTGTGAGAAGTACAGCAGCCATGTTGTTCAGTTTAACCCAGTTCTAATAGCATTAGGCTAACCAAAACAGAATGCCTTGTCAGTTGTTTGGTAGATAGAGTAGAAATACACTACCGTTCAAACGTTTGGGGTCAATTAGAAATGTCCTTGTTTTTCAAAGAAAAGCACATTTTTGTCCATTTAAAATAACATCAAATTGATCAGAAATACTATGTAGACATTGTTAACCTGTTAGGGCTAGGGGGCAGTATTTGCACGGCCGGATAAAAAACGTACCCGATTTAATCTGGTTACTACTCCTGCCCAGTAACTAGAATATGCATATAATTATTGGCTTTGGATAGAAAACACCCTAAAGTTTCTAAAACTGTTTGAATGGTGTCTGTGAGTATAACATAACTCATTTGGCAGGCCAAAACCTGAGAAGATTCTGTACAGGAAGTGGCCTGTCTGACCATTTCTTGCCCTCCTTGATCATCTCTAACAAAAACAGGGGATCTCTGGCATGACGTGACACTTCCTACGGCTCCCATAGGCTCTCAGAACCCGGGAAAAAGCTGAATGACGTAATTCAAGGCCCAGGCTGAAACACACTAGCGCGTTTGGCAAGTGCTCTATCAGAGGGCCATCAGACTGAGGCTCGTGCATGAGGGGATAGCATGCTTTTACTTTCACTCTTTGTAATAAAAAAGCGATTTCCCGGTCAGAATATTATCGCTTTTTTACGAGAAAAATGGCATAAAAATTGATTTTAAACAGCGGTTGACATGCTTCGAAGTACGGTAATGGAATATTTAGACATTTTTTGTCACGAAATGCGTCGTGCTCGTCACCCTTATTTACCCTTTCGGATAGTGTCTTGAACGCACGAACAAAACGCCGCTATTTGGATATAACAATGGATTATTTGGGACCAAACCAACATTTGTTATTGAAGTAGAAGTCCTGGGAGTGCATTCTGACGAAGACAGCAAAGGTAATAACATTTTTCTTATAGTAAATCTGACTTTGGTGAGTGCTAAACTTGCTGGGTGTCTAAATAGCTAGCCCTGTGATGCCGGGCTATCTACTTAGAATATTGCAAAATGTGCTTTCACCGAAAAGCTATTTTAAAATCGGACATATCGAGTGCATAGAGGAGTTCTGTATCTATAATTCTTAAAATAGCTGTTATGTTTTTTGTGAACGTTTATCGTGAGTAATTTAGTAAATTCACCGGAAGTGTTCGGTGGGAATGCTAGTCACATGCTAGTCACCCGCTAATGTAAAAAGCTGGTTTTTGATATAAATATGAACTTGATTGAACAGACATGCATGTATTGTATAACATAATGTCCTAAGATTGTCATCTGATGAAGATCATCAAAGGTTAGTGCTGCATTTAGCTGTCTTCTGGGTTTTTGTGACATTATTATGCTAGCTTGAAAAATGGGTGTCTGATTATTTCTGGCTGGGTACTCTGCTGACATAATCGAATGTTTTGCTTTCGTTGTAAAGCCTTTTTGAAATTGGACAGTGTGGTTAGATTAACGAGAGTCTTGTCTTTAAAATGCTGTAAAATAGTCATATGTTTGAGAAATTGAAGTAATAGCATTTCTAAGGTATTTGAATAACACGCCACGGGATTCAACTGGCTGTTGAGTAGGTGGGACGCAAGCGCAAGCGTCCCACCTAGCCCAGAGAGGTTACTGTTGTAAATGACTATTGTAGCTGGAAACGGCAGATTTTTAATGGAATATCTACATAGGCCCATTATTAGCAACCATCACTCCGGTGTTCCAATGGCATGTTGTGTTAGCAAATCAAAGTTGATCATTTTAAAAAGGCTAATTGATCATTAGAAAACCCTTTTCCAATTATGTTAGCACAGCTGAAAACTGTTGTCTGATTAAAGAAGCAATAAAACTGGCCTTCATCAGCATTTGTGGGTTATTACATGCGAGAAATTGCCAAGAAACTGAAGATCTTGTACAACGCTGTGTACTGCTCCCTTCACCGAACAGCGCAAACTGGCTCTAACCAGAATAGAAAGAGTGGGAAGCCCCAGTGCGCAACTGAGCAAGAGGACAAGTACATTAGTGTGTAGTTTGAGAAACAGACGCCTCACAAGTCTGCAACTGGCAGCATCATTAAATCGAACCTGAAAATCACAAGTCTCAACGGCAACAGTGAAGAGGCGACTCCGGGATGCTGGCCTTCTAGGCAGAGTTCTTCTGTCCAGTGTTCGTGTTCTTTTGCCCATCTTAATCTTGTATTTTTATTGGCCAGTCTGAGCTATGGCTTTTTCTTTACAACTCTGCCTAGAAGGCCAGCATCCCAGGTTCATCTGCCTCACCTAAAGCCCATTCTTGTGGGAAGCTGCTATAGACCAAGTGCTAAAAGTCAGTATCTGGATAATGTGTGAAATAATGTTTGATAATGTATGTGATATCAAAAGAGAAGTATATTTTCTGGGTGATTTAAATATTGACTGGCTCTCATCAAGCTGCCCACTCAAGAAAAAGCTTCAAACTGTAACCAGTGCCTGCAACCTGGTTCAGGACGTCAGTCAACCTACCAGGCTATTTACAAACAGCACAGGAATGAAATCATCGACATGTCTTGATCACATCTTTACTAATGCTGCAGAAATCTGCTCTAAAGCAGTATCCAAATCCATAGGATGTAGTGATCACAAGATAATACATAATATAGTGTATAAGAGGTCATACAACAAGTTTTGAGGTGATTCATATGTTGATGTAAAGAATATTTGCTGGTCTATGGTGTGTAAATGAGGAGCAACCAGATGCTACACTTGACATTTATGAAATTGCTTATTCCAGTTACTAATAAGCACGCACCCATTAACTTCTGGGATATGTGGGACGCTAGCGTCCCACCTCGACAACAGTCAGTGATATTGCAGGGCGCCAAATTCAAACAACAGAAATCTCATAATTAAAATTCCTCAAACATACAAGTATTATACACCATTTTAGAGATAAACTTCTTGTTAATCCAACCACAGTGTCCGATTTCAAAAAGGCTTTACGGCAAAAGCAAAATCATGCTATTATCTGAGGACAGCACCCCAAACAAACAAACAAACAGAATTCAACCCGCCAGGCACATCACAAGAGTCAGAAATGACATAATACATGCATTCCCTTTGAAGGTCTTCTGTTGGCACTCCAATGTGTCCCATAACCATCACAAATGGTCCTTTTGTTCGATTAATTCCGTCATTATATATCCAAAATGTCCATTTATTTGGCGCGTTTCATCCAGAAAAACACCGGTTCCAACTCGCGCCACATGACTACAAATTATCTCATAAGTTACCTGTAATCTTTGTGCAAACATTTCAAACAACTTTCCTAAAACAACTTTAGGTATTTTTTAACCTCTCTAGGGTTGGCGGGACGAAATCGTCCCACCTACGTAACAGCCAGTGGAATCCTGTGGCGCGTTATTCAAATACCTTAGAAATGCTATTACTTCAATTTCTCAAACATATGACTATTTTACAGCATTTTAAAGACAAGACTCTCGTTAATCTAACCACACTGTCCGATTTAAAAAAGGCTTTACAACGAAAGCAAAACATTAGATTATGTCAGCAGAGTACCCAGCCAGAAATAATCAGACACCCATTTTTCAAGCAAGCATATAATGTCACAAAAACCCAGAAGACAGCTAAATGCAGCACTAACCTTTGATGATCTTCATCAGATGACAATCTTAGGACATTATGTTATACAATACATGCATGTTTTGTTCAATCAAGTTCATATTTATATCAAAAACCAGCTTTTTACATTAGCATGTGACGTTCAGAACTAGCATACCCCCCGCAAACTTCCGGTGAATTTACTAACAATTTACTAAATTACTCACGATAAACGTTTACAAAAAGCATAACAATTATTTTAAGAATTATAGATACAGAACTCCTCTATGCACTCGATATGTCCGATTTTAAAATAGCTTTTTGGTGAAAGCACATTTTGCAATATTCTAAGTAGATAGCCCGGCATCACAGGGCTAGCTATTTAGACACCCAGCAAGTTTAGCACTCACCAAAGTCAGATTTACTATAAGAAAAATATTATTACCTTTGCTGTTCTTCGTCAGAATGCACTCCCAGGACTTCTACTTCAATAACAAATGTTGGTTTGGTCCCAAATAATCCATAGTTATGTTCAAATATCCTCTGTTTTGTTTGTGCATTCAAGACACTATCTGAATGGTAAAGAAGGGTGACGAGCACGACGCATTTCGTGACAAAAAAATTCTAAATATTCCATTACCGTACTTCGAAGCATGTCAACCGCTGTTTAAAATCAATTTTTATGCCATTTTTCTCGTAAAAAAGCGATAATATGCCGACCGGCAAAGCCTGTTTACATTCAACGAGAGAGAAAGTAAAAGCATGGGATCCCCTCGTGCACGAGCCTTAGTCTGATGGCCCTCTGATCGGCCACTATCCAAACGCGCTAATGTGTTTCAGCCTGGGGCTGGAATCACATCATTCAGCTTTTTCCCGCCTTCTGAGAGCCTATGGGAGCCGTAGGAAGTGTCACGTTACAGCAAAGATCCTCAGTCTTCAATAAACAGAGGCAAGAAGCTCAAGGAATGGTCAGAGAGGGTACTTCCTGTTTGGAATCTTCTCAGGTTTTTGCCTGCCATATGAGTTCTGTTATACTCACAGACACCATTCAAACAGTTTTAGAAACTTTAGGGTGTTTTCTATCCAAAGCCAATAATTATATGCATATTCTAGTTACTCGGTAGGAGTAGTAACCAGATTAAATCGGGTACGTTTTTTATCCGGCCGTGTAAATACTGCCCCCTAGCCCTAACAGGTTAACGTAAATAATCGTTAAAATTTAAGACGGGATAAACTGCGTTCAATACCAGAGGAAAACAATGTGGAGCGTGCTTTCTGGTCACGTGCCTCTATCAAAACAGTACACTTCCCTCGAGCATCGTTCTGAACAGCCGTACTTCTTCATTACACAAAGGAAAAACGTCAACCAATTTCTAAAGACTTAACATCCAGTGGAAGCGATAGGAACTGCAAGCAACTGCCTTAGAAATCTAGGTTCCCAAAGAAAACCCATCGAAAAGAGACTGACCTCAAAAACAAAATCCTGGTTGGTTTGTCCTCGGGGTTTCGCCTGCCAAATAAGTTCTGTTATACTCACAGACATCATTCAAACATCATTCAAATCATTGAATTCCATAAAGTCAGTGTGGAAGAGGTGAGGAAATGATTGATGTCGATCAACAATGACAATCCACCAGGGTCTGACATTCTGGATGGAAAATTACTGAGGATAATAGTGGATGATGTTGCCACTCCTATTTGCCAGATCTTCAATTTCAGCTTACTAGAAAGTGTGTGCCCTCAGGCCTGGAGGGAAGCTAAAGTCATTCCGCTACCCAAGAATAGTAAAGCCGACCAAACAGCCTGTTACCAACCCTTAGTACACTTCTGGGGAAAATTGTGTTTGACCAGATACAATGCTATTTCACAGTAAACAAATTGACAGACTTTCAGCACGCTTATAGGCAAGGACACTCAACAAGCAGAGCACTTACACAAATGACTGATGATTGGCTGAGAGAAATGTATGATAAAAAGATTGTGGTGTGTCTTGTTAGACTTCAGTGCAGCTTTTGACATTATCATAGTCTGCTGCTGGAAACACTTGTGTTATGGCTTTACACCCACTGCTATAATGTGGATAAAGAGTTACTTGTCTAACAGAACACAGAGGGTGTTCTTTAATGGAAGCCTCAAACAATCCAGGTAGAATCAGGAATTCCCCAGGGTCTCTGTTTAGGCTCCTTGATTTTGTATATCTTTACTAACAACATGCCACTGGCTTTGAGTAAGGCCAGTGTGTCTATGTATGCGGATGACTCAACACTGTACACGTCAGCTACTACAGCGACAAATGACAACACTTATAGAGCTGCAGTTAGTTTCGGAATGGGTAGCAAGGAATAAGTTCATCCTAAAAATTGCCTTGGCAGCAGCTAATGGGGAGCCATAATAGATACAAATACAAAACATTATTGCACCATGACATACAGTGCATTCGGAAAGCATTCAGACCCCTTCACTTTTTGCACATTTTGTTACGTTACAGCCTTATAATAAAATGTATTAAATACATTTTGTTCCTCAATCCACACAATACCCCATAATAACTAAGCGAAAACAGGTTTTTAGAAATGTTTGCAAATGTATTAAAAATATAAAACTGAAATACCTTATTTACATAAGTATTCAGACCCTTTGCTATAAGACTCGAAACTGAGCTCGTTTCTACAATTTGATTGGAGTCCACCTGTGGTAAATTCAAGTGATTGGACATGATTTGGAAAGGCACACACCTGTCTATATAAAGGACCCACAGTTGACAACGGATGTCAGAGCAAAAACCAAGCCATGAGGTCGAAGGAATTGTCCGTAGAGCTCCGAGAGAGGATTGTGTCGAGGCACAGATCTGGGGAAGGGTACCAAAACATTTCTGCAGCATTGAAGGTCCCCAAGAACACAGTGGCCTCCATCATTCTTAAAATTTGAAGAAGTTTGGAACCACATAGACACTTCCTTGAGCTGGCCACTCGGCCAAACTGAACAATCGGGGGAGAAGGGCCTTGGACAGGGAGGTGACCAAGAACTCAATGGTCACTCTGACAGAGCGCCAGAGTTCCTCTGTGGAGATGAGAGAACCTTCCAAAAGGACAACAACCCTAAACACACAGGCAAGACAAAGCAGGAGAGGCTTCGGGACAAGTCTCTAAATGTCCTTGAGTGGCACAGCCTGAGCCCAGACTTTAACCCGATCGAACACCTCTGGAGAGGCCTAAAAATATCTGTGCAGCGACACTCCCCATCCAACCTGACAGAGCTTGAGAGGATCTGCAGAGAAGGACGTAAGAAACTCCAAATACAGGTGTGCCAACCTTGTAGCGTCATACCCAAGAAGACTGTAATCACTGCCAAAGGGTGCTTCAACAAATTATTGAGTAAAAGGTCTGAATACTTATAGTAGCAGTCAAAAGTTTGGACACACCGACTCATTCAAGGGGGTTTCTTTATTTTTACTATTTTCTACATTGTAGAATAATAGTGAAGGCATCAAAACTATGAAATAACACATATGGAATCATGTAGTAATCAAAAAAGTGTTAAAACAAATCAAAATCAATTTTAGATTCTTCAAAGTAGCCACCCTTTGTCTTGATGACAGATTTGCACACTCTTGGCATTCTCTCAAGCAGCTTCATGAGGTAGTCACCTGGAATGCATTTCAATTAAAAGGTGTGCATTGTTAAAAATGTAATTGTGGAATTCCTTTCCTTCTTAATGCGTTTGAGACAATCAGTTGTGTTTTGACAAGGAAGGGGGGGTATACAGAAGATAACTCTATTTGGTAAAAGACCAAGTCCGTATTATGGCAAGAACAGCGCAAATAAGCAAAGAGAAACAGTCCATCCGGAACATTTCAAGAACGTTGAATGTTTCTTCAAGTGCAGTCGCAAAAACTATCAAACACTATGATGAAACTGGCTCTCATGAGGACCGCCACAGGAAAGGAAGACCCAGAGTTACCTCTGCTGCAGAGGAGAAGTTCATTCGAGTTATCAGCCTCAGGAATCTGCAATTATCTGCACCTCAGATTGCAGCCCAAACCTTTTTTAGTACTACATGATTCCATGTGTGTTATTTCATAGTTTTGATGCCTTCTAAAATATAGAAAATAGTCAAAATAATGAAAAATCCTTGAATAAGTAGGTGTCCAAACTTTTGACTGGTACTGTGTGTAAATGTGATATTTTTTATAATTTTGCATATTTTTATAAAAACCTGTTTTTGACTTGTCATTATGGGGGGTAGTGTGTAGATTAATGACGGGAAAAAATGTCATCAATTTTAGAATAATGCTGTAACAAAAATGTGGAAAAGGTCCAGGGTTCTGACAACTTTCCGAATGCACTGCAAGTGCCTTTGAACGGGGTATGGTAGTAAGTGCCAGGCACACCAGTTTGAGTGTCAAGAAATGTTGGATTTTTCACGCGCAATAGTTTCCTGTGTGTATCAAGAATGGTCCACCACCCAAAGGACATCCAGCCAACTTGACAACTGTGGGAAACATTGAAGTCAACATGGGCCAACATCCCTGTGGAACACTTTCGACATCTTGTAGAGTCCATGCCCCGACGAATTGAGGCGGTTCTGAGGATGTTCTGAAAGTGTTCCTAATGTTTTGTACACTCAAGATGCAGTACAAATTTGAAAACACTCATCTCTAACTGGCCAACCTTTATGCCTTCTTTTGGGAACACATTCAGTCTTTCACTTAGTGTACACAAAGACAGGCCTTGTGAGGTAACCTGCTCTCAGAATGACTCATTTGTAATTTTCTTTTAGAACTGTTTCCTGCTGAGCACACTCAACAACACAACTGACTCCAACAGCTCATTGAATGAAAAGGTCTGCATCTGACACATTCCGAGCCATTTACCACCAACTGACATACCACAGAGAATATTGGGGGGCTGGCGACCACATTTAAAATAGCCAATAGCGGGACATAATGATGACTTACTCTGTGGGACATTGTAACATACATGAATAAAAACATTTGTCAGAACCCCCACTGTTGAGTTTTGGCCACATGAGTTAAATGTCCTAAAATGTCTGTTTTTGGTGTAAGAGTAACGTTATACTATGCCATTATATTTTGGTTATGATATGTAAAATACTAATTAATCATTGTGATCTTCCAAGACATTGATTCAGCTATGATCTAACTTCACTAAATGAGCAACATTGTAAGAAGTGGCGGAGTTAAGCTCCGTGCACTCCGGACTGAACCAAAGCAGACCTACCCAACTCTTCTTGCCTCTGCAAAATTTGACTAGGCAGAAACGAGAGACCACGTGTGGCCTTTTTATAAAACTCTGGTAATATTTGGCCAAGGAAACATTTATGGTTGATCTCAGGGAATGTAAAATGTTAAGTAGAAGCAAATATGTTGAATGAACAACTAATAAGCATGGAGAGCCTCAAGTTTGACGAAATGACCTCATATCTTTCAGTCTAACGGGCTGACCACACCGCTCGCGTCGCATGCGCGAGCGTTGCAAAATACATTTAGAAATCTATATTATTCAATAATTGCACCCACACTGCTCCCGCACGTCAACGAGCATCTGCGTTGCCATGGGCTAAAATTGAAGTCAGTTCTATTTGTGACGCAGATCGTGCTGCAAGTCCTGCCTCTCCCATCTCCTCATTGGTTTATAGAAGCAGGTACCCACGTGCCATCTCATTGGTTATACACACGTGGGTGACTGAAAGACGAACAAGGTCAGTGGCGGTAATGCACCTAATTTATGGAAGTTGCCAATCGCAATATCAAGTCAAGAGAAGAAAAGGCCTGGAAGGAGGAGAAATGACTAGAAACGATTCAGTTTACCGTTTTATGTGTGAATTAATTGGTGGAGTAGAGGACCTTGTGCATTTCAGGTAAAATAACAACTCAATGTTTATATCCCAGGACAAATTAGCTAGCAACAGCAAGCTAGCTAAACAGGACAAATTAGCTAGCAAGTGCAAGCAAGCAAGCAAGCTAGCTAAATTGCCATACATGTTTAATGCTTTTCGACCTGTCCCCAAATTAATATAATTGGTTCAGAGTTTGTTTTGATATTTTAACCTGCGTGTCATGATTGCGTTTGGTGTGGGGGGACATAATACAGTTATGCACGATGACGCACGCGCGCAGCCGGTTTGGGTTTCATGTCATACTTACTTACTTTTGTAAACCATCATCAGAACACCACATTTCACTGCACCTAACATTTCAATTTTTTTTAAACATG
This sequence comes from Salmo trutta, assembly GCF_901001165.1. Taxonomy (NCBI): domain Eukaryota; kingdom Metazoa; phylum Chordata; class Actinopteri; order Salmoniformes; family Salmonidae; genus Salmo; species Salmo trutta. Next base: position 30,335,405 of record NC_042975.1, read on the forward strand.
CTTTTTGTAAGTAGTTAGACCTATTGTCCTCTTCAAGTTTAGCTGGAGCAAAGATTATGGATATACTGACAAGATACATGTCTCTCCTCCCTAACAATGTAGCCCTCGCTACAGATAACACAGGCCTAGTAATGGCCCGCTGCACTACTTTTGTGAAAAAAGTAAATGTTCTAACAAATATATTTTTGCCCTCGCTACAGACCGCTATATCGGTTGTAACAATTCCCTCAGCACCCCGACTTCCAGAGGCTAAGTGCTGATGTTGTCTGAGTGTCACAGGCATTTAGACTGTCATCGCTATGCGTAATCGATGTGAAATGGCTAGTTAGTTAGCGGTGGTGCGCGCTAATAGCGTTTCAATCAGTGACCTCACTCGCTCTGAGACTTGAAGTAGGGTTTCCCCTTGCGTTGCAAGGGCCGCGGCTTTTGTGGCGCGATGGGTAACGATGCTTCGTGGGTGTCAGTTGTTGATGTGTGCAAGGGTCCCTGGTTCGAGCCCGGGTTGGGCTGTTACATATGGCACTAGGTCATTAGTGTTAAGAGGAAGCTCTGCTCTCTCCACTGTCCCTAATGAGCCACTCATCCATTTCAAGTCCCACTCCTACATATTTCCCTAAATACATGAACAGAACTATATAGATACATATGACACAGACGACAGCAGAGTGATGTGTCACAAAATGAGTGACAGATGTTTCCAGGACCTTTTCCTTCCTCTCACCTAGTCATGTGTGAACTGTAAAACAGCTTCGATGTAGAATATGATTTTACCTGCCATTGTGGAACCTGATGGAAAGTATTTAACACCTTTTTCAACACTACACAGCCACGATCTCTTTCTCTTACAATGTTGCTGCCATACAGTGCAATACATCGACAGCATTCTCTCATCATTGTCTTATTGGTGCCCATGGCATTAAACAATGACTTTACAAATAGCTCTTTCCGGGTTTACATGTATGATAAAGGGCTGTGTAAACCTCAACTGATGTGGCCAAACAAATAGATATCTTACCTGAAGAGGAGTCTTCATGGTCGGAGCTCAAGTTGCCATCACTACGTCTGTCTGGAGTGCTGCGCCCGGACCCACCGGTACGGGATGCCCTGAAGGGCGCAGGAATGCAGGAAGGAGACAACCTCCCATCATCACTGGAGTCGAAGTCCCTGCTGTGGCGCAAAGGGCGCAGGGAGTCCTGGTGGGTGTTCGACCTCTGGCTATCTCTGACGGTCGTTTTGGGGGTCACCAGGTTGCCCTTTAAGAAATTCTCATTGAGCTCCGCATCCTCGTATTCGTGGTCACTGGCCTCTATGCTGTTGCTGTCGGTCACGGAATTCAATTTCCCTATGCGGCCGATGCAGTTTCCATCCGCTTGAGAGAGCTCTGGTGAGATCGTATTCACATGTTTCTGGAAGCTGGACTTGCGCGGGGGCGCGGGGGGTATAGGTTTACCTGTCCTGCTACTGATCCTGATCGGCGGCTCTGGTTTGGTGCCTTTGCTGCCTGGCGTCTGCAGTTTCATGCTTCCATTCCCAAGAACTTTCATACTTTCCCTATCTAGCTTTTCGTTTGTCCTCAGCGATTTTCTTTCCGTTTCTGTCCTTGATAATAAAGGTTCAATATTCAAGTTGTCTTTACCGTCTTCCCACATCACCTTGTCATAACTTTTCTTCTGTCGAGCAATGGTGGTCTGGAAATATATCACCTTGAATTTCTCCTCCAACAGCGCCTGCTGCAGCGTTTTGAGATTCGATTTACATTTCTCCAGCTCTGTCTCGACATCTTCCACCGAGGTTAAATCCATTTTAGGTGCTTCTCCGTCAGGAAATTCATTCTTCCAATGTTTTTCGAATTCATCTTGCTCCCACATTATCTCCCCTGCGAAGATCAGCGATTCGATGAAATCACCCTTGAGGAAATTATACTGTTTATATTGTTGTTTCTGTCGCATGTGGAACCTTTTCCCCTGCAAAAAATCCTACAAACTCATTCCAAACTTGACACTGCGTCGTACTGGTGCACTACACACACTTGTTACATCTCCCACGCAAGCATATGATGGAACAGTGTTCCTTTCCCCAGATAAAAAAACTTGGGGCTTCCGGTATTCAGATAGGTTGTGACGTAAATCAATTAAATGCAACAGTCAAAGTGATGTTGTTGGGCGTTCCTTTTTGGAGTGAGGGGATTCGATCTGGCCAGAGTTAACCCACAAAAGTGACGCAGCCTAGGCTAGTTTAAGCGCGTGGAGTAATGAGTAGGAATCGGTGTTTTTATTTTTGTTATTTAACGAGGGAAGTTTTCCAGCTATGTATGGTGTTGTCACATGCAAAAGTGATTGCTTTTGATAAAAACGCGTTACCCGTCTTCCCAATTAAAATTATTTCGAAAATTCGAACATTTATTTTATGGAAAAGAGATGTTATGTTTCTGGATGTTGCACCATGCTGCCTTGTTGACAACATCACCGAGCAGAGCAGAATATTCGTTTTTTTTTAGGATGGGCTCCTTCCTTCCCGTTCACGTCACCGGTCATAGAATGATCCACCGCGGCTCAGGTTAATAGAACTCCCTCATGGAATGGAGCAGATTGTTCAAGCATGAATGACCTATTCTGACAATTGGAAAACCCCTGTTGATGTGAATTTATAATGTTACATAATTATAATATTTTAGAATAGGATCTATGATTTGTTAGATTATATTAATGAATAATGTCCTCATGTGTCTGCTTCAGAGAGTGTAGAATATTATCTTATTTTAACATTTGCATTGGTTCTTGTGTTAATCATACATGTCACCAGTCCATATAATAGAGGCATGTCTTTTTCTGTTTTAAGGCACATTCCATTGCTATCCTGCTGTCAACACCATTAGGAGGCCCAGTACACATTTTATATGTGTATCATGATGTCCAGGCCGAGCTATATTGGCTGCAGGGACAGCTATGACAGAATGGTTAAGAACTGTGTCTACTGTGGCAGACCAGGGGGTTTGGTCAAGACGTTTACACAAAACAGACAGACTTGTATTAGTTTAAAGGTGTTCATTTAAATCATAAAAAAATTCTTGCTGTATCCTGTGGAGAACAAAACCAAGCTCCCTCCATTATCTCTGGTACTGCACACAACTATATGGGAGTAACCTCTCTTCCCCAGTCCCCACCCCCGTGTGCTGCCCTTCTGGCAGCTTTATGGGACTCGTCCAGCAGGTGAGCAATCATACCCTTGATTACTCACCAACCACAATCAGCCCCAATTAGTCCTGGCCAGAGAGCCCGTTGAGACCTGGCACGTCCAGCAGAGGGAGCCATCGCCACGTGATGTAGACTCCGTCTGTCACCAGGCCTCGATGAGTCTCCCCCCGGTATGCCAACCCCCCCCCCCCCTCTAGCTCTGTTGGCGAGGGGGCTGTTGTCACTGTGACGTATGTCTCCCTTCTCGATAGGGTATCCGCGTTCCCATGCTTCACCCCTGACCTGTGCACAACAGAAAAAGAGAAGCGTTGAAGGGACAAGAACCACCTGGTGACCGATTGTTTGTGTCCCTTCCCCTGGCCATTCAGACCAGGGGAGCATGGTCTGTGACCAGGGTGAAGTGGGTGCCCAACAGGTAATACTTGAGTGTCTAGCGCCCACTTCACCTGAGATACTCTTTCTCAACAATCAAGTCCTTTTCTCACAATCAAGTCCTTTTTTCTCTTGGTATCAGCTTATGTGCACGATGGGGTGCTCCTCCCCATCGTGTACCTGGGACAGGACGGCTCCTAGACCCGTGTCGCATGCGTCGGTCTGGACCAACATCGGTACCTGGAAATCGGGTGTTACGAGAATCCGATGGGATCACAGCGCTTCCTTCAGGCATCTGAACACCGCTTCAACCCTGCCCGTCCATTTCACTGTTTTTGGAAGGCGGTTCCTGGTTAGATCGGTAAGTGGAAGGCTAGAGTCACGTACCGCGTGGACCTTCCTCTCCCTGGGCTTGACGTTCCCCCGTCCGATCAAATACCCCAGGAACTGCACCTCCTTGAACACTAGCTTGCATTTCTTGAGGTTTGCTGTCAACCCGGCTTCCCTGAGCGTATCCAGTACCGCCTTGACGCGCGTCAGGTAATCTTCCCAACCTTGGCTGTTGATGATGATATCATCCAAATAGGCCGCTGCGTTACTGTTGGTGGGGTTGGAGGACTCGGCCCATCAGGCGCTGGAACGTGGGTGGGGCTCCGTGGAGACCGAATGGGAGCACCTGGTACTGATATAAGCCGTCCGGTGTCGAAATAAATCACTGTCTTCTCCCGGGAGGAGGCTGCCAATGGTACCTGCCAATATTCTTTGGTCAGGTCGAGGGTGCTGATGTACCGGGCCTTTCCCAATCGGTCGATGAGCTCGGCATGGGGTAGGCGTCGAACATTCGATGTCATTCACACCCCGGAAGTCATTACAGAAGGGCAAGCTACCGTCCGGTTTGGGCACCGACACAATGGGGCTGCACCATGCGCTGTGGGACTCTTCGATGACCCCAATCCTCAGCATAGCGTCCACTTCCTGCTTCATGGCCTTCCTTTGGACCTCGGGGATCCAGTATGGCCTCTTTCGTACCGTTTCCCCGGGCCGGGTGCAGACGTGGTGTTCAATGAGGGTCATGCAGCCCAGCTTCTCGGAGAACACCGCCGTGTTCCGATCAACGAGCTCCCGGAGCGTTTGCTTCTGGGCCAGATCAAGGTCCTCATTGCTCGGGACCACCACTGGTACTGTCGACGTTCCAGATTTTGACCACAACACGGCCAAGGCTGTCCTCTCGTGCCATCTCTTCAATGGGTTCATATAGTAAATCTGTTGGGGTTTCCGTCTCCCCGGCTACGCGGTAATTAACAGGTCCTAGCTTCTCTATCAGCTCGTATGGCCTATGCCATGTTGCCAGGAACTTACTTTCTGCCACGGGGATTAAGACCAGCACCTTGTCTCCCACTTGGAATTCTCTGGACTCGGTTCCCCGATTGTAAACCTGGGCTTGGGTGCTTTGGGCATTCCCTTACCACTGGCCATATGGGTGTCATCCGCTCCCTCATCGTCTCCATGTGCCCTACCATGCTGCGTAAGGGGGTCGGCTGGGCTTCCCACACCTCCTTGGCAAGGTCCAGTAGGCCACGTGGCCTCCTACCGTAGAGGTGTTCAAAAGGGGAAAACCCGGTGGATGACTAGGGCACTTCTCGGACCGAGAACATTAAGTGGGATAGTAGCTGTCCCAGTTTTTTCAGTCCTGCCTGATGACCTTCCACTGCATTTGTTTGAGCATTTTATTCCAGGTGCACCCCCAACAGATGGGTGTGAGCCAGCTGAAGAACAGTTCCCACTTACTGTTGGGACAGCAACAGTACCTCTCAAAGTTACCCTGTTGGTGCGACACTTGATACAAAAGGTTATTCTTGATTTGGAAATGGGGGTATCGCCAGTCACTCACCCTCGGAAGTAACTGGCCATCCACTGCAATAACTTGAGCTGCGGCGGCTTTCAATTTCGGATCCTCCCACTTGGCAGTCCCGAACTGTCCCCTCAGTTAGTCCATGGTGGGTATATCTGCTGGTCCCTCGAAACTGATAGGGGGAGGATGGGCTCCTCCTCCAGTTGTTCACCAGGGGGTTCGGGTTCTGGCGCCCCCTCGGACTCCCGACCTGTAGATACAGGTTTGTCAACCGCTTGCTTCCGGGCCGCAGAGGCAATGGGTCCCGCCGGCTCGTACCTTTTTCCTCAGCTCGTGCCTCCAGTGCTGCGAAAACAATGGACAATCTCGTCCCACCAGGAGGGTTACCAGCAACTCCGTCACCTGGCAGCTCCCTTGTGGCGTGTATGGCATGTACGGTCGGATACCGCTTGGTGTCACTGTGGACACAGGAAATGGACATCTCCCCGCCACGTTCAGTCCCCTGGGCCAGCAGGTGTAACCACACTCCCAGAGTCCAATAGAGCTTCGGTGTCGTGTCCGTTGACTTTCACCGGGAACATGGGTACCAGTGGCTCGTTGTGCGCCCAACAGGAGGTGACGTAGTTCACTGCGTGGCCCACCTCACCTATGCGGCTCGCTGATGGCATCGACTCCTCTCGAACCAGGCAATTCCATGCAAGGTGCCCCCGGGTGCCAAACTCAAAATGCCTCCTTTGGTCTCCATCTACCTGGGTGGTCGGCGGCGGGTCGGCCAACTCTCCGCAGGTCTGCGGCCCTTTGGCTCCGCTACTGTCGGTTCGGGCTATACGGCGTTGGGGGTATCCTTCCGTCCCCTTAGACGGGTCCCCGACTCGGCCCAGCTCCCCTTCAGCAGGGCCTCTGTGTTCTGATGTGTCTCCACTGCTCCCAGGAGGTCCTCCAAGGTCTTGGGCACTTGTAGACTCGCTGCCCTCTTCATATCATGGGGTAGCGCCCATAAGAAGCAATCCATGACCACTTTGTCTATGATGGAAAGGGTGGATGCATCGGTTAGGAGCCATGCCCTGGTGTTGCGCAGTAGGTCGTTCATCTGGGCTTGGAGGGAAGCATCGGCCATGAACCTCCAGTTGTGGACCAATTGGGCCCGATGGGCCAGACTGTACCCGTAGCAGCTGAGTGTCTCCCGTTTGAGACCGCCGTAGTTAGCCGCCTGTCGTTAAGGTCGCAATACACCTTTTGGGCCTTCCCAGACAGGAACGGGGCCAGCAGACTTGCCCGCGTTGGACGTGGCCATCCTTCCCGTAGCGCTGTCCATTCATGTTTCAATGTCATCGTCCTCCATTAGCTTGATTAAAAACTGATTTTGATGCGATTCAGTAGGCGCTCCTTTTAGCTTCCTGATTTCCTCAACGAGGCGGACATTTTGTAGCCGCTGTTCCTCCGGTATTCGTTCCTGAACCGCTTGTTGGGCCCAGACAAACTGAGCTATCAACTCGTCCATGCTGATGCTGCGTAAACATCAACCCTGATCTGACCACATTATCAGAATGCTCGCATTCTCCACCACTTGTGGCAGACCAGGGGGTTTACACAGATCAGACACGGACAGAATTGTATTAGCTCGGTTTCAAGGATGTTTATTTAAATAATAATAATTTTAAAAAGAATGGGTCTCCTCCTGGAGACCTCCTCCGGTATACCGTCTTCTGGGCTCCAGGGTCTTGCTGTATCCTGTGGGGAACAAAACCGTGCACCCTCCGTTATCTCTGGTACTGCGCACGACTATACGGGAGTAACCTCTCGTCCCCACCCCCGTGTGCTGTCCTTCTGGAAGCTTTATGGGACTCATCCAGCTGGTGAGCAATCAGCCCCTTGATTACTCACAAACCACAATCAGCCCCAACGAGTGCTGGCCGAAGTGCCCATTGAGACCTGGTATGTCCAGCAGAGGGAGCCGTTGCTGCATGATGTAGACTCCGTCTGTCACCAGGCCTCGACTAGTCTCTCCCTGCTGACCTGCGGAATGCCACACTACTGATACACATGCTCATACAATCCATTGGGGTAGGTTGCTTTCATTCTATAGGCCTAGAGATAGTGCGCTCAAGTCTTCTGCTGTAGGCTAGTATACCATTTATTATTATCATATGATAGAAATGAGTTTAATGAAAATAAACAGTTATACTCTACTGTAAAACATGAAGGAACTGGAAGCTGTTGTTTGCTGTATTTTTATGACTATCCAGTCCTTTTTGTCTGATTGGTGGATGGAGATGTTTGACATTATACAGAGGAAGAGGCTCTGAGTGCGAGATGTTTATTAGACAAGTCAGTATCAGGACTAGAAGGAAACAGCCAGCACAACAGCAGGCATTACTGTCACACATACACACGTGCGCTCGCAAGCACACACACATAGGAACAGGACAGTATGCACTGAACACATATCAACCAGTTTTTCTACTATATGTCACCTGAGTGTTGGTTGCCTACATGCAAATGTTATGCAATTGTGCTTTGTTTATCTTATGACATTTTATGCAAATGAGAAAGCATGGCACATTGCTGAATGTGCAATATTTTACCATTGCTTACTGGTTTATCAAATCATATTATTTATGAAAATAAATGTATCACAAAGACATATCACAGACAAACACAGTCCAAGAATGTTAATCTTGCGATATGAAAAATGTCTTCTTTCAAGAAGAGAAACCCAAAACTTGATTAGATTATCTCAAATCTGATACACATGTCTGCATCCACCCAACTAAACACTTGAACACCAGCCAAGACATACATTTCCAGTAAATCTGAGCTGTAATGTTATTCAATAAAAACCGGAACAATTATATCACTCATGAGAAAGGAGGGGGGATACATAACCAGCTGGTGGGTTTGAGTGTCCTTGCCCAGAACTGAAAAAGAATGATCCTAAAAGCTTAATTTTGCCCGTGGGAATCATAGATCACCAATCAATAGTTTGAGAGTTTGGTTGGATAACCATAATAATGAAAAGAGTAGGAGGGACCATAAATGGCTGAGATACTTTAAATAGGGAGACAATTAGACAAATCAGAGTGCTGCCTGGTGCCGGGTGAGGTAACATAACAGGAAATATGGGAACTTTCTGCTAATGTGTACTACTGCTGGTATGTAGAAATACAGCAATCAGATATGCAGGGAAGTTAAAGCGCTTATCTATGAACTGGAGATACTTCCTGCTTGTTGAGCTCAGTTAAAGTGACACATTGAAGACTAATTTGTTAGACTAATTTGTTAGAATCGAGTGGTTGAAAAAGGTACAATTAATTAGATGATCTATTGACCACAAGACCAAGAGGCCTTTATTAATACAATGATGTCAAGGTAACAATGGTTTGTTAACATAGAGACAATACCTCTCTCATCGTCACTCAATGCCTAGGTCTACCTCCACCGTAATTCACATCCTACCATACCCTTGTCTGTACATTATGCCTTCAATTTATTCTTCCGTGCCCAGAAACCTGCTCCTTTTACTCTCTGTTCCAAACGCACTAGATGACCATTTCTTATAGCCTTTAGCCGTACCCTTATCCTACTCCTCCTCTGTTCCTCTTGAGATGTAGAGGTTAATCCAGGCCCTGCAGTGCCTAGTTCCACTCCTATTCCCCAGGTGCTCTCATTTGTTGACTTATGTAACCGTAAAAGCCTTGGTTTCATGCATGTTAACATTAGAATCCTCCTCCCTAAATTTGTTTTATTCACTGCTTTAGCACACTCTGCCAACCCGGATGTCCTAGCCGTGTCTGAATCCTGAACCCTGAATCCTGAACCCTGAAATTTTCCATCCCTAACTATAACATTTCCCGACAAGATAGAACTGCCAAAGGGGGCGGAATTCCAATCTACTGCAGAGAAAGCCTGCCGAGTTCTGTCATACTATCCAGGTCTGTGCTCAAACAATTTGAGCTTCTACTTTTAAAAATCCAACTTTCCAGAAACAGGTCTCTCACCGTTGCCGCTTGCTATAGACCACCTTCTGCCCCCAGCTGTGCCCTGGACACCATATGTGAATTGATTGCCCCCCATCTATCGTTAGAGCTCGTACTGGGACATGCTTAACACCCCGGCCATCCTACAATTTAAGCTAGATGTCCTCAATCTCACACAAATGATCAAGGAACCTACCAGGTACAACCCCAAATCTGTAAACACGGGCACCCTCAGAGATATCATCCTAACCAATCTGCCCTCCAAATACACCTCTGCTGTCTTCAACCAGGATCTCAGCGATCACTGCCTCATTGCCTGCGTCCGTAATGGGTCTGCGGTCAAACAACCACCCCTCATCACTGTCAAACGCTCCCTAAAACACTTCAACAAGGAGGCCTTTCTAATCAACCTGGCCCGGGTATCCTGGAAGGATATTGACCTCTTTCCGTTAGTAGAGGATGCCTGGTTATTCTTTAAAAGTGCTTTCCTCACCATCTTAAATAAGCATGCCCCATTCAAAAAATGTTGAACCAGGAAAAGATATAGCCCTTGGTTCACTCCAGACCTGACTGCCTTTGACCAGCACAAAAACATCCTGTGGCGTACTGCATTAGCATCGAATAGCCTCCGAGATATGCAACTTTTCAGGGAAGTTAGGAACCAATATACACAGTTAGGAAAGCAAAGGCTACCTTTTTCAAACATAAATTTGCATCCTGTAGCACAAACTTCAAAAAGTTCTGGGACACTGTAAAGTCCATGGAGAATAAGAGCACCTCCTCCCAGTTGCCCACTGTACTGAGGCTAAGAAACACTGTCACCACCGATAAATACATGATAATTGAGAATTTCAATAATAATTTTTTTACGGCTGGCCATACTTTCCACCTGGCTCCCCCTACCCCGGTCAACAGCCCTGCACCCCCCACAGCAACTTGCCCAAGCCTCCCCCATTTCTCCTTCACCCAAATCCAGATAGCCGATGTTCTGAAAGAGCTGCAAAATCTGGACCCCTACAAATCAGCCGGGCTAGACAATCTGGACCCTCTCTTTCTAAAATTATCTGCCGCAATTGTTGCAACCCCTATTACTAGCCTGTTCAACTTCTCCTTCATATCGTCTGAGATCCCCAAAGATTGGAAAACTGCCGCGGTCAACCCCTCTTCAAAGGGGGAGACACTCTAAACCCAAACTGTTACAGACCTATATCTATCCTACCCTGCCTTTCTAAGGTCTTCGAAAGCCAAGTTAACAAACAGATCACCAACCATTTCGAATCCCACGGTACCTTCTCTGCTAGGCAATCTGGTTTCCGAGCTGGTCATGGGTGCACCGCAGCCACGCTCAAGGTCCTAAACGATATCATAACCGCCATCGATAAGAGACAATACTGTGCAGCTGTATTCATCGACCTGGCCAAGGCTTTCGACTCTGTCAATCACCACATTCTTATCGGCAGACTCAACAGCCTTGGTTTCTCAAATGACTGCCTCGCCTGGTTCACCAACTACTTCTCAGACAGAGTTCAGTGTATCAAATCGGAGGGCTTGTTGTCCAGATCTCTGGCAGTCTCTATGGGGGTGCCACAGGGTTCAATTCTCGGGCCGACTCTTTTCTCTGTATACATCAATGATGTCGCTCTTGCTGCTGGTGATTCTCTGATCCACCTCTACACAGACAACACCATTCTGTATACTTCTGGCCCTTCTTTGGACACTGTGTTAATTAACCTCCAGACGAGCTTCAATGCCATACAACTCTCCTTCCGTGGCCTCCAACTGCTCTTAAATGCAAGTAAAACTAAATGCATGCTCTTCAACCGATCACCGACCACACCTACCCGGGGCGTCCAGCATCACTACCCAGGACGGTTCTGACTTACAATATGTGGACAACTACAAATACCTAGGTGTCTGGTTAGACTGTAAACTCTCCTTCCAGACTCACATTAAGCATCTCCATTCCAAAATTAAATCTAGAATCAGCTTCCTATTTCGCAACAAAGCATCCTTCACTCATGCTGCCAAACATACCCTCGTAAAATTGACTATCCTACCGATCCTTGATTTCGGCAATGTCATTTACAAAATAGCCTCTAACACTCTACTCAGCAAATTGGATGCAGTCTATCACAGTGCCATCCGTTTTGTCACCAAAGCCCCATATACTACCCACCACGGCGACCTGTATGCTCTCGTTGGCTGGCCCTCGCTTCATATTCATTGCCAAATCCACTGGCTCCAGGTCATCTATAAGTCTTTGCTAGGTAAAGCCCCGCCTTATATCAGCTCACTGGTCACCGTAGCAGCACCCACCCGTAGCACGCGCTCCAGCAGGTATATTTCACTGGTCACCCCCAAAGCCAATTCCCCTTTGGCCACCTTTCCTTCCAGTTCTCTGCTGCCAATGACTGGAACGAATTGCAAAAATCACTGAAGCTGGAGACTCATATCTCCCTCTCTAACTTTAAGCACCAGCTGTCAGAGCAGCTCACAGATCACTGCACCTGTACACAGCCAATCTGTAAAGAGCCCATCCAACTATCTCATTCCCATACTGTTATTTATTTTTTGCTCCTTTGCACCCCAGTATCTCTACTTGCACATTCATCTTCTGCACATCTATCATTCCAGTGTTTTATTGCTAAATTGTAATTATTTCGCCACTATGGCCTATTTATTGCCTTACCTCCCTTATCTTACCTCATTTGCACACACTGTATATCGACTTTTCTATTGTGTTGTTGATTGTATGTTTGTTTATTACATGTGTAACTCTGTGTTGTTGTTTGTGTCGCACTGCTTTGCTTTGTCTTGGCCAGGTCACAGTTGTAAATGAGAACTTGTTCTCAACTTGCCTACCTGGTTAAATAAAGGTGAAATAAAAAAATAAAAAATAGAGCTGTGCTGCTCCCTTGTGTTCGTATAGCATAATGACATTGCAGAGATGGCACATTCTGAAAACAAATACTGTATATAGATACATACTGTATATCTATCTCTGTTTGTTTTTTATTCCAATAATCAGAAGATATAAGAGTGCATGTACAACTTTCTTCTTAATTTTTTCAAAAGTGTAAGATAAAAGCCACTATGATCAATTTACTGATGGTATAATGCAAATGACATATTTATTGATTATGTCACTTTTACAAAAAAGGCATGGCATATACCACAATTGAAATGTTCTGAGGGATTGGAACGAAATCTTTAAATCAGATCACTATTGCTATAACTACATAACATTTCAACAAACAACAAATGCGTAGGACATTATTGGAAAGGAAATTATTGCACAATATACATACAGTATATTTTGAACAGATTTCATATGTCCACTCATATGTTATTTTCGAAATTGACATCACACATTAAAACCCACTTACAGTACATCAAAATCACAATAATACCATCATCAACTATTTTCTACCTTCTGACACCAAACACATGTAAATTGACTTTTGAAACATCACACCTCGTCACATGAAAATAAATCACCTTTACATATCCAACTTCGTATCAAAATAGCATCTGTATTTATTCCACATCTGGGATACAAATGAAACTTTCCCTCACACATGTCATGCAATTATCATAGAAATCACTTATTTTAAGGCAATAGTAGGACAATAGTAGCAGCACCATAATAGTGACCATTGTAGAAAGGTTAGGTGGCATTGATTGTATACATATATAGGATCTTAATTTATTCCTGCAGCAACAGGAAATGTGAGTTATTAAGTGGATGATAACTAATGAACATTTTTGTAGGAGTTGATACATTTTTCGTTAGGGCAAATAAAGTCTGACATTTTTCAGTGGAAATTACAAACTTTATAAGCCTTTTAAAAACTCAAATACACTACAAGTTTGCATTTTCTGCTGTGCAGGAACATTCTCAGCAACAAAAGAGTCCTCAAATTAAGATCCGACATCTGTAGAGAGGTTAGGTAGCATTAAGAGGTTCTGTTATTGTATTTTAAGGCCAAGCTCACTAGCTTATTGATTGTAACAACTTGATTATAAGTATAATAGATACAAAATAAAGATTCTCAGGTTGTAGGTTATCCTTTTGATATAACATAAAATTGCCCAACTTCCTGAGCGGTTATATAGAATACAGTATTAAGAACAGTGCTTAAGTGTTGTGGTTCTTCTTGGGATTGCGGTACTTTGTATTTGTCATAGATATGTTTACTTTCACTTCACAAAACTTTAAGTTTGCTTAATAAAATCTATTTAAAAATAACAGAAAATGTATTCATCAGAATAATTCTTAGGATAGAAAAAGTTCACAGCTTCATTAAAAACCTAGCAGTGCCTCTAGTCACAGTGACTGTACTTTGCATAGTTAGTTGATCTTAGAACAACATATCAATAAGACATCTAAAAAAGTACAGAGAGTATAAAACATTACTCTCTAATTATCAATGTTCTTTTTAAGTTGTGTCATTGGGAAAACTATAAAGAATATTGTATATAGATATAATATAATAAAGATTAACTGTAAAGAATATAGAATATTGCTGGGGCTTACTGAAGTAAACTATACACTGTAACTTTGTCCTATGTTTTTTTGATAGCACCAGCTGCTAAGGTCTCTCGTCTGGTAGTTACGAACGCCTGCTGCTTCTCATAATAAGCAGCTTCGTTAATAAAAGTGGGATAGACGGTGCCAGCACCTTCGTAGCGGATGGTTGTCCCGTCAAACGTTTGGAACATAGGGTCACCAGGGTTCAACGGCTCCCAGTCACAGTCCTAAAGGAGGAATGAACAACAACAAGGAAATTCAAAGCTCAAGAGTTAGAGTTCTGCTTTTTTGAAGAAAAGTAACAAACTACTGCATCCCCACAGTTAAAGAAAACAGCCCGGGATTCTGACTGAGTCATTGGATACACCATCACAGGCCATTGAAATTCACTACTAAATAAATATTTGTTACCCAAGACATTAGGCCAAAAACAGACGTAACTGAAAGGAACAAAAAGTTAGAATAAGCAACTAACAATAGACATTTAAAAGTATCATAGCATTTAATAGCCCGGTTTTGTACCTGTAGATTGGGGTGCACCATGGCAATGATGTTGCCATTGGTGTCTCTGGGGTAGTCCATCTTCTCTGAAACTCTGAACACATCCACTGTACAGGGGGGAAACTCCAAGCCTACACAATACAAACAACACACCACATCGTCCTCACTTGTTACTGTGCATGCAAAATAAAGTAAAGGACAAAACAAATAGCACTGAAGTAGCTTCCTTGCACACAAATAAAATAATCCTCAACAGTTATGAGAAATATCAATAATAATGTAGCCTATGTACAGTATGTATTTGTGTTATTTTGTAAATAAGTTTGACCATGATTGTGTGCATGACTTTTTCTTCCCTCATTGATTAATCCCCAATCATGTACAAAATAGCCCGTAGTTCCAACTGTTGTTTTGGAGGACCTCACACACAGTTTAATTTCTCAGAGCAGAAAACACAACTCAGCACCAAGGCACACAGCATTCATCAGGCCCCCACTGTGGACCCTGGAGCCAGGCCCCTGGACACCAGATTACAAAACCCTGCTGGCTCCTAATCACATGGAAACTAACCAACTTTCAACAAGTATGCCATTCAGCAGCCTAGCGGGCCTAGTAAGGGGAACGAACATGCAAACTTCAAACTTCAATTCACTCTTGGGAACTACTGCTTGTTTACATAAAATGTGGAGGAAAGCTTGTTGCAGTGGTTGCAGTTTTGAGGTATCATGCAGCTTTTTCCCCCATTCATATTTCCATTAGTTGTCAAGCATACTTTCACATATTTTCACATATTTTACAGCTATATACAGATGTATGATCTTAATTTGATCACTGTTGTTGCAGGATATTTGCCCTAACTAAAAATGTATTAACCCCTACAAAAATGTCCATTAATTATAATCCACACAATAATTCACATTTCCTGTTGCTACAGAATAATTTTTTGCTTTGAAAAACTGGTCAAATTAAGATCCTACATCTGTACAAATTACATGATACCTCAAAGAGGCAAACACTGTCTGTCTGAAGGAACTGGAAGGGGATCTTATGAAATAGTTGAAGTGGAAGGATTACTTAAAAAAGGTTTGCATGTTAGGAGAACACGACTTGCTCACCCATGAGCAATGTCACAAAAACTGAGTCATTACAGTGATGCTGATAATGCCAGATAGGCTGAAGGGGGAGCAGAGAAGGCTTTTATACAAAACAAAAATAGATACAAAACGACTTAGCCTATTAGACATCTCTCTAAGAAAAATTTTTATGTTGTTGATGTTAGATGTGTATTTCTGTTTTATTATTAAAGTATTGGTAGAGTAGAGACCAATATGTTCTGCAAAAAGCTTTCTCTTACAACAATTGTTTTCTTAACAAAACAAGACGGTGGGTGTCACGGATTCCCCTGGTACTGCTGCTCATTCCATGTACCAGTTCCGGAGGTCTACGTCACCAGCCTCTAGGCGTCATTGAACTGTTTCATTACACACACCTGGTTCCCATTACCCCTGATTAGTAATTGTATATATGTGCCCTCTGTTTACCATTGTCTTGTGGGTTAATGTTCCCATGTCTGTTGGTCTTATGAGTACCTGTGCTTTGTTGTTTCGGCTTTCGAGCTGCGTGTATTGTGTACTCGTTATTACGGGTCTCATCTCATGTATTGATATTACGGGTCTCATCCCATGTATTGTTATTACGGGTCTCATCCCATGTATTGCTATTACGGGTCTCATCCCATGTATTGATATTACGGGTCTCATCCCATGTATTGCTATTACGGGTCTCATCCCATGTATTGATATTACGGGTCTCATCCCATGTATTGATATTACGGGTCTCATCCCATGTATTGATATTACGGGTCTCATCCCATGTATTGATATTACGGGTCTCATCCCATGTATTGATATTACGGGTCTCATCCCATGTATTGCTATTACGGGTCTCATCCCATGTATTGCTATTACGGGTCTCATCCCATGTATTGATATTACGGGTCTCATCCCATGTATTGCTATTACGGGTCTCATCCCATGTATTGATATTACGGGTCTCATCCCATGTATTGCTATTACGGGTCTCATCCCATGTATTGCTATTACGGGTCTCATCCCATGTATTGATATTACGGGTCTCATCCCATGTATTGCTATTACGGGTCTCATCCCATGTATTGATATTACGGGTCTCATCCCATGTATTGCTATTACGGGTCTCATCCCATGTATTGATATTACGGGTCTCATCCCATGTATTGCTATTACGGGTCTCATCCCATGTATTGATATTACGGGTCTCATCCCATGTATTGATATTACGGGTCTCATCCCATGTATTGCTATTACGGGTCTCATCCCATGTATTGCTATTACGGGTCTCATCCCATGTATTGATATTACGGGTCTCATCCCATGTATTTATTAGAGGTTTAACTTCGCTCTTTTGTTTGGGTTACATCCCTGTGTTTTTGTTTACTGGCTTCGTCCCCGTGCCTTTCATGGCATGTTGTATTTTTGGGTGGAGTATTAAAAACCCCTATTATGTATTCCTGCGCCTGTCTCCAATCCTTTATATAACGTGACAGTGGGACATTCAAACTACCGCTTAGCTATTTTGTTTTTAATACCTTATAACCATATTAATTTACCACCAGCTGATGCGTGCTGTACAAAATCTATGGAATGTTTATCTTTTATAAGCTTTCACAAAATGTTACACACCTTCGTTGAAGAGCTCAATGAAGTCCAGGGCATGTTTCAGTACCAACCTCATAGACTCAAAGATGTTGCTCCTCAAAACCCCCTGAGGTTGTGGGCCAACCTCTAGACCTGAAATAAACACATTCAAAACCTTTAAATATATCCTTTAAATATGTTGTCTTCTTTAGGGACAAATTCAATTTCAATCTATTTAAACTTTGCTTATTTTTGACTCATTTAATAATTACTATTACATTATAAAGTAAAAAAAGTGAAGAAATGCCCCCAACGTACTACAACATCTCAAATTTTTCCAAGGCTGTAAGGCTGGAATTTGCACTCACCGATGGGGTGCTTGGCCACAGAGCGTGAAGTTGAATACTTGAGTAGCGGGTGTTCAGTCAGCAGAACTGGACAACTGTCTGGAGCTATGGCTTTCTGCATGACATAATTAAAGATGTCTCAGCATGTGAACAAACACACAACCTCAACACAGAACACATTATTTCCATTACAATATGGCCGCTAATAACACACTAGTCAGAAATATAACAATAAAAGGCTAAGTATGATAAATTTTCACTTAAAATACCGTAGTCAAAACAGTGTTTAATAAGTGGTTTTAACCCTCCTCTTTATACATTAGCTAACTTCCTATAGGTTCCCTCTAGTTAACTCACATGTACCATTAAAGAGCACTAATAGGTAACCTTGTGATTAAATCAATGAAATCATTCATTATTCATACAACTAACCCATAATGGGTTAGTGAGTGAGAAAGGAAATCCAAAGTGCCCTAAGAGGAAACACAGAACGGCGGTTTCCCAGACCAGGGTTGGGCTCAATTCGAATTGACGGCTGTCAACTCAGGAAGTGATTTGAATTTAAACTTCAGACATTTTAAAACTTCTGAAATAAATAGCTTCTACTTTTCAGTTTATTAAGAAGTTATAGAAAATAAACGCAATTTTTTCAGTTACTGAATTGTAATTTTAGTTTATTTCCTGAACTGACTGTCTGAAATTCTAATTGAGCCCAAAAAGCATGTTTTTATTGAGAAAGCGGCACAGCGAGAGGGAGTAAACACTTTCTAAGTTCACCTTGATGTAATGCATCATCTGGAGGTTGAAGTGATCCTTGGAGCTCTCCAGTATGAGCGTACAACCCATGTTGGAGGTGGTGTTGTGGAGGTCGAAGATGACATCGTAGGCCTCAGGGCTTCCTTTAGGTCCAAATGTCTCATTGATCTGCTGGGCCCTCTGGACCTCGTAGGGCAGGTCATCTCCACTAGGGGCGCTGTGGATACACCACTGACAGGTTAACCACTTGTTGTATTGTCACACACACCGGATAGGTGCAGTGAAATGTGTTCTTTCACAGGGTCAGACATAGTAGTATGGCGACCCTGGAGAAAATGAGGGTTTAGTGCCTTGTTCAAGGGCACATCGACAGATTGTCACCTTGTCGACTCGGATATTAAAACCAGCGACCTTTCGGTTACTGGCCTAACGCGTTAACCACTAGGCTACCTGGTAATTACCAGGTAGTTCAGGAGCACTTTACTTTTAGTAGTTCTAACACCTGTGTAGCAACATTGTATTAACAATGTGAAATCCATTTGTGTAATAACTATACTGATAAACTATACTGAACAAAAATATAAATGCAACAACTTCAAAGATTTTACTGAGTTACAGTTCATATAAGGAAATCAGTCAATTGAAATAAATTCATTAGGCCCCTAGGATTTCACATGACTGGGTAGGAGTGCATCACTGGGGAGCCAGCCAATCAGAATGAGTTTTTCCCCAGAAAGGGGCTTTATTACAGACAGAAATTCTCCTCATCCACCTGACAGGTGTGGCATATCAAGAAGCTGATTAAACAGCACGATCATTACACAGGTGCACCTTGTGCTGGGGACAATAAAAGGCCCCCTCAGATGATGCCGCAGGTAAAGAAGCCGGATGTGGAGGTCCTGGGCTGACATGGTTACACGTGGTCTGTGGTTGTAAGGCCGGTTGGAGGCAACTTATGGAAGAGTCATGAACATTCAGTTCTCTGGCAACAGCTCTGGTGGTCATTCCTGCAGTCAGTATGCCAATTGCACGCTCCCTCAAAACTTGATCAATCTGTGGCATTGTGTTGTGTGACAAAACTGCACATTTTAAAGAGGCCTTTTATTGTCCCCCAGCACAAAGTGCACCTGTGTAATGATCATTTAATCAGCTTCTTAATATGCCACACCTGTCAGGTGGATGGATTATCTTGGCAAAGAAGAAATGCTCACTAACAGGGACGTAAACAAATTTGTGCACAAAATTTGAGATAAATAAGCTTTTTGTGTGTATGGAAAATGTCTGGGATTTTTTTATTTCAGCTCATGAAACATGGGACCAACAGTTTACATCTTGCGTTTATATTTTTGTTCAGTGTACAATACTGTTCACCTCCTGTCTAGTAAACAGTGGTCTTATATACACCACATACTAGGCCTACATACTAAACAGCCATTTATAAGCTACCGATTATCCCTAGTAAATATGTGATTCAGAACACAGCACATGCCTTACAATAACTGAGGCAGTTAATGATTGACAGTGGAGTCCGCTACAATAAACAAATGGTGATATAAGACTTACACTTTAACCCTAATGTAAGAAGACCAACAAAACTTTCACCAGACAGTGGTAAATTGTAGCCCACAAATATTGATAACGCCTACTCTGCTACAGGCTGGATGGGAAAGCATTTTTTTCAAACATAAGGGCATTATCATAATTTTCACAATTTCAGTGTTATTTCGACCTCATAGTGTGGAAATATATTTTTTATTTTACAGAAAAATGTTTTTTAACTGCACTATCCCTTTAAGAGTACAGAAGTATGATCAGGTTCATGCATATTCATGCTCATATTCAAATGGTACGTTTCTAAATTTTGGTAAACTAATGTAGCAGGGGTAAAAGAAACGCCTGAAACTAGATCCCCTACATACTGGTCTTGACAAGAAGAAAATTAAAATTGGGGGGAGGTTCTCTTCTGCATTGTTGAACCAATCCAGTAAATGTGGAGGAAGAGATAAGATGGAGTGTCGCCTTGTTAACGTCCAAAAGCAGAAGTAGTGTCACAGGCTCTCTTTCTATTTCCCCTGAAAACCGGAACATCCTGTTGTTGGGGAGTCGGCAAAAGCTAACATTTTGGAGAACAACAATATCACAAAGCATGTTATTTTTCTGACCCTCAAAAGCAGCATATTTATTTGGACCATATTCTCACAGCCTTGCAGTTCTGTTGCCTGGCTACCCAAACTCCTTGCTCCAGCCAAACACTACGCCACAGCCATGGACGTTAGTTTCTTCTCCGCAGTGAGTCTGGATCTGATTACCTCCTCAACCATGTCTAGAACGCAAACACATTCTAACTGTTCTGATTGGTCCCAGAAACCGATGTGTTGGGTCAGAGCCAGAACACATGTGGGTAAAGCGGCATTTGGAAAATGTATCATTGGCTTTGATACTCTTATTGGTTATCGATGATCCAATCGCTGATGATGTTGTTTTGTACAACACACCTCATTTTGTCATCACCACAAACACCTTTAATGATGACAGTCTCAGACTGAAGTATGTAGCGAACATAGAGCAGAGGAAGTCTCGTCTGGCAAGCATTTCTGAGCAATTATTACAACATTTCAACATCTGAACGTCTTATGAACCAATGACTAAGCTAATCTTCAGTGATTCTTATCATGCTGCAACCTATGCTCACAAAATTGATTCACAATACCATTGGATAGCTGAAATGTTTCCTTCCTCTCCTATGCCTTTTTTAACAATTCTAAAACAACAAATGCTCTAATGCTGAACCAGCATGTTCTCCAAGCTGCCCCAATAGCATAATGGCACCTGTGCTACCCATTTTTTGTCTCTTTCTCTCCCCCCGCCCAAATCCCTTTTGACTGTATATCTAGCAATGTCCGGATAGTTAGGACTATCATGTAGCACAATAGAGACAGGTAGGTCTGTCAAAATGCAGTTATTCTCCACCCTCAGTAGGCTGTAAAAGAAAAACTATGCCAGATAGATTATGAAAAATGTGTGGTTGATTGGTTAAAAGACAACTATAGGCCTACCAACCAGCTTACACCAAACACCAAAATTCCAGTATAAAACCACAAAAACATTACAGGAATGTATCTTGGAATCAGGAGTGCAGTCCATCGGCCTGATATAAATAGAAATGCTATAATTAGAATATGTCTTCAAGGAGGTAATCAGCTTAGCCTGCCTAAAAGATGTGTCAACAACATGGTAGGGTGACTAGAGAGGAGTCTGCTGAGTAGATGCAATACTCCAGTGAAAAATGAGTTTATAATCTATTTGACTACATCTACAGACACCGAAGAGAAGACTACATTTAGACTATATTTTGAAGGTTCAAAATGTGGATTCAAGCCTACCTATATCATGATAGCAAGGAGATGGGAGGTGCTTGCTTCCCCTGCATACACACTGAAGTTTTCAAACTAGGCCTATTTGGCCATTGGGGCATAATGTCAAGTTAGGAGCAAAATAAATCATTACACATGTAATTGAATGAATAGGCTACTGTTGAAGAGCCTGCTGTATTATGAAACATGAACTTCTGTCAGTCCAATCCTTCTGCTGTCATGCACTTGGACCAACTCCAAGCTCATTTGTAACTCAGCCACATTCTGCTCACGTTTTCTCCAGAGGCTGGCTGAAATCAGCTGTGAGTCTGTGTGAGCATGAATACAGTAACTTTGCTAGAATTGGAGCAGTCCAACTTTTTTTCTCTCAAAAAATGCACAAATTTCAGGATTTCCATAATAATCTGTTCACCAATTGCTTATAATAAGCCATAATAAACATACATCCTTAGCACCATGGGTCCACAATATGTATACAAATAAGAACATCTATAATATGGCAATTACAGAGTTGTCTCTAGACAATATAGACTTTAAGTGTATTTGGGGATGAGAACTAAATAACACTGGACAGACAGATAAACACGACTCAACGTCAAAGGTCCCGCTGTTTACCTGAGATTCTCGGTCGTGAACGCTCTGTTAAGATCTGTGTCCACATATCTAGTGCATTTCTCCACGGCTCTTGGGTTCGTTATGAAGGGTTTCGTCTCAACTCCCTTTCTTTGAATTTCTTTTCCATTCTGTATCCACAGATTTACAAGCGTTACGCCTGACATTTCATTTCCGTGCGTGCCTCCAAAAATAGCAACTCTTCTAGCCTCGTGAAAACGAGAGACATTGGTACTTGAAGTCATAGCGGTAGTGAAGGCTGGAATATTGAACAGTTGATACAAGCCCTCAGATGAAAGCATGAGCTTGAGAACTCGGAGAGCAGCCGCGGAAAGTTGCCAGGCTATAAAAACCACGGTTGACGTTTCTTAACCAATTGTGATATGAATGCTGTTCGGGTAGTACACTTACATAATACCGCCGCTGGACTACTGTGACCACTCACCACCGAACATAACTCCGTCGTGTTGTACATTACTTGAGAAGGTTGGGTTAAGATCCTCCCACAACAGCCTACACATACTAGGCTATCCATTATGGATTGGTTGTGATATGGTTTTACAATTTCATAAATATGATTTTCACAGTTAATCTTAAAGTTGCAACCACATTTTTAATTATTCTGTTGCAACCAGATTATCAATTCATATTACATATTTATATATGAACGTTATGTTTTATAGGCCTATATATCTGTCTAGACAATATTTGCCTGAACTGATCTAATTCTATGAATACAGTGCTGCTAATCAATAACACATTAGTCTTACAATAAAACATTGATAAACTGTACATTTACTGTGCATCCTTCAATAGACAGTCATACTTACAAATACATTTGTATGGAGCCAATATAAAAAGTATTACTATAGCTATAATGGTGTGGAGACAATGTTTAGACTAGGCCTTCATATGATGCACTGCACACAAAGGATATTGCATCAATGTCTCTTACTGAAGGGAAATACATTAGAAATTTAATCTATTTCAAAACTGAACAAGAAACAAATCTTATCAAATGTACACATTAACCACTTTCTCATACAGCACTGGCATACATTATATGGTGTAGGACTAATGAAACATCATGACAGTTGAATCCAAGTTATAAACATGTCACTTACACTGCAATAAAACCAGTTTGAGTCAAACCAGTGTGTTTCGTCTTAAGTTGTCCACTAGGTGACAGGGTAGGATAAAGATATTATTTACAAAACACCATTTAGTGGTAACTTAACACTGAAAACGTTCACTGTTTATCTGACTAGCCTATGCATGCACATTTATCATCTGAATATGTTAATTGATCATCTGAATACGCATACAAGTGTCTTTAAAGAGTGGAAGAACAACCATCATAGAGGTGGTGTACAATGAATGTACTCATTTAAAAATCTGTTCCTTTATAACCAAAGGCCACCCATCAAAAATCCTCTCCAAGCTATGGGTTGTTTTATTCAGATGGCATGCTTCATGTCATCACCACTGAGTCAATGTGTTCGGTTGCGAGGTAATCCTGATTTGCATCATACATACATCATCCTCTTGTCTTTCCATGCTTCTTTTTCTTCTTCTTCTTCTCTGCTGATGAAACCAGTTCATGGGAGATTGATACAGGATCAGGATTTATCTGTGGTAAAGGCAGACAGTCTGACGTCACCTCTGACATCTCCCCGGTCTGTCTTCCATCTGTGCGCTTCGGGGCAACTGATTCCTTGTTAGTTTTTCTATTTATTTTCTTCTTCTTTTTCTGTGACTCTGTTTCTGTGTATTGGGTCATA
Organism: Salmo trutta; assembly: GCF_901001165.1. NCBI lineage: Eukaryota > Metazoa > Chordata > Actinopteri > Salmoniformes > Salmonidae > Salmo > Salmo trutta. The sequence continues at coordinate 30,359,377 of NC_042975.1, forward strand.
GAACTCTGGGTCGTTTCAATTAGTATTGCAGTGTTATCATTTATTTTCTTCTTCTTCTTCTTCGACTCTGTTTCTGTGTATTGGGTCATAGAACTCTGGGTCGTTTCAATTAGTATTGCAGTGTTATCATTTATTTTCTTCTTCTTCTTCTTCGACTCTGTTTCTGTGTATTGGGTCATAGAACTCTGGGTCGTTTCAATTAGTATTGCAGTGTTATCATTATCTTGATGTCCTACCGCTGGTACTTTGTAATCAGTGGATTTCCTCCTCTTTGTCTTTTTCCTCTTTCTCTCTGAGGATATAAAGGCACGTTCAGCTTCAAGTCTCACTTCAGTGGTATCTATCTTTTTTCTCTCTTCTGGTCTAGAATTTTTTACAGTTGCGCTCATCCTCTGAGATACTTTAGTTGCATAATTTTTCAGTCTTCCCTCAGGATCATGTTTAGTGAGGGAATTCTTATTTTTCTTAGTTTTTCTCTGAGAAACTGTATCATCTGGAGTCAAAGCAGAACTCTCACACCCCTCCAAAGATATGTCAATACTCTCTTTTTCCAGTGGAGCTGCTGTATCCTTGTGTATGACAGAACAAGTGTCTTTAGACCCATCTCGCTTTTTCTTCTTCATCTTTCTTGGGCTAGTGATCTCATCTGTTTCAGGTGGTATGCTGTCCTTTTGATGTCTCTCCTCTGTGCTCAAAGGATTTACTAAATCCCGATCTTTCTTCTCCTTTTTTCTTGGTGGCACAGTGTCAATGGATTCAGACACAGAACTCTTGAGGGTGATATGGCATTTTTTTATATTATCCTCTTGTTGTCGAACAACGGCGCCATCGTCAGTTGAAGATTTCCTCCTCTTCCTCCTCTTCTTCTTCTTCTCCTCCGTGACCATGTCTTCAGACCTCTGATGGGTCACAACATTCTCTTTGGGTCTGGCCTCAGAATCTTCATGAATGTCAGAATTCTGCTTCTTATCTCGTTTGCGTTTTTTCTTCTCCAGTGTATCGATTTCACCAGATTGAGATAAAGTACTTGTAGTCAGAGGAATTTCAGTATAATTTCCCACCATTTTATCGCTACAGGAATCCCCATCTTTCTTTGCCTTTTTCTTTTTCCTAAAATAAATTGTGCCATCACTCTGTGCCAAAGAATTGTCTATTGGTGCCATGGTTTTATGCTTCTTTCTCTGGGCTACCAATTTAGTAAGTTGGACTATAGAGCACTCAATTGTTTTCTGTCTTATATCAGTAGCATTTACCTGTAGGTTTGTGACAGTATCTTCAGGGAGGGTTGAAATGTTTGTTCCCTTTTGGGGTCCTATTACCTCATCTAACTGTGATTCCAAACTCAAATTCGGAAAATGTCCTTTTTCTGGTCCTTCCTCCAGGATGGCATGTGCTGTGGAATTCTTATACTTTTTCTTAATTTTCTTCAGTTCTATGTCTTCAGTCTGAACTATAGCACCACCTCCAGCATGGGATGATAGCTTGGGGTTCTCTTCCTGTCTTAGGCCTATATCTGTATCAGCATGGCATGGTGAATCCCTCCTCCTCTCCTTTTTTCTCTTCTTTTTCTGTGGCATAATCATTTCACCAGAGGCAGACACAGAATGCTCTGCCTTGTTATCCTGGGTTATCTCAGTAGCCTCTCCTCCCTGTATGGTGCTTGTACTCACACAGGTCACTAGTTCCTGATAATCTGGAGCCTCTTGGCATGGAGGCTGCCCAACTCGGTCCTCTATACTTTCATCATCTCCTCCCTCTCTTTTCCTGTTCTTCCTCTTCTTTTCATAGTCTCCCTCAGCATCAACATTTGTACAGTCATTTGTGAGCTCTGGATCTGTTGAAGGGGGGTTGTGACCTTTAATTCCAGGATCAGCCTCTGTTTCCCTTATCTGGTTCTGATGGTTACGATCAGGGCTCCGCTCAGTCACACTGGGGGTCATGGCTCTGCCCACTTGGGTCCTCTCCAAACAGCTTCCTTCACTTTCCTGCACTTCATTAATAGGTGAACTCGTTATGTCCACTGCCTGGTCTATTCTACTCCCCTCTACTTCCTCACTGACAAATCCGATATTCAGCATTGTCTTCCATTCTGTCAATGAAATGTCCATGTTGTCGTTTTCTTCCTGTCCATCTGCATTGTCAGCTAAATGTATACTAGGTTCTTCTGTTTCATTGCGGACCGAACTCCTACCAGATGAACATCTAACGCAACTGACTGACTCTGGGTTAGTCTCTTCTTCTGCCATGTTACATTTCTCAGGTACGATTCGCCGTGACCCAGCAAAATTCCGCTTTGATGGTGTGTCTTTAATCATTTTGGAAACCAAGGAAAGAGTTTGTTTGACATGAGGGAGGTGTTGTGTTTTCTTTGTGCTCCGTTTCTTTGTCTTGGCAGTGGAGTCTTTGCTAACAGATGTGGAGTCTTTGGTGAGGTATTTGCTTACAGATGAAAACTTTCTGCATTGCTTTTCTGCTTCATATGACGGATGACGCCAAGTTCCCCTATTTTTCTTTTTCAGGAATGGCATTAAAAGTGTATTTTCCTGTAAGAAAGAAATGTTTTGATAAATGTACTGCCAGACTTGAAATAGCAAATCATTGACTCATATGATGCAATGAGAAAAAGAACCTAGATAAAATGTAACATTATTTGATCATACTCACCACCACTCTGATGTCATCATCACTACCTTCAGATTCCTCCTCCTGTCTGCAGGTCCATAGACAAAACCCCAGCATTATACACCTCAGAAATATACAATCATTATAAAGAAGCTCAAAGGAAGAAATGTGCTCTGCCCACTGTTTCATAGCTCAAATCTACCTTAAGAGCACTGATCATCTCCAGCAATTACAACCTTTTCTTATTTCAAAATTTAGAGCTGTAGAAAACTTACTCTGACAGTGGAGACAGTTCACCTTCCTCATCCAGATATCTGTTTGGTAAAGCTGAGGCTAACGTCGCTTTTCCTTTTGAGAACTTCTTCAGTGTTTTGACGCATCTAAAAAAGCCTCCAATTGCCTTACTCTATTGGAAACAAAAAGGGATTTAATGTCAGTGAGACTGAGAAGACATTTGGGAGCATATGACACATTAGTACCCACAAATACATTCGGCCTATATATGATCCAAATGACAAGTATCAGAAGCTGGACTTTGTTTTATTTTATGACAGATCTTTTTTTACAGTATGAATTTGACTCAAGAAGTGCTGCCTACTTACCGAGAAGGTCACACTGTTTAATAGTGGTAGGTGTGTGTTTCTGTAAGCCCTCTCTCGACTAGATAGGGGTTTACTTCTGTAAATGCTCCCCAGGAAGGGAAAGGAGTACTTTTTCAGGCCATGCTTCTCTGCTTTCCTCTTGTGATGTTTCATTGCATGTGAGACCTGCTGCTTCTTTTGGGGAGTGGCAGGTCCATCTTCCGCCCCACTCTCCTCCTCTGATTCTATGGTACATGTGAACTCTGACCTCTCCTTTGAGTGACATCTTCTCACAGACCTCACCACCTCAGACACTGGCACTTGAGTTATGAACAGGCTGTCCCCTGAATCCCTACTGATATAACGTTATGTGTGAGAAAAGGCAAAGACAAGCATTGCAATGTTCACACTTTTGGTTGTGTTAATTGTAATGTTAATTCAAATACATTTTTCTTTACATTGTTGTAATAAGCTAGCCATAGTAATCTATTCTGAATGCTTCACATTTATGTAGAAGCATTGCTGAGGGCACAGCACTGACTTTTAACCAATTTATCTGGGTTCATGTTTCCATGTATGCTTACCTGTCTGCTGAAGAGTCAGTGCCATGGTCTGTGACGGGATGGGATAACACATATTCCTGCCCACTGAGAGCAGCCTCGAAATAATGTGAGATTGTTTTGACGATATCAGGATCGGGGGTCTCCAGAATGATCTGGGATGAATTATCTTCTGCTGCTTCATAAACGCCTTCTGAGTTCAACAGAGTGCGTGTATTATTAATTTCAACTCGTCGAGCTTGCAGGTCACTGACAGAAGCCATGAGGTACAAAAAAATGTATACCTTGTATCTATTCTACCTGTACACAGCACACGTGGTCATGTTTGGACAAATTCACACGGTCAACCAGGAAGTGAGACGAGCAGACGTCGTTACGTAACGTCGGAGAATATCTGTGGGCCAACCAAGGTTTTTCTACGAGTTCTTCATTGACTCGCGCTACACGGCTCGTGTACACTAGCACGCGGTGCCGCGCGGTGAAACACCACTTCCCATTCATTATAGAGGCTTGTGAAAGCGGTGAGAAGCAGAGTGGGCGGGGGTCCATTGGGCGGCGCGAACATGGCGTGGAAGGCGGTGAAAAAGACCAGCATTTCCCATCGTTTTATGCAGATCACCAACGCGACCGCTGGGCGATGACCAATCTGTGATCTTCATTCGCTCGAGGCTTGTGATTCCTACAGGGTACAGAATGGCAGACGTCAGCAAGACTGAACAGTTGCTGTTACATGTCCCGAAATTGAAGGAATTGTGTGACGGTAAAACATATTTAGGAAATTGCGAGTTAGTGTATGCATGGATTTGCTGAACAATATTTGCTAAACGATATTGAACTGTCTGTCTGATTCAAATCGTCCTTTCCTCTTCTTGCCACTACAGTGTTGCAGCGAGGGCTGAAGAACAATTTTGCTGACAGACCTCATTTAAGTTTCCCATCAAGGGTAACAGGTTGCAACTTCTTGCACAAATGTATCCTTTTGCATTTCAGTAACACATTATTTTAAGGTACACGTATTTTATAAGTATGTGTATAAGTTGCTTATAAGGCCATTATTATGTCATATAATTAATAACTTCTTCAGATAGGTGTCCCTTCCACTGGACGGTTGAGCATCAGCATGAGGTCGTAAGTAACAATAACATTTCCCAGGACATAGACATATCTGACATAGTAGCTATTACGGTGAAAGAATACCATGCTATTGTTTGAGGAGAGTGCACAACTTTGAACATGAAAAGGTATTAATAAACAAATTAGGCACATTTGGGAAGTCGTGATACAAAAGTTTGAACAGAAATGCAATGGTTCATTGGATCAGTCTAAAACGTTGCACATACACTGATGCCATCTAGTGGCCAAACTCTAAATTGCACCTGGGCTGGAAAAATACATTATGGCCTTTCTCTTCTATTTTTCAAAGATGATGGTACAAAAAATAAACCTTTTTTTCCTTTGTATTATCTTTTACCAGATCTATTGTGTTATATTCTAATACATTCCTTTCACATTTCCATAAACGTCAAAGTGTACAAATCTGTCATCAAGGCAAAGGTTGGCTACTTTGAAGAATCTCAAATATAAAATATATTTTAATTTGTTTAACACACTGATTCCATATGTGTTATTTCATTGTTTTGATGTCTTCACTATTATTCTACAATGTAGAAAATAGTAAAAAATAAAGAAAAACCCTTGAATGAGTAGGTGTGTCCAAACTTTTGACTGGTACTGTATATGGAAGTTCTGCTGTTTATGCAAGTAAAAATATGGTCAGACTTTAGAATAAGGAATACATATTGAGGTAATATGCCCTTATTAGTCCCACATTGAGATAGCTTACTAAGAGTCTGTTTCTTGTGTAACTTGCTCTTAATTAACTATTAATATGCTTTTATTATAACTAACAGTGAGGTTATTAAGGATTGTCCAGTTATACATGACTTATAACGTTTGAATAAGAAAACACTTAAGGCCTAATATATATATGACTAATAAGACATAATAAAGGCCTTATAAGCTACATATATACACACTTATAAACTACAAATTAGTGGCCAATATTATGCAGTGATACTTTGTTACCATCTCCACCGCAAAATTTATTTTACCTATCAACAGGGTTGTGTGGAAAATCACGCATTACAGATGTGGGGGGAGTGCCAAATTTGGTCCCCCTGGTAAAAATGGACAAGGTACAGTGATTGAAAGCCATAACGATAAACTGATATGAGATTAATGCTATTACAATTGGTCCAATATAAATTCTTATTTCTCCCTCCAAGGAGTACAACATGAACACTGTATGAAAGGAAATGGAGCTACCTGGAGCATTCATTCTTGGTGCAGGAGCTGTATCCTCCAGAAATGTTGGAATGAATGCAGAGGTTCGTTAGTTGCCAAAATTATTTTCCCATTGTCTTGATATATTCATGCAGTATTTTGTCAGACTTATTATGATTACGTGAATAGAAAGACTTCCTGAAGTTGTCCATTTCAATTGCAAACTTTGGGAGGATAGGATACATTATGGTACCAATTCATTGGACGCTTAAATTAGACACAACTTAGTTGAAGACAGTTTGTTTTATTATTAGTCAATAAGTTGAGTCTTATCTCATTTTAATTATCATCACACTAGATGATGCCTCTGGTGCTCACTGAAGCTGAGTGAAGGCCTGCAGTGAATAGCAGCTGGTTGTCCTCCATCAATCCAGCTGATGGCCAGTGCCTACTGGAGAAAAACAGTGATACATTTTCAGACTGTGACTTCAGACTGCTGGCAAACCTATATGCATGTGAGGGAAAGCCTGGAATGGTAAACGATGGAGGGTGTGGATGGTAAGAGAATGTGATGAATACAGTGTAGATTATTTTGATACTTAGAATTATAACTATTATAATTATAATGTTCATATCAATTTAAAAACCAAGTGAGATTTTATGCCTCACTATAATTTAAATTGTGCTTAATCATTGTGTATGAATCATTATTTATGTTCATGACTTAAAATGTCATGACTTAAAATGTTTGTTGTTAAACCATATCAATGGACACCAACAATCAGAAGGTATGTAGCCCTTATTACTGAGGCCTCAAAGGCTGCTTAGACAGGGAGCCCAATTCTGATATTTTTTCCCACTAATTGGTCTTTTGACCAATCCCATCGGATCTTTTTACATGATCTCTTTTTTAGAGGTGATCTGATTGGTCAAAACACCAATTAGTGAAAAAAATATCAGAATTGGGCTGCCTGTTTAAATTACCAAATCCCATTTCTTGTCTTTCTGGTGCCTTCCTGTGCATAGCCAAGGGAGTTCTCAGCCTGCCCACTCAACTCCAACGACGATGTGAACAATTGGCCGAAACACTTTGAGGTCAGCGCACCTCTCATCTGCCAGACCATGAGAATAGACTTAATCTATTGTTCCTAACTGGACTTTTGTTTGCTATCTGCACTTCTTACTAATTGGCTTTTTTTTTGTCTATCCAGGGATTGGACCTACGTGTGGAGCACACTCACTGCTTCAGCCACAACGGAGAGGGTGGCCTTCCCTGTGGCTCAGTTGGTAGAGCATGGTGTTTGCAACGCCAGCATCGTGTGTGCAACGCCAGGGTTGTGGGTTCAATTCCCACGGGGGGCCAGTACAAAAACAAATGCATGAAATGTATGCATTCACTACTGTAAGTCGCTCTGGATAAGAACATCTGCTAAAATGACTAAAATGTACTACATAGACACCACTTCTGACACCGTGGAATACCTGGGATGCTTCATGCCTGCTGAGTTCGTCTACCGCATCGACCGACCCAAGGACACCCACGATGTTGAGCGAGACTGAAACATATGACACTTCAAATCAATGTTAGAAAGTCTTACCTTTTGATCTTGATTATCTTACTGAATCAATAGTTGATGATCGTCTACAATATATCTTACATTATGCTTGATCAAAAGGCCTTTGCTTTGATGGTTTTACAACAAAGACCAAATTGTTTTAGTAAAGACAATACTATGGACCTTAAACTAAAAGTTTTGAACAATAACTCAGAAACATTTCAAGAATCGTTTGATTTTTGAAATTATTTTGATTCAAATAATTCTAACATTTCATTATGTTGTACTTTTGGGAATTAACTACCCGTCCATAATTTCTACGATAAAACAGCATCTGTGCTTTTCTTGTATTATTTTCTCAAATCAAATCGAAGTTTATTGGACGCGTACACAGTTTAGCAGATGTTATAGTGGGTGAAGCGAAATGCTTGTCTTACTCTTAACAGTGCATACAAATATGAAACATTTTTGATAATTTATGTTACTGTCCCCACTACAACAACAAATACTTAAATAAATACTTAAATAAATGTAATTTTGTCCTTAAAACATTTAATAGAAATACTGTGGAATTACATTACTTCCTATGGAGGACTGTGCCAAATGGGGAGTGCCAATATGGCCGACCGGTGGCTTCAATGCCTCCCAATTGCCATACATAGCATCCGCAATCAGGGTTTGTAGACATCATTGGTTTCAACCCTCGGCCTTCGTCAGGGGTTTAGTAAAACCATTTTACAGATGGAAAAAAGAATGAGGCTTTAATACATTTGAAAATGGCCTCCTATGGGCTCAGGGTCCAATCACAATCTATTGGTTAGTCTATGCCAAAAATAAATGGTCAGATTTCTGCAACTGATTTGTTTTGTTTCGGTAAAAAGCTGAGGGATACGGCTGGGGAAACGCAACCATTCTGGATGCAAGCCAGGACTGACCATCCAAGATACCAAAATTATACACTGAAAAAAATATAAACACAACATTTAAAGTGTTGTCACATGTTTCATGAGCTGAGGAGCATTTCTGTCACGTCCTGACCAGTATAAGGGGTTATTTGTTATTGTAGTTTGGTCAGGGCGTGGCAGGGGTGTGTTTGTTTTGTGTTGTCGGGATTTTTGGGGTATTGTTCTATGTTGTGAATTTCTTTGTTGGCCTGGTATGGCTCTCAATCAGGGACAGCTGTACCTCGTTGTTGCTGATTGGGAGCCATACTTAGGTAGCCTTTTTTCCACCTATCTTTTGTGGGAAGTTGTTTTTGCACTGCTGTATTTTAGCCTGCAAAACTGTTTAGCTGTCATTCGTTTTTTCGTTTTCTTGTTTTTGTGTAGTGTTTGAAATAAAAGTAAAATATGAGCATTCAGATACTCGCTGCATTTTGGTCCAATCACTACGACGGCCGTGACAATTTCTGTCAGTAATAAAGCACTTTTGTGGGGAAAAACTAATTTGCTGGACCTGGCTGCCAAGTGGGTGGGCCTATGCCCTCCAAGGCTGCAACCCTGCCCAGTCTTGCGAAATTCATAGATTAGGGCCTAATTTATTTAAATGTAATGATTTCCTTATATGATCTGTAACTCAGTAAATTCTATGAAATTGCTGCATGTGGCATTTATATTTCTGTTCAGTGCATTCGGAAAGTATTTTTCCATATTTTATTACATTACAGCCTTATTCTGAAATGGATTAAATAGTTTTCCCCACCCTCGTCAATCTACACACAATACCCCATAATGACAAATCCAAAACAGTTGTTTTTTTTAACTCGCAAATTAATAAAAATAAAAAACTGAAATATTACATTTACGTAAGTATTCAGACCCTTTGTTGAGGCACCTTTAGCAGCGATTACAGCCTCGAGTCTTCTTGGGTATGAAACTACAAGCTTGGCACATTCTTCTCTGCAGATTCTCTCAAACTCTGTCAGGTTGGATTGGGAGCGTCGCTGCACAGCTATTTTCAGGTCTCTCCAGAGATGTTCAAGGAAGAGTCTTGGGGGTTCCAGTCTTGGGTTTTTTTCTCTGGCAGGCACTTCTTCTTCTATGGTATATTGGCGATCACACAATTTAATGTGCACCCGCCATCTACTATGCGGGATGGAAAGAGGATTCCCCAAAACCTAAACTGCCAAAATATTGCCAAAAAATAAATAAATCAAACAACTTCTATTAAAAAAATTCATTAAACAGATCTGATCCCTACACCGGCTCAAGGGGAGCCTGAGAGGGCAGGTCTTCCGGCGCCAGTACCCCTTGCAAGTGTTTCAATGTAAAATCCTTGAGTCCCAAAAACGTTTCTGCTGCAGCCACAATAATCTAGTCTAGTTTCTTCTACTTTTTTTTTTAGACTTGTGCTGTACAGTTTATAACTGTGGCAATGAACGCAACAAAATCCACCTTTTTAACACACAGGGTATCTTTTGTCTGGCAGCAAACATTTACTACAGGCTGTGGTGCATCCACTACCATATCTTCACTAGCATCACTGTTTTCTCAATTATTTTAATCACCTCCGCATAGGAGATTCGATTGACTGCCCTAACCTTTGCCACCTCAATTTCCTTCACCCTTACAGGGCACTCCAGGAACTCAGGATCATGATCCCCACCACAATTGCAACACCGTCGTCTTTCTACACACCTTTCTTCAGTATACTCTGTTCGTCTGCACTCACTTGAAACATGGCCAAATCCTTTACAATTCTTAAACTGCAGTGTTTTGGGGACAAAAGCTCTTACGGCGTATCTTACATAACCAAGCTTCACATGCATAGGTATTTGCTCTTTATCAAAAAAGAACAGGACCGACAGACTTTCTTCTTTCTCTCCATTCACCCAGCGTGTCAGACACCGGGCACCAACCAAATCAGGAATTATCTTCAGGTATTCAACCGGAACATCCGTCGTCACCCCTGAGATGACTCCTTTGACAGGTGCTCTACCCTGAAGTTCAAAACATAACATTTCTGTTGTCCGGATTCTTTTAAGGCCCAATGCAATCTTCCTCTGCTCTTCAGAAATACAATCAATCAGAATAAGACCACTCCTGGTCACTTTGATAGACTCCACTTTTCCAAGCGCATACTTCACAATTTTTGACACCTTAAACGGGTTTCCCACATACGCATCCTTACTCAACAAATGCATCCCAACAAGAAGCGATTCATTATCATTTACACACGTATCCTTCACTCCAATTGTAGACAATTTCCTTTTTGTTTCAGTTTTTGATATTACTGTTGTCCATTCAGAACATTCGTCTTCACCAAATTTACTCAACTCGCTGCTTAATTCAAACTCAGCATCCACTTCCGCCATCTTCTTCGGCTTTCTTCCCAACGCATCTGACATGCACTGTCAACTGTGGGACCTTATATAGACAGATGTGTGCCTTTCCAAATCATGTCCAATCAATTAAATTTACCACAGGTGGACTCCAATCAATTCGTAAAAACATCTCAAGGATGATCAATGGAAACAGGATGCACCTGAGCTCAATTTCGAGTCTCATAGCAAAGGGTCTGAATACTTACGTAAATAAAGTATTTCTGTTTTTAATTTGTAATAAATTTGCAAAAATTCTAAAAGCCTGTTTTCACTTTGTTATTATCAGGTACTGTGTGTAGATTGATCAGGAACATGTTTTATTTAATCAATTTTAGAATAAGGCTGTAATGCAACACAATGTGGAAAAAGTCAAGAGGTCTAAATACTTTCTGAATGCACTGTAGTTTTAACCATGTTTCAGTTTGTTTACAAATATTGCAGTAAAACAAGGTGTAGTGGGCTGTAGTGGAGCGGGTCGAGAGCTTGAAGTTCCTCTGTGTCCACATCCCTAAGGAATTACCATGGTCCACACACACCAACACAGTCGTGAAGAAGGCACGACAATACCTCTTCCCCCTCAAGAGGCTGAAAAGATTTGGCATGGGCCCTCAGATCCTTAAAAAGTTCTACAGCTGTACCATTGAGAGCATCTAGACCAGCTGCATCCCCGCTTGGTATGGCAACTGCTTGGCATCCGACTGCAAGGCGCTATAGAGGGTAGTGCTTACAGCCCAGTACATCACTGGGGCCGAGCTCACTGCCATCCAGGACCTCTATACCAGGTGGTGTCAGAGGAAGGCCCTAAAAAGCCTTCTCTCTGCTACCGCACGGAAAGCGGTACCGATGCAGCAAGTCTGGAACCAGAAGGAACCTGAAAAACTTCTACCACCAAGCCATAAGACTGCTAAATAGTTAGTGAAATAGTTAACCAATAGCTAGCCGGACTATCTGCATTGACCCTGTTTGCACTAACTCTTGACTCATCACATATGCTGCTGCTACTGTTTATTATCTATACTGTTGCCTAGTCACTTTACCCTTACATATATGTACATCATCTACCTCAATTACCTTGTACCCATGCACATTGACTCTGTACTGGTACCCCGGGTATATAGCCAAGTTATTGCCACTCATTGTGTATTTATTCCTTGTGTTATTGTTTATATTATTTATATTTTTTTCTCTCCGCCTTGTTGGGAAGGGCCTGTAAGTATCATTTCACTGTTAGTCTACACCTGTTGCTTACAAAACATGTGACAAATAAAACGTGATTTGATCTTCTTTTTTTTGGTTCTGATGGGGTACTACAGTTGAACTAAGCTCATGAGGCATTTATAGGTTATATTCTTCAAGAATCAATGGGTAGCCTACATATTATAATTCCAAAAATGTATGTAGCAACTGCTGATTGCCCCTTTAACCAAGCACAATATTTTGTATTCCCATTGCGATTGAATTAGACTTTTAGAAATTTGAAAATGGCCTCTTATGGGCTATAAGAGGCCATTTTCAAATGTTTAAAAGTCTACTTTTGTTTTTCTTTCTGTAAGACCCTGAAGTGCCGAATTGCGTCGGTTTTACTATTATTATCAACATCCACTGTTATCCAAGAGTTGCTGAATATCCTCTTCACTTGAGTTCGCTCCTCATGCACATTGGAGAGCTAGGTAGCGCAGTGTTCCTTTCTATTCCCTTTCGCAGAGGGGTGTAATCATTACTCCAAACAGTTGCAACCCGCCCTGTTGCTGAACCTGTCCAATTGAAACACTAGTTCCCGTTAACTGTTAGGAGTAACGAGTACACCCATGGGGCGTAAAACGTTTCTTAAACGGAAGCCAAACGAACGAAACTGGGCGGGACATACCTGAATTTGTCCAATAGAAACTCTCGTTTTGGGATCAATGACTAGGGTTTGGACTAATGATTACACCCCTAGTATAGCGTTCTACAGTAAAATAGCCCCCTTGTGGATCCTGCACTCTACTGTCACTAACAATGAATGCAAGTTTCCCACAACGCTGCCGCATCATGTCCGGAAGTGAGACAATATTGACAATATGGCCACTGGTCGCAGAAGGGGGAAATTTTGGATTTGACAGCCCTTTCCCCTCGGTCGCAAATACACCCATTACCATCGTCAAGAATCGACGCATATGAATGAAGGGACTCGGGAATCCACGGGATGTTGTCATTGAGCTGAGGATACATTCAGAGCGTGAAAATCGTCATGTCGTTTTTCCGAAGGAAAGGTAAGGAAGTATGATAGCCGAGCCGGCTAGCGCGAGCCAAAGGGCGTAAAGAGGCTCGCGGGAGAGGTTGAGGAATGTGTGATGGCTAGTAATGACTGAGATGAGAATGCGCTTGACAGGTCTGTGTCAAGTCCACGCCGACAAAATATCCGCTGGATAATATAGCAAATAGCAATTTGTTTCTGTAGTTATGTGTTTCAAATATGAAGATCTAAAACTGGCAGCCACACCATCTAGCTAATGCAGCTTTCCTTCTCAATAGTTTTTGCTACTGCTAACGTTATGTAGCTAACGTTAGCTAGCTGATGCTGTGGTGCTAAGACTCAGCTAGCTACGAGTATGCCTGACCATGATCGATAGCAATTCATTCTTGGAGAATGTAGATTATGTTGGTTATTACCTAGATAATAATTAACCTGAAAGCCTTGCATTTGGTGATTTCCTAATAATGTCACGGTAATGTTTCTTTAGTTTAGGTCCCTGGCTGTCTTCCATGCCAGTCAACTATGCCATGGTGGTTGGATGGATAACTCCCCATGCAAATAACGTTATAAGTAGGTTTAAGGCTAGACATTTTTCATTGGCATGTTGGAAATTCTGGTGGTGGGGAGATTAGTTGAATGGCTCTTGGCCAGTGGTCACCAACCGGTCGATCTCCAAGCCATTCCTAGTCGATCACCAAACATGTCTGTAAAAACAACCAACGATAAATCCAAGCCTTTGCATTTTTATTCGTTTCGCGCTGTTGAGTGTAGGTGCACTTGATTCAGCTGCCCTAGCGCCGGCAAGCCAAAGTGTTCCTTTTTTTAACCGTTTCATGTGTCTGAAAGTAGAACTCCGCCTACCCGGCAGGCCTTGAGAGCAAATCAAGTGCAACTGTAAGTCTACCGCTGGCCAATCAGATGGCTCAGATCACGTTGTCTTCACAGTTTCTTCGCACACTAGGACTGTAAAAAGAAACCTCGAACGCACACCAAAGTTGATAATGTGAGATTTAAAAACGTTTAAAACCAACGAATACAGCAAAGAACTGCAGTTTTTATGAGTAAATTCATGTTTAAGTTGTTATGCAGCATCCTCTTTGTTCAACAGTTTTATAAGCTATAAAATGCGCATGTTATGATAATCTACCTTTGTTATTATTTGCATTTGTGTCTTTTTTAATATCGAGGAATAATGCACTTTCTCTGATCATGGGAGTAAGGAGATCATAGGACCTCTGCTCCCTCCCTCCCCTCAGAAGGACCATAAGATGCAGACCATCAGTCCAGTAAAAAAAATAAAAGAGAAAATTCAGCTGTAATAAAATAAATAGTCTATTACCAGTGATCATATACCTAAAATGTTGAAATACAATTTCAAAATGGTCTGAGAAGAACAACATTGGCAGGGAAATTCAAGCGTAGCCAATATGCAGTGTTAGGCTTATAGCCTACTGCACAAACCTCATTGTTACATAACTGTTTTTGATTGGTTAGTGTTGCATAGGCTTATGCTTTTAAGTCATGATTTTTCAATCTGAGCTGTAGATCTCGTCTTGCATTTTGTCCCAGAAAGTGATTTTGACTCAAAAAGGGATTTTGACTCAGAAAATGTTTTTGACCACTGCCCCAGGCTAACTCAGTATTTACCTTGGAATTGTGGTCAGAAGACATAAAAGCAAAAATGATTGCATGTAAATCACTAGCCCAAACTATAGACCTCCATTCCTGGGGCTAGTAAAACACACACAACACACATTTGTCTTGACAGCTACTGTAAAGTATTTGGCCTACAGTGCAAACCATGGATAATATGAAATGATGATGATAACAATCAGTCATATGCAGAGACCTATTTATATACAGAATGAAATTATAAAGCTATTTGAGGTGGGTAGACATAACCATGTGCTAACCATCTGATGCCTCTAAGGAAAAAGAGCCTTCCATCTTTCCCCCACTCCTCTACTGAACACTGAAAGCGCTTCAGAAAAACTATTTATGTCATGCGCAAAAGGTTCACTTTCACCACACAATTGTAACCAGCCATATTCTGTTACTTTATGTAATGGAGGAAGACTGAAATGTGTAGAAAAACAGGACTTTGGTTCCAGACTTCTTTATGGTGATGATGAGGATTCTTTGCAGTAACAACATGACAATGAAGTGACATCGAGCTGATAGACTGTAGTCAATAAACACACCTTGTAAGATGGCAGCCATGCTTCAATGTGAAGAATAACTCTGTTCTATTCATATTAGGAGCCTTACACAAGCAGCTTGCTCCTCTCTCCTTGTCTTATCTGTGCATGACAGTGAGGAAAATAGTTATAATTATTTGTTTGCTTAACAGACAAGGTTATCCCACTGTCACAGGCATATCTGTTTCCCGACCAGGCCTAGGCCATTATGTAACTGTATAGTTAAAGGGGTACTTCGGGATTTTGGCTATGAGGCCCTTTATCTATTTCCCCAGAGTCAGACGAACTTGTGGATACCATGTTTAGGTCTCTGCCCAGTATGAAGGAAGTTAGAGTTAGTTTGTGCTAATGCTAGTTAGCATTGGCTTACCAATGACTGGAGGTCTATGGGTATCTGCTACAATGACTGGAGGTCTATGGGTATCTGCTACGATGACTGGAGGTCTATGGGTATCTGCTACAATGACTGGAAGTCTATGGGTATCTGCTACAATGACTGGAGGTCTATGGGTATCTGCTACAATGACTGGAGGTCTATGGGTATCTGCTACAATGACTGGAGGTCTATGGGTATCTGCTACAATGACTGGAGGTCTATGGGTATCTGCTACAATGACTGGAGGTCTATGGGTATCTGCTACAATGACTGGAGGTCTATGGGTATCTGCTACAATGACTGGAGGTCTATGGGTATCTGCTACAATGACTGGAGGTCTATGGGTATCTGCTACAATGACTGGAAGTCTATGGGTATCTGCTACAATGACTGGAGGTCTATGGGTATCTGCTACAATGACTGGAAGTCTATGGGTATCTGCTACAATGACTGGAGGTCTATGGGTATCTGCTACAATGACTGGAGGTCTATGGGTATCTGCTACAATGACTGGAGCTCTGTGGGTATCTGCTACAATGACTGGAGCTCTGTGGGTATCTGCTACAATGACTGGAAGTCTATGGGTATCTGCTACAATGACTGGAGGTCTATGGGTATCTGCTACAATGACTGGAAGTCTATGGGTATCTGCTAGTTAGCATCTTCCTTCAAACTGCACGCATAGACATAAAAATGATATCCACGAATTCACGGCCTTATTGCCAAAATCACGAATTATGCCTTTAAGTTTGTGACTTTTCAGTGACACTGCATCATCATCATCCATATTGCTTTACCCTACAATGAACCTCAGGCACAGTATTCCGGTCACTGATCTCACCCTGCATTGTGAATCAAATGTTAGAGCCTGCTCTAATTACAATGCTATGTCATTCCTTTTTGACCCATAGCAAAAGGCAAGGAACCCGAGCAACCAGTTGATGCTAAAGTCAATAGAGGTGGGTACCACACTACTACTTCTCTGAAATTATGAATTGTATTGCTGTGCTGCTGCCATCTGATGTTTCATTTTTTTAGCAGCCCTGAAAATAGAGAGGAAATTGTCCTTGTTTGAAGTTCTTTGAAAGCAGTCAAGTGTCTCTTTAGTTGAAGTGTTATGTTCACTCACTTTTTTGAGGGTAGCGGTATTTCCCTCTGAGCTTTCTCTTTTTGTAGCTGTTTATATTTGTCTCTGTAAATGTACTGAGAGAATGTATTGATTTAGGTAATAACACATGTATATCAGCTAGTAGGCCTAATTTATATCCAAAGTTCAGACTTTAAATGATTGGGTTTAAGAGTTTTTAGAGATGCCAGTGAAGTATTTTATGTTCTTAGACAGGCTCAAAGGGCTAAGTTAACATTTACACAGAGCACACTGTCTCGCATTCCCCACACCCCAGCGTTAAAGAAAAAAAGTGTCCCAGCACCCACTGAGCTCTAACTGGGCACAGTTATGTACTAGGTCACTACACCATTCAGTTAAAGAAGTAGGCCTTTTTCAGAACTCATAACCTCGTACATAACATACTTTGTTGATGTTTTGTGTTTCTGTGATCTAGAAATAAGATACCTATGTTTCCACCCTCCTCCCCGTAGCCCCAGCAAGCCCCCACTCCCCCTCCCATAGCCTCCGTAACCACCATGCCATCCTGGAGGTGGCGGGGCCCAGCCATGTGGCAATCAACGCCATCTCTGCAAACATGGACTCCTTCGCCCGCGGACGCACGGCCATCCTCAAGAAACAGCCCAGCCACATGGAGGCTGCACACTTTGGGGATCTGGGTATGTGCCTCCAGTATTCTTCTGATTTGTCTCCTAGTTTTCAGGGAACGTATTCACAAGCGTTTCAGAGAAGAAGTGCTGATCTAGGATTAAGTGACCCCTCTTATTTATTATAATTTAAAAGGCTAAACTTATCCTAGATCAAAGGGGGAAAAAAGTTATTTAGAGGGCTTTTAATGGATGATCTTCCTCTTTTAAGTTCTCCCACCTCTTTAAGGAATACCTGGGATAGGATAAAGTAATCCTACTAAACCCCCCCCCCCTAAAAGATTTAGATGCACTATTGTAAAGTGGTTGTTCCACTGGATATCATAAGGTGAATGCACCAATTTGTAAGTCGCTCTGGATAAGAGCGTCTGCTAAATGACTTAAATGTAAAATGTAAATGTTCTGACTGGACCGTGTGTGCCAATGCTTCAGCGAGTTGATATAATGTGATAATAGTAGGTGGTGGATATGGTGCTGGTGGAATTGGTTTAACTACCAATGGGCCTGGCCTTTCCACAAGAGATTGGTTCAAGGCTAATCCTGCGACACACTCCTGCATGAGTTAGCCTTTTGACCAACCAGCACACTACCAGCCTTTTAGTATGACTCATAAGTAGGGCCCAGAGTTTTTCCTGAGGGACCACATGACCTGATCAGGAAAACTCCTTATATCTCGTGCATCATACTGCAGGGATTTTTCTGCTGCAGTTGTAATCATTGGGTTGGCCGCCTAAGCATTTTTTCGTATCACCAAAGTCCAAACAGTGTAAAAAAAAAAGTAAACAATAAATTGTAAATACATTTTCAGGATGGAAAAACACTTAGTGTAAACTTAAATGACTAAGACCAAATTTAAAGTATTTAGAAAATTAAATGGACCTATAAATTTTAATAATCTTTAAGAACTGACAATAACCAAAAGGAAAGCTAGACAGTCAGGGATAAATAATAAAATGAATACTACTAAATTCATTGTTTTGTGTTTTTTTTTTGTGTTTTTTTTTTTTTTTTTAGAGCAAAAGAAGCCATGGGAAAATGCATAGAATTGCAGGAAACTCTTTTAAAACTGAGAAGTTTAAAACTACATCTAACTTTCTTCATACTGGACACAGAGACCTACAAATGGTATCCACTAGTTCATCTACATTTTGGGAAGTAGATGAAGGGCCTCATTGCCAAAATCCCAAAGTATCCCTTTAAAAACGCAAACATTTCTCTACACCACCGAGATGGGGGGCCTCTAATATGTATCCACCCCGACGGGCTGACTGTGCTCATTGCCATGTCCTCTGCCACGTCCCCTGCCATGCCCACCACCTAAGCCTCTTTTTTTTATCCAGAAAAAAACACGTACTGAGAAGTTTTCTCGGTTAATTAAATGACGGCCTGTACATATTACCTCAATCGATCGCCTAACCTAACCAAACCTACATGTACATATTACCTCAATCGATCGCCTAACCTAACCAAACCTACATGTACATATTACCTCAATCGATCGCCTAACCTAACCAAACCTACATGTACATATTACCTCAATCGATCGCCTAACCTAACCAAACCTACATGTACATATTACCTCAATCGATCGCCTAACCTAACCAAACCTACATGTACATATTACCTCAATCGATCGCCTAACCTAACCTACATGTACATATTACCTCAATCGATCGCCTAACCAAACCTACATGTACATATTACCTCAATCGATCGCCTAACCTAACCAAACCTACATGTACATATTACCTCAATCGATCCCCCCAACTACCTCATATCCCAGTAAACTGACTCGGTACCGGTACTCCTTGTATATTTCGCCTTTGTATAGCCTCATCATTGTTATTTTGTGTTATTATATTGTGTTACTATTTTATTTATATCCATTTTGTCAAATTTTCCTAATTTTTAACTGCATTGTTTGGAAAGGGCTTGTAAGTAAGCATTTCATGGTAAAGTCAACACTTGTTGTATTCAGCGCATGTGACAAATACTTTATTTGATTATGATACATAAGAACTCCCTCAATCTTATTTCCTCTGAAGATGTAGGCTATTTAAATTAACCATTTCATAAATAGGTAGATATCAGGCACTAGTTTTATAGTGCCACAGCAGCCAGCTACACCAGTAATGTTTATGATAGTGCTGGGACAGGTCCTTTATTTACCCTGTTGGGGGGGGGGGGGGGGGGATGACTATACTGTACTACACTGACTGGACCCCAGACAGTACTCTGAGGGTGTGAACTCTTGTACAGGAGCGAGAGATGAGAGGAGGGGTGGGAGAGGGAGCTGAGCTGCCGGTTAACAGTCACACGTGGCAGCCTGCCCACTCTGGAGCTGATACTAGGAGCACACAACACTCATCATAAAACACCAGCTCCTAGTGCTCCTACTCTAGTCCATTATGTAATGGAGGCCTCCAGCCAGGCTTCAGTCATGCATTCACATGGCCTCCCTGATCATATGACCCGGGAACTATGCCATAGTTGAATAGGTTTTAGATAAGTATTATTTTTTATTATGGATGATCGTGTGTGGTTTCATTCAGTATGCTGTGGTCCGCTGTGTCTGTTTAGGCTGGGTTAGACTTTGTAAGAACGGATTATGTAGAAAGGGCTTTATAAAGACTTTTGATTGATTGATGGTTTGATTGGTTCATTGTGTGTTTCAGAACGGTCCAGTGTGATCATACTGTATGGTTGTATAGTGGTTTTATTCAGTATTGTGGTGTGTTTTCAGGGCACTCTAGTGTGAACTACCTAGCCTCTGAGACACGTTCACGCCTGTCTAAGACAGTGGACCAGATCCTGCGGGACAATGTGGCCATGCCCTACTACATCCAGTTCCAGGAGGCCCGTGGGTCCGATCACCTGGTCCGCTTTTGGCTGGAGGCAGAGAGCTTCCGCTCCACCAGCTGGTCAAGGGTCCGGGCCAACAGTCTCAACTCCATCAAACACAGCTCCCTGGCTGAGCCTGCCTCCACCCCTGTCTCCCCCGACCCCTCCTCCCCCCCAGACATGGACCTACCCTCCGTCCCCAGGCCCCCTTCTTCCCGCCCCCTTACCCCCAGCCCCCAGGAGA
This sequence comes from Salmo trutta, assembly GCF_901001165.1. Taxonomy (NCBI): domain Eukaryota; kingdom Metazoa; phylum Chordata; class Actinopteri; order Salmoniformes; family Salmonidae; genus Salmo; species Salmo trutta. Next base: position 30,379,969 of record NC_042975.1, read on the forward strand.
TAAACAGTAACAATAGTGAAGGCCCCACTGCGCAGCTCGTCCACAGGGACTCCTTTAGCTCCTTAGTGGACCAGAGGCCAGGCACCCCCGGCAGGGAAGATACCCCTCCCAGGCAGCATTCCAGGACAGGGACCCCCTTCAAGCTGCAGTCCACCCACGCCCTCAAGGAGCTCTCAGACAAGCTCATGAAGAGTACGTTTGACTGGTCTTCATAAATAAATATGTAAATCGAAATCTGTTCTTAATTTACCTGTACAAATAATGGTTAAGTAAGTAGCCTGGAGTATGTCGGAGTCGGCTGGTGGTGAATGTTACAGAGAGACGCTATGGCTGTTCTCACGATCCTTTTTTATGAGTTGGGCTATAATTTGTGTTTTTATGCATGTTTGTGTTGGGCCATAATGTCTGTACCATAATTTCTCTATATTCCTACCTTACTCTTATGACTGCATAACACTCTGACTAGGTAAGGGGAGTTTATTAGCTATATTTGTTCTAATCTCCACCATGTGAAACAACTGGCTGTGAGAATAAGTTTCATTTGTTTTAATTGCACATTGAAGGTAACAATATCTGAGTTGTACACAGTTTGACACCTGTGTACACCATTTTCACCTGTTTGTTGTAGGTATAGAGAGAGATGCAGTGAACATCTTCACCAAGTACATCTCTCCAGACGCTGCTAGGCCCATCCCCATCACAGAACAGATTAGAAACGACATAGTTGGTAAGAAATTAATAACCCCACCTGTTTGCCATTAGTATTGACTTTGACTGTAAGACAGTGCAGTCTCTGTGTGTGTAGTGTATGAGTATTTTATCAGAACTGTATGAGTACTGTATGCATTCCTATGAATGTTAGACCTAGTAGGGATGTTGCAACCAACGTTAAAGATCAAATCTGCCCTAAACCTCTCTCGTCTGTGAAGTACATTTAACAAAGTTTCAGGATAACTATTTTGTGGATGAATTGATAATCCATTATGTGATTGTGACTGTTTTAGTCCCTTTCTCCACTTTGCCAGCTAAAATCTGTGGCGAGGATGGAATGGTGGACCCAAACTGCTTTGTCATTGCACAGTCAGTGGTCTTCTCCATCATGGAGCAACAGTACGTTTTAGATTCTCCAGTCTTCATGTTCTACTATCCATTGAAAGATTGACCATTTCTCATATGAGTTCATGTTAAATGCCAGTGTTTTTCTGTATGGTTCATGATTTGTCTCCTATGATTAAAGTGTAACCAATGTTCTCTTATACACTTATCCACTCTTATATCATAAATGTAAATGTGATCACATATCATTTATATTTCCCAGGCACTTTAGTGAATTCTTGCGCAGCCATCATTTCTGTAAGTATCAGATGGAAGTGCTGACCAGTGGCTCAGTGTTCCTGGCAGACATCTTGTTCTGTGAGTCGGCCCTATTCTACTTCTCTGAGGTGAGAGCAACAACTGGACCCCGCAATTGATGTTGTTTAAACACAACCACAGTTTATCAAGTTAATTAATATTAATTGCTCTTTTATTCATTGGTGTTATTCCTGTTAGTGCTACTGGTGTATCTAATCTATTTGTTTCTATTCTATTGTTCTCTATTCTATTTTACATTAGTGTCATATGGTAGGTGTTAATAGAATAGTTATTGGTAATGAAGCTAACATGGTGTGTGTCTGTGTGTCTCCCCAGTACATGGAGAAGGAGGACACTGTGAATATCCTGCAGTTCTGGCTGGCAGCAGATAACTTCCAGGACCAGCTGGCTTCAATGGCTGGCCAATACGATGGCCAGGAGGCCCAGAATGACGCCATGATCCTCTATGACAAGTAAGCCATCCGTTTCTTTATATATAAACTGTGGCCAGTTTATTAGGTTACACCACCCCGTTCATGAAAATGGTTTGATCCTACAGACAGTGAGTCACGTGGCCGTGGCTTGTTATATAAAGCAGGCAGACAGGCATCAAGGCATTCAGTTACTGTTCGATTGAACATTAGAATGGGCAAAACAAGTGATCTAAGCGACTTTGAGTGTAGTATGATTTTCGGTGCCAGGCGCGCCGGATTCAGTATCTCAGAAACGTCCGTCCTCCTGGGCTTTTCACGCACGACACTGTCTAGGGTTTACTTAGAATGGTGTGATAATCAAAAACATCCAGTCAGTGGCAGTCTTGTGGGTGAAAACAACTCGTTGATGAGAGGTCAAAGAAGAATGGCAAGAATCGTGCGAGCTAACAGGCGGGCCATTCACAGACCAATTACGGCGCAGTACAACAGTGGTGTGCAGAACGGAATCTCAGAACGCACAACTCCTCGTCATGGATGGGCTATTGCAGCAGACGATCACATTGTTTTCCCCTTCTATCAGCTAAAAACAAGAAGAAGCGGCTTCAGTGGGAACGCAATCACCAACACTGGACAATTGAGAAAAACATTCCCTGGTCTGATGAGTCAGTCAGAATTTGGCAGAAGCAGCATGAGTCCATGGCCCCATCCTGCCTGGTGTCAACGGTACAGGCTGGTGGCGGGGGTGTAATGGTGTGAGGAATGTTTTCCTGGCACACGTTAGGTCTCCTGAGACCAATTGAGCAACGATTGAACACCACAGCGTATCTGAACATTGTTGCTGACCAAACCCATTGGAGCAGTGGTCTCCAAGGCATTCCTAGTCAATCACCAAACATTTTGGTGAAAAACCCAACGATAAAGCCTCGTGTTCCTATTTTTATATATTTTACGCTTTTGGCGGTAGGTGCATTTGATTTAGTAGCCCTATCGCCGGGAAGGCAAAGTGTTCCCATTTTGAATCATTTCATGTGTCTGAAGGTAGAACTCCGCCTACCCAGTAGTCTCAGAGTGCAAATCAAGTGCAACTATAGGACTATCACTGGCCATTGAGAGGTCAGATCACTTGTGCATCCCCGAATCCAAGATGGCGTAGCAGTCAGAAGTCTTTGTCCTGTCCCTTGTATATATCTTTTTACATCTTTTTCTTTGCATATCTTTAAAAAATATTTTCCTAAACCTCAACTTCTAAATACTCTCCTGCAACCCGCCTCACCCAATGTGGCGTGGATCTGTTTTTTTTTCCTAAAGTATTTCTATTTACTTCGGATCTGGAATCCCTCAACTGAAGCTAGCCAGCTAACTACCTACCAGCTATCAGTCAGCAAACCATTGCTAGCGGTCATCAGCTAACCTTTAGCTCGGAAAGCTCTCGTCAGATCGAACAACGTGACTCAAACCAGAGCATAACGGGCCTATTATTATTTTTGTTTTTTTCCCCCATATCCCCGGATTCCTAGCGCAAACTGAACGTTTTCATCTGGATCTACGCAACTAGCTAACCGCAATCCCGGGTGACTACTCCTGGCTAGCGTTTCCATCCCGGCGCAAGCACCAATTAGCCTGAAGCTAGCCCGGCCAGGGCTCCTGTTCTACCACCAAAGCCCACTCCTGGGCTACAATATCTGGACCCCTTCTACTGCCGGTACGGGGCACGGAACCCCGCCGATCCTCTACGACTGGAATACCGACATAATCTGCCCGAGGATTCCAACAGGCCCCTCAGGCGCGACGTCCGCTGAAGGCCCATTCTGCTAACCGAGGCCTACTAGCTACCTAGAGCTACTTGGAACCCTACTAATTCCACGACTGGTCTATCGACGTCACCGCACGAAGAGGCAAAAACAGACTTACCCCCATCGCGACGTCCCCCAAAGGCTAGCTTGCTAGCCCCGGTCTGTTAACTGCTAGCTTGCTTGCCCCGGTCTGCTAACTGCTAGCCCCGGTCTGCCAACTGCTTGCTTGCTAACCCAGTCTGCTAACTGCTAGCTTGCCAGCCCCGGTCTGCTAACTGCTTGCTTGTTTAGCCCCAGCCTACTAACTGTTAGCTTGTTAGCATCGGCCTGCTAACTGAATCGCCGTGTCCCCAGTCAGCCCAACCACTCACTGGACCCATATGTTCACTTGGCTACGCATGCCTCTCTCTAATATCAATATGCCTCGTCCATTACTGTCCTGGTTAGTGATTACTGTCTTATTTCACTGTAGAGCCTCTAGCCCTGCTCAATATGCCTTAACCAACCATGTTGTTCCACCTAAATCAAAATCAAATCAAATTTATTTGTCACATACACATGGTTAGCAGGTGTTAATGCAAGTGTAGCGAAATGCTTGTGCTTCTAGTTCCGACCATGCAGTAATATCTAACAAGTAATATAACCTAACAATTCCACAACAACTACCTTATACACACAAGTGTAAAGGAATGAATACGAATATGTACATAAAAATATATACATGAGTGATGGCCGAACAGCATAGGCAAGATGCAGTAGATGGTATAGCGTACAGTATATACATATGAGATGAGTAATGTAGGGTAAGTAAACATTATATAATATAAAGTGGCTAGTGATACATTGATTACATCAATTTTACCATTATTAAAGTGGGTGGAGTTGAGTCAGTATGTTGGCAGCAGCCACTCAATGTTAATGATGGCTGTTTAACAGTCTGATGGCCTTGATGACATCACCTGGTTTAAACGTCTCTAGAGACTATATCTCTCTCATCATTACTCAATGCCTAGGTTTACCTCCAATGTACTCACATCCTACCTTACCTTTGTCTGTACACTATGCCTTGAATTTATGCTATCATGCCCAGACACCTGCTCCTTTAACTCTCTGTTCCGAACGTGCAGACGGCCAGTTCGTATAGCCTTCAGCCATACCCTTATCCTACTTCTCCTCCGTTCCTCTGGTGATGTGGAGGTTAAGCCAGGTCCTGCAGTGCCTAGCTCCACTCCCACTTCCCAGATGCTCTCATTTGTTGACTTCTGTAACCGTAAAAGCCTTGGTTTCATGCATGTTAACATTAGAAGCCTACTCCCTAAGTTTGTTTTACTCACTGCTTTAGTCGTGTCTGAATCCTGGCTTAGGAAAACCTCTTAAAAACCCTGAAATCTCCATCGCTAACTATAACATTTTCCGCCAAGATAGAACTGCCAAAGGGGGCGGTGTTGCAATATACTGCAAAGATAGCCTGCAGAGTTCTGTATTACTATCCAAGTCTGTACCCAAACAATTCGAGCTTCTACTTCTAAAAATTCACCTTTCTAGAAACAAGTCTCTCACTGTTGCCGCTTGTTATAGACCTCCCTCTGCCCCCAGCTGTGCCCTCGATACCATATGTGACTTGATTGCCCCCAATCTATCTTCTGAGCTCGTGCTACTAGGTGACCTAAACTGGGACATGCTTAGCACCCCGGCCATCCTACAATCTAAGTTTGATGCCCTCAATCTCACACAAATGAATCAATGAACCTACCAGGTACAACCCCAAATCCGTAAACACGGGCACCCTCATACAGTGAGGGAAAAAAGTTTTTGATCCCCTGCTGATTTTGTATGTTTGCCCACTGACAAAGAAATGATCGGTCTATAATTTTAATGGTAGGTTTATTTGAACAGTGAGGGACAGAATAACAACAAAAAAATCCAGAAAAACGCATGTCAAAAATTTTATAAATTGATTTGCATTTTAATGAGGGAAATAAGTATTTGACCCCCTCTCAATCAAAGATTTCTGGCTCCCAGGTGTCTTTTATACAGGTTACAAGCTGAGATTAGGAGCACTCCCTTTAAGAGTGTGCTCCTAATCTCTACTTGTTACCTGTATAAAAGACACCTGTCCACAGAAGCAATCAATCAATCAGATTCCAAATTCTCCACCATGGCCAAGACCAAAGAGCTCTCCAATGATGTCAGGGACAAGATTGTAGACCTACACAAGGCTGGAATGGGCTACAAGACCATCGCCAAGCAGCTTGGTGAGAAGGTGACAACATTTGGTGCGATTATTCGCAAATGGAAGAAACACAAAAGAACTCTCAAGGTCCCCCTGCTCAAGAAAGCACATATACATGCCCGTCTGAAGTTTGCCAATGAACATCTGCCAATGAACATCTGAATGATTCAGAGGACAACTGGGTGAAAGTGTTGTGGTCAGATGAGACCAAAATGGAGCTCTTTGGCATCAACTCAACTCGCCGTGTTTAGAGGAGGAGGAGTGCTGCCTATGACCCCAAGAACACCATCCCCACCGTCAAACATGGAGGTGGAAACATTATGCTTTGGGAGTGTTTTTCTGCAAAGGGGACAGGACAACTTCACCGCATCAAAGGGACAATGGACGGGGCCATGTACCTTCAAATCTTGGGTGAGAACCTCCTTCCCTCAGCCAGGGCATTGAAAATGGGTCGTGGATGGGTATTCCAGCATGACAATGACCCAAAAAACACGGCCAAGGCAACAAAGGTGTGGCTCAAGAAGAAGCACATTAAGGTCCTGGAGTGGCCTAGCCAGTCTCCAGACCTTAATCCCATAGAAAATCTGTGGAGGGAGCTGAAGGTTCGAGTTGCCAAACGTCAGCCTCGAAACCTTAATGATTTGGAGAAGATCTGCTAAGAGGAGTGGGACAAAATCCCTCGTGAGATGTGTGCAAACCTGGTGGCCAACTACAAGAAACGTCTGACCTCTGTGATTGCCAACAAGGGTTTTGCCAACAAGTACTAAGTCATATTTTGCAGAGGGGTCAAATATTTATTTCCCTCATTAAAATGCAAATCAATTTATAACGTTTTTGACATGCGTTTTTCTGGATTTTTTTGTTGTTATTCTGTCTCTCACTGTTCAAATAAACCTACCACTAAAATTATAGACTGATCATTTCTTTGTCAGTGGGCAAACGAACAAAATCAGCTGGGGATCAAATACTTTTTTCCCTCACTGTAGAATTCATCTTAACTAATTCGCCCTCTCAATACACCTCTGCTGTTTTCAATCAAGATCACTGCCTCATTGCCTGCATCCGTAATGGGTCTGCGACCAAACGACCACTCCTCATCACTGTCAAACGCTCCCTAAAACACTTCTGCGAGCAGGCCTTTCTAATCAACCTGACCGGGGTATCCTGGAATGACATTGACCTCATCCCGTCAGTAGATTATGCCTGGCTATTCTTTAAAAGTGCCTTCCTCACCATCTTCAATAAGCATGCTCCATTCAAAAAATGTTGAACCAGGAATAGATATAGTCCTTGGTTCACTCCAGATCTGTCTGGCCTTGACCAGCACAAAACATCCTGTGGCGTTCTGCATTAGCATCGAATAGCCCCCGTGATATGCAACTTTTCAGGGAAGATAGGAACAAATATACACAGGCAGTTAGGAAAGCTAAGGCTAGCTTTTTCAAAAAAAGAAATTTGCATCCTGGGGTACAAACTCAAAAAAGTTATGGGACACTGTAAAGTCCATGGAGAATAAGAGCACCTCCTCCCAGCTGCCCACTGCTCTGAGGCTAGGAAACACGTACCACTGATAAATCCACTATAATTGAGAATTTCAGTAAGCATTTCTCTACGGTTGGCCATGCTTTCCACCTGGCTACTCCTACCCCGGTCAACTGCCCGGCACCCTCCACAGCAACCCGCCAAAGCCCCCATCATTTCTCCTTCACCCAAATCCAGATAGCTGATGTTCTGAAAGAGCTGCAAAATCCGGACCCATAAAAATCAGCCGGGGTAGACAATCTGGACCCTCGCTTTCTAACATATTCTGCCGCAATTGTTGCAACCCCTATTACTAGCCTGTTCAACCTCTCTTTCGTATCGTCTGAGATTCCCAAAGATTGGAAAGCTGCTGCGGTCATCCCCCTCTTTAAAGAGGGTGACACTAGACCCAAACGGCTACAGACCTATATCTATCCTACCCTGTCTTTCTTAGGTCTTCGAAATCCAAGTTAACAAACAGATTACCAACCATTTCGAATCGCACCGTACCTTCTCCGCTATGCAATCTGGTTTCAGAGCTGGTCATGGGTGCACCTCAGCCACGCTCAAGGTCTTAAACGACATCATAACCGCCATCGATAAGAGACATTACTGTGCAGTCGTATTCATCGACCTGGCCAAGGCTTTCGACTCTGTCAATCACCACATTCTTATTGGCAGACTCGACAGCCTTGGTTTCTCAAATGATTGCCTCGCCTGGTTTACCAAATACTTCTCTGATAGAGTTCAGTGTGTCAAATCGGAGGGCCTGTTGTCCGGACCTCTGGCAGTCTCTATGAGTGTGCCACAGGGTTCAATTCTCGGGCCGACTTCCTCTCTGTATATATCAATGATGTTGCTCTTGCTGCTGGTGATTCTCTGATCCACCTCTATGCGGACGACACCATTCTGTATACTTCTGGCCCTTCTTTGGACACTGTGTTAACTAACCTCCAGACGAACTTCAATGCCATACAACTCTCCTTCCGTGGCCTCCAACTGCTCTTAAATGCAAGTAAAACTAAATGCATGCTATTCAATCGATCACTGCCCGCACCTGCTCGCCCATCCAGCATCGCTACTCTGGACGGCTCTGACTTAGAATACGTGGACAACTACAAATACCTAGGTGTCTGGCTAGACTGTAAACTCTCCTTCCAGACTCACATTAAGCATCTCCAATCCAAAATTAAATCTAGAATCGGATTCCTATATCGCAACAAAGCATCCTTCACTCATGCTGCCAAACATACCCTCGTAAAACTGACCATCCTACTGATCCTCGACTTCGGTGATGTCATCTATAAAATGCCTCAAACACTCTACTCAACAAATTGTATGCAGTTTATCACAGTGCCATCCGTTTTGTCACCAAAGCCCCGTACACTACCCACCATTGTGACCTGTACGCTCTCGTTGGTTGGCTCTCACTTCATACTCGTCGCCAAACCCACTGGCTACAGGTTATCTACAAGTCTCTGCTAGGTAAAGCCCCGCCTTATCTCAGCTCACTGGTCACCATAGCAGCACCCACTTGTAGCACGCGCTCCAGCAGGTATATCTCACTGGTCACCCCCAAAGCCAATTCCTCCTTTGGTCGTCTTTCCTTCCAGTTCTCTGCTGCCAATGACTGGAACGAACTACAAAAATCTCTGAAGCTGGAGACTCATATCTCCCTCACTAGCTTTTAGCACCAGCTCTCAGAGCAGCTCACAGATTACTGCACCTGTACATAGCCCATCTGTAAACAGCCCATCTATCTACCTACCTCATCCCCATACTGTATTTATTTATCTTGCTCCTTTGCACCCCAGTATCTCTACTTGCACATTCATCTTCTGCACAACTACCATTCCAGTGTTTAATTGCTATATTGTAATTACTTCGCCACCATGGCCTATTTATTGTCTTAATTTAACTCATTTTCACTCACTGTATATAGACTTTTTGTTTTCTTTTGTTCTACTCTATTATTGACTGTGTTTTTGTTTATTCCATGTGTAACTCTGTTGTATGTGTTGAATTGCTATGCTTTATCTTGGCCAGGTCGCAGTTGCAAATGAGAACAGGTTCTCAACTAGCCTACCTGGTTAAATAAAGGTGAAATAAAATTCTTAAAAAATCACTGTGTCTGCATAGTTTCCTCGAGCCGTAGACTGTAAAAAGAAGCCTCGAACGCACAGCAAATTTGATACTGTGAGATTTCGAAACGTTTAAAACCATGACTAGAGAGACTCAACGAATACAGCAAAGAGCTGCTGTTTTTATGAGTAACACTTATAAGCCATAAAATGTGTGTTCTCCCTACTTCCACTCACGTTGCAAACAGCACTGCAGCTGCAATGAATGAGTATAGCAACATTTTCCGATAAGCTTACATTGTTATTTTTAGCGGCTTGTCTTTTTGAATATCAAAGAATATTTCACTTTCTCTGATCATAGGAGTAACAACATGAATTGGTGCATAAGGCAGAAATAATGCAGTGTGACTTAAGTTTCGCCATCTGCTGGAAGACTGCCCCCTTTTCTCAGCGGAGAAAAGGGGACACCATCAGATGCAGGCCATCAGTCTAGTAAAAAAATAAAAAGATTGAGCTGTGCCTCACAAGTAATACAACAAATGATCTATTACCAGTGTGATCATATACCTAAAATGTGTACATTAAATTTCAAAATGGTCTCAGAAGAACAACATTGGCAGGACAATTGAAGCATAGCCAATATGCAGTGATAATTTATTGGACCTATAGCCTACTGAACAAACCTTATTGCTACAGAACTGTTTTCAATTGGTTAATGTTGCATGGGCTTATTTTTTTTAAAGTTCTGTTTAAAAAATAATAATAATAATAATCTGAGTAGTAGATCTTGGCTTGCATTTTGACTCAAAGGGATCTTGACTCAGAAAAGGTTGGTGACCACTGCAATAGAGCATCTTTGGGATGAGATGGAACGGGCTGTTCACAACATGAATGTACTGCCTTCCAATCTGCAGAAACTGCATGATGCTATTGCATCAGCATGGACAAACATCCCTGTGGAACATTTCCGACACCTTGTAGAATCCATTCTCCGAAGAATTCAGGATGTTCTGGAGGAAAAGTGGGTCCGACCCGGGACTAGATGGGTGTACCTAATAAACTGGCAACTGAGTGTATTTGCTTAACAGCATCTTTGTCTTTACACTATTTTTGTCTTTACACTATATTTGTCTTTACACTATATTTGTCTTTACACTATATTTGCCTTTACACTATATTTGCCTTCACAATATCTTTGCCTAAACACCTCAGCATTACTCAGTCTGGCTTAATAGTGGTGGGATCTGTTTCCTCCCCAGGTATTTCTCACTCCAAGCCACCAAACCGCTGGGTTTCGATGACTCTGTGCGGATGGAGATAGAGTCTAATATATGCCGGGAAGGAGGACCTCTACCAGACTGCTTCACCACGCCTCTCAGACAGGCCTGGACCACCATGGAAAAGGTGAGGGGTTGAAAGTCACACAGCAAAATTTTACTTAAAAACAAAAAGAAGTTGTCATTTAGCAGACACTCATATCCAGAGTGACTTACAGGAGCAATTAGAGGTAAGTGCCTTGCTCAAGGGCGCAGACAGATGTTTCAGCTAGTCGGCTCAGGGATTCAAACCAGTGACCTTCCGGTTACTGGCCCAACACTCTTAACCTGGGTCAAATACATTTGTTGATACAGGACACACACAGGGGTCATTCTGCAAACTCTCAACTGTAAAATCACTAGGAAATTGTCTTAAAAAACAACATTATTAGATTGAACCATAAGGTTTAGATTACTAGTGACAGGCCTTTGGGATTATTGAAGGTAGTGGTACCAGAGCAATAAATATACAGTTGAAGTCGGAAGTTTACATACACCTTAACCTGAATTTAAATGTATTTGGCTTTCACAATTCCTGACATTTAATCCTAGTAAAAATGTCCTGTCTTAGGCCAGTTAGGATCACCACTTTATTTTAAGAATGTGAAATGTCAGAATAATAGTAGAGAGAGTGATTTATTTCAGATTTGATTTCATTCATCACATTCCCAGTGGGTCAGAACTTTACATACACTCAATTAGTATTTGGTAACATTGCCTTTAAATTGTTTAACTTGGGTCAAACGTTTCGGGTAGTCTTCCACAAGCTTCCCACAAAAAGTTGGGTGAATTTTGGCCCATTCCTACTGACAGAGCTGGTGTAACTGAGTCAGGTTTGTAGGCCTACTTGCTCGCACACACTTTTTCAGTTCTGCCCACAAATGTTCTATGGGATTGAGGTCAGGGCTTTGTGATGGCCACTCCAATACCTTGACTTTGTTGTCTTTAAGCCATTTTGCCACAACTTTGGAAGCATGCTTGGGGTCATTGTCCATTTGGGAGACCCATTTTTGACCAAGCTTTAACTTTCTGACTGATGTCTTGAGATGTTGCTTCTATATATGCACATAATTTTCCTGCCTCATGATGCCATCTATTTTGTAAAGTACACCAGTCCCTCCTGCAACAAAGCACCCCCACAACATGATGCTGCCACCCCCGTGCTTCACAGTTGGGATGGTGTTCTTCGGCTTGCAAGCCTCCCCCAATTGTCATTATTGTCAAACAGTTCTGTTTTTGTTTCATCAGACCACAGGACATTTCTCCAAAAAGTACGATCTTTGTCCCCATGTGCAGTTGCAAACCGTAGTCTGTTTTTTTTATGGCGGTTTTGGAGCAGTGGCTTCTTCCTTGCTGAGCGGCCTTTCAGGTTATGTTGATATAGGACTCGTTTTACTGTGGATATAGATACTTTTGTACTTGTTTCCTCCAGCATCTTCACAAGGTCCTTTGCTGTTGTTCTGGGATTGATTTGCACTTTTTGCACCAAAGTACGTTCATCTCTAGGAGACAGAACGTGTCTCCTTCCTGAGCGGTATGACGGCTGCGTGGTCCCATGGTGTCTATACTTGCGTACTATTGTTTGTACAGATGAACGTGGTACCTTCAGGCGTTTGGAAATTGCTCCCAGGGATGAACCAGACTTGTGGAGGTCTATTTTTTTTCTGAGGTCTTGGCTGATTTATTTTGATTTTCCCATGATGTCAAGCAAAGAGGCACTGAGTTTGAAGGTAGGCCTTGAAATACATCCACTGGTACTCCTCCAATTGACTCAAATTATATCAATTAGCCTATCAGAAGCTTCTAAAGCCATGACATAATTTTCTGGAATTTTCCAAGCTGTTTAAAGGCACAGTCAACTTAGTGTATGTAAATTTCTGACCCAGTGAATTATAAGTGAAATAATCTGTCTGTAAACAATTGTTGTAAAAAATTACTTGTGTCATGTTGAGGTCGACCGATTTAATCGGAATGGCCGATTTAATTAGGGCCGATATCAAGTTTTCATAACAATCGTTAATCGGTATTTCTGGCCACCGATTTTTATTATATATATATTTATATATTTATATTTATTAATTTATTTATTTTTTACACGTTTATTTAACTAGGCAAGTCAGATTAAGAACACATTCTTATTTTCAATGACGGCCTAGGAACGGGGGTTAACTGCCTTGTTCAGGGGGGATTCGTTTTTGCAACCTTCCGGTTACTAGTCCAACGCTCTAACCACCTGCCTTACATTGCACTCCACGAGGAGCCTGCATGGCAGGCTGACTACCTGTTACGCGAGGGCAGCAAGAAGCCAAGGTAAGTTGCTAGCTAGCATTAAACTTATAAAAAACAATCAATCTTAACATAATCACTAGTTAACTACACATGGTTGATGATATTACTAGTTTGTCTAACGTGTCCTGCGTTGCATATAATCGATGCGGTGCCTGTTAATTTCTCATCGAATCACAGCCTACTTCGACAAACGGGTGATGATTTAAGAAACGCATTTGCGAAGAAAGCACCGTCGTTGCACCAATGTACCTAACCATAAACATCAATGCCTTTCTTTAAAATCAATACACAAGTATATATTTTTAAACCTGCATATTTAGTTAATATTGCCTGCTAACATGAATTTGTGTCACTTCTTCTCTAGCGTTCCGTGCAAGCAGTCAGGGTATATACAGCAGTTTGGGCCGCCTGGCTCATTGCGAACTGTGTGAAGTCCATTTATTCCTAACAAAGGCCGTAATTAATTTGCCAGAATTGTACATAATTATGACATAACATTGAAGGTTGTGCAATGTAACAGGAATATTTAGACTTATGGATGCCACCCGTTAGATAAAATACGGAACGGTTCCGTATTTCACTGAAATAATAAACGTTTTGTTTTCGAAATGATAGTTTCCGGATTCGACCATATTAATGACCAAAGGCTCGTATTTCTGTGTGTTATTATGTTCTAATTAAGTCTATGATTTGATATTTGATAGAGCAGTCTGACTGAGCGATGGTAGGCAGCAGCAGGCTCGTAAGCATTCATTCAAACAGCACCTTCGTGCGTTTTGCCAGCAGCTCATCGCAATTCTTCAAGCATTGTGCTGTTTATGACTTCAAGCCTATCAACTCCCAAGATTAGGCTGGTGTAACCGATGTGAAATGGCTAGCTAGTTATCGGGTGCGCGCTAAGAGCGTTTCAAACGTCACTCGCTCTGAGACTTGGAGTAGTTGTTCCCCTTGCTCTACATGGGTAACGCTGCTTCGAGGGTGGCTGTTGTCGATGTGTTCCTGGTTCGAGCCCAGGTAGGAGCGAGGAGAGGGACGGAAGCTATACTGTTACACTGGCAATACTAAAGTGCCTATAAGAACATCCAATAGTCAAAGGTATATGAAATACAAATCGTATAGAGAGAAATAGTCCTGTAATTCCTATAATAACTACAACCTAAAACTTCTTACCTGGGAATATTAAAGACTCATGTTAAAAGGAACCACCAGCTTTCATATGTTCTCATGTTCTGAGCAAGGAACTTAAACGTTAGCTTTTTTACATGGCACATATTGCACTTTTACTTTCTTCTCCAACACTTTGTTTTTGCATTATTTAAACCAAATTGAACATGTTTCATTATTTATTTGAGGCTGAATTGATAGTATTTATGTATTATATTAAGTTAAAATAAGTGTTCATTCAGTATTGTTGTAATTGTCATTATTATAAATAAATAAAAATCGGCAGATTAATCGATATCGGCTTTTTTTGGTCCTCCAATAATTGGTATTGGCGTCGAAAAATCATAATCGGTCGACCTCAAATGTCATGCACAAAGTAGATGTCCTAACCGACTTGCCAAAACTATAGTTTGTTAACAAGAAATTTGTGTAGTGGTTGAAAAACGAGTTTTAATGACTCCAACCTAAGTGTATGTAAACTTCCGACTTCAACTGTATAAAGATTTGGCTTTGAGTTACCATGTTGTTGCCAAAGGCTAGGGATGATGCTGAAACACTTTGCCATGCTCTGAAGAAAACGGAAGACCTTTATGACTGAAAGGCATGTCCCTCTTGCATTTTCAAGTTCAACTTTGCTAATTTGAAGTTCATGTCATTTTTCTTCCCTCAGGTCTACATGCCAGGCTTTCTGTCGAGCAACCTTTACTACAAGTATCTGAGTGACCTTATCAACTCTGTCCGAGCGGATGAGTTTGTGCTGGCCAGCGCTCCCGGTCAAGGCGTGGCCCCAGATGATGACCGCAGCACCAATGCTACCGAGGGGTCTCAAACCCAGGTAGATAACCCCACACTTGACCTGCTCACACCCTGACATTTTCCTCATTTCATGAGACATTTAGAAAAGTTTGTCTCTGTGCACTCAAATTAATGTTCAACAGCAGTAGCACTCGTACCTTTGTCTGTGAGTTGTTTTCCCTCCTGAACCGTTTAGGAGATAATGAACTTCGAGTAAATAGCTTCATACGTGGAATATTATTCCCTCTAGTTCTTCTCTAACTGTGCAAAGTATTATATTTGTTCTCATTACAGCAAGCTACCAAAAAGGTGGCAGCAGTGAAAATCCTGAAAAATTTTGACGAGGCGATAACAGTGGACATAGCCAGTTTGGACCCAGAGTCCCTGTACCAGCGCCCCTATGCTGGGTAAGTCTGCATAACCTCGTCTGGCCTTCTCAGGTATACATTTTCAGCATTCTCTAAGTACTGTCGTCTGTAAACAACATTTATTATTTCAACTCTTTGATCTGGTGTTTTTCCCCTAATGTTTCTCTACTGGATGATATTGTAGAAAATAGTGGTGCTAGATGTTCCCCATTGCTACCCTGAACTAGCCTGATGTTACTCATGTAATATTCCCCAAGGGTTCTTTTGATGCAAGCTAAGTAAACCAGTGTAATGGCCACTGATGTGTGACCTAAACCACTCCAAATACAAACATGTTGTGAATGAATATGTGATGTTAAAAAGCATATTTTCAAAGACTCCACCATGCGGTCTTCAGTGTGACCGCAGATTTGTAGGTTATCCCCATTACTTTATAGCAGTCTAATAGGCCAAACACACAGACTGATATAGTGCAGCCCCCAGTAGTGTCCTAGTTGCAGTAAGAGATTAGCCTGGTCCCAGATCTGTTTGTGCTGGGACCAAATGACAACGACGATAGGAGTTGGCTGTACAGCACAAACTAATGTGGGACCAGTCTAGTAACAGGGTGCTGTCTCCATAGATATCTGCTATCTATGACATCATTGGCTATGTCCCCTCTCTATTCAGAAGAATGACGTTTGGGAAAGTGAACGAGCTGGGCCAGTTCATCAGGGAGGCCGAACCTGAGCCGGATGTGAAGAAATCCAAAGGTAACAGACAAATACAAATTTACATTGACAATCTATATCTTTCTTTCTCTACTTCTCTTTTCTCTTATTTTCTCTCTTTTCCCTCTCTTTTCTCTCTCCTTTTTTTCTCTCTCTACTGTTCATTGTTGCTTGTATAATTTGTGTCATGTCACTCAAGCATGCATGGTGTGTGTATTGTCTTCTATTCTCATCCTAACTGCAAACAGAAAGTAGGTTTAAATATGTGAGGCACCCCAAATACAACCCAAGGTGCTTTTAGTTCTTATAAAAGACAATACAGTATAACATTAATATATTATTTAGGATTTCTTAGAAGAGAACGTTCTCTGAGAACAGAATAAATCCATATAAAACTCCTGGACTAAACCTGTATATGTTGAATGCATTTTTTTAGTAGATTTCATGGCTCAACTTTTCCAGCCCTCGGTTTCTTCCAAATGCATCGATCGCATTCCAAGAGAATTCTGTTGTGTGATACATTTTTCATGTACCTCATATGTCTAGTATCTTTCAGAGCAGTGGTTCCCAAACTTTTTATAGTCCCGTACCCCTACAAACATTCAACCTCCAGCTGCGTACCCCTCTAGCACCAGGGTCAGCGCACTCTCAAATGTTGTTTTCTGCTATTGTAAGCCTGCCACACACACACACTATACGATACATTTCTTAAACATAAGAATGAGTGGAGCCTCACGAGTGGCGCATTGGTCTAAGGCATTGCATCACAGTGCTAGCTGTGCTACTAGAGATTCTGGGTTTGAGTCCAGGCTCTGTCGCAGCCGGCCACGCCCGGGAGACCCATTGGGCGTCGCACAATTGACCCAGCATTGTCTTGGTTAGGGGAGGGTTTGGCCGGCAGGGATGTCCTTGTCCTATCGCGCACTAGCAACTCCTGTGGAGGGCCACGCGCAGTGCATGCTGATGCAGTCGCCAAGTGTACGGTGTTTCCACCGACACATCGGTGCGGCTGGCTTCTGGTTTAAGTGGGCATTGTTTCAAGAAGCAGTGGGGCTTGGTTGGGTTGTGTTTTGGAGGACGCACGGCTCTCGACCTTGGCCTCTCCCGAGTCCGTATGGGAGTTGCAGCGATGAGACGAGACTTTAACTACCAATTGGATACCACGAAATTGGGGAGAAAAAGGGGGGGGGAAATAATTACAAGAATGAGTGTGACTTTTTGTCACAACCTGGCTCGTGGGAAGTGACAAAGAGCTCTTATAGGACCAGGGAACAAATAATAGTATAATAATAATCAATAATTTTGCTCTTTATTTAGCCATCTTACATATAAAACTTTATTTTAAAATTGTGAATAACTCACTACAGGTTGAGAAGGGTGTGCTTGAAAGGATTCGCATAACTCTGCAATGTTGTATTGGAGAGAGTCTCAGTCTTAAATCATTTTCCACGCAGTCTGTGCCAAATTTAGATTTCATGCTAGTGAGGGCTGAGAATCCACTCTCACATAGGTACGTGGATGCAAAGGGCATCGGTGTCTTAACAGTGTGATTTGCCAAGGCAGAATACTCTGAGCGCAGCCCAATCCAGAAATCTGGCAGTGGCTTCCAATTTATTTTTTTTAATTCACACAACGACTTGTTGCAATTTCGATGAGGCTCTCTTGTTCAGATATCGGTAAGTGGACTGGAGGCAGGGCATGAAAGGGATAACGAATCCAGTTATTTGTGTCATCCGTTTCAGGAAAGTACCTGCGTAATTGCGCACCCAACCCACTCAGGTGCTTCGCTATGTCATTTGACATTGTCCGTAAGCCTGAGTTCATTTGTACACAAAAAATTATACAATGATGGAAAGACCTGTGTGTTGTCCTTGTTAATGCAGACAGAGAAGAGCTACAACTTCTTAAATCATAGCCTCAGTTTTGTCCCGCACATTGAATGTAGTTGCGGAGAGTCCCTGTAAGCCTAGATTCAGATCATTCAGGCGAGGGAAAAACATCATCCAGATAGGCCAGTCGTGTGAGAAACTCATCATCATGCAAGCGGTCAGACAAGTGAAAATGATGGTCAGTAAAGAAAACCTTAAGCTCGTCTCCCAATAAAAAAAAAAAACATGTCAATACTTTGCCCCTTGATAACCAACGCGCTTCTGTATGTTGTAAAAGCGGTACATGGTCGCTGCCTATATCATTGCACAGTGCAGAAAATGCACGAGAGTGTCTTTCAAGCTGCCAGGCATTCCGTTGGCAGCAAGAGCCTCTCATGGACGCTGCAGTGTACCCAAGTGGCGTCGGGAGCAACTGCATTCCACTATGTCACCCTGTCATGGCTTTTGCGCCATCAGTACAGATACCAACACATCTTGACCACACAAGTCCATTTGATGTCACAAAGCTGTCCAGAACTTTAAAAATAGAATTTCCTGTTGTCCTGGTTTCCAGTGGTTTGCAGAAGAGGATGTCTTCCTTAATTGACCCCCCCATAAACGTAAACGGACATATACCAGGAGCTGTGCCAGGCGCGCCACATCTGTTCACTCATCCAGCTGTAATGCATAGAATTCACTAGCTTGTATGCGAAGCAGTAATTGTTTCAAAACATCTCCTGCCATGCCACTGATGTGTCGTGAAACAGTGTTGTTTGATGAAGGCATCGTCTATATAGTTTTTTGGGCCTTTTCCCCCAGCATTGTCTCAGCCATACCCACAGCAGCAGGAAGAATTAAGCCCTCCACAATAGTATGGGGCTTGCCTGCCCTAGCCACTCAGTAGCTCACCATATAAGAAGCTTCTAGCCCCTTCTTATTAATGGTATCTGTTGCTTTTATACATGTCTTACTACTCGAAAGTCGTCTTTATTCTCGCTCAAACTCCCGTGGCTTATTTTTCATATTGGCATGTTTTGTTTCTAAATGTCTGCGCAAGAGTGAAGGTTTCATCGAGTTGTGAGATAGTACTTTTGCACATATAACACACTGTGACTGAAGAAAGGCACTACGCCCAATCTAAGTGATCCCCAAGTCAATGTAGTTCTCATCATATTTGCGCCTCTTCGGTGCTTTCCCTGGTAAGGGGGCAGTAGCTCTTCAGCTGCATCAGATTCACAACTGTCAGTGTCCATGCTAGCTGGGCTAACAACAAATGTAGAATTTTATATATATATATATATATATATATATATTTTTTTTTTTAATTTTTTTTATTTCACTTTTATTTAACCAGGTAGGCTAGCTGAGAACAAGTTCTCATTTGCAACTGCGACCTGGCCAAGATGAAAAATAGCAATTCAACACATACAACAACAGAGTTACACATGGAATAAACAAAACATACAGTAGAAAAAAGAGAACTTACTGTCTATATACAGTGAGTGCAATGAGGTAAGATAAGGGAGATAAGGCAATAAATAGGCCATGGTGGCGAAGTAATTACAATATAGCAATTAAACTCTGGCTGTGTAGATGTGCAGAAGACGAATGTGCAAGTAGAGATACTGGGGTGCAAAGGAGCAAGATAAATACAGTATGGGGATGAGGTAGATAGCCCATCTGTAAACAGCCCATCTATGTACAGGTGCAGTGATCTGTGAGCTGCTCTGACAGCTGGTGCTTAAAGCTAGTGAGGAAGATATGAGTCTCCAACTTTAGTGATTTTTTTTTTTCAGTTCGTTCCAGTCATTGGCAGCAGAGAACTGGAAGGAAAGGCGACCAAAGGAGGAATTGGCTTTGGGGGTGACCAGTGAGATATACCTGCTGGAGCGCGTGCTACGAGTGGGTGCTGCTATGGTGACCAGTGAGCTGAGATAAGGCGGGGCTTTACCTAACAGAGACTTGTAGATAACCTGTAGCCAGTGGGTTTGGCGACGAGTATGAAGCGAGGGCCAACCAACGAGAGTGTACAGGTCGCAATGGTGGGTAGTGTATGGGGCTTTGGTGACAAAACGGATGGCACTGTGATAGACTGCATACAATTTGTTGAGTAGAGTGTTTGAGGCATTTTATAGATGACGTCACCGAAGTCGAGGATCGGTAGGATGGTCAGTTTTACGAGGGTATGTTTGGCAGCATGAGTGAAGGATGCTTTGTTGCAATATAGGAAGCCGATTCTAGATTTAATTTTGGATTGGAGATGCTTAATGTGAGTCTGGAAGGAGAGTTTACAGTCTAGCCAGACACCTAGGTATTTGTAGTTGTCCACGTATTCTAAGTCCGATCCGTCCAGAGTAGTGATGCTGGACAGGCGGGCAGGTGCGGGCAGTGATCGATTGAATAGCATGCATTTAGTTTTATTTGCATTTAAGAGCAGTTGGAGGCCACGGAAGGAGAGTTGTATGGCATTGAAGTTCGTCTGGAGGTTAGTTAACACAGTGTCCAAAGAAGGGCCAGAAGTATACAGAATGGTGTCGTCCGCATAGAGGTGGATCAGAGAATCACCAGCAGCAAGAGCAACATCATTGATATATACAGAGAAGAGAGTCGGCCCGAGAATTGAACCCTGTGGCACCCCCATAGAGACTGCCAGAGGTCCGGACAACAGGCCCTCCGATTTGACACACTGAACTCTATCAGAGAAGTAGTTAGTGAACCAGGCGAGACAGTCATTTGAGAAACCAAGGCTGTCGAGTCTGCCAGTAAGAATGTGGTGATTGACAGAGTCGAAAGCCTTGGCCAGGTCGATGAATACGGTTGCACAGTAATGTCTCTTATCGATGGCGGTTATGATATCGTTTAGGACCTTGAGCGTAGCTGAGGTGCACCCATGACCAGCTCTGAAACCAGATTGCATAGCGGAGAAGGTTTGGTGGGATTCGAAATGGTCGGTAATCTGTTTATTAACTTGGCTTTCGAAGACCTTAGAAAGACAGGGTAGGATAGCTATAGGTCTATAGCAGTTTGGGTCTAGAGTGTCACCCTCTTTGAAGAGGGGGATGACCGCGGCAGCTTTCCAATCTTTGGGAATCTCAGACGATACGAAAGAGAGGTTGAACAGGCTAGTAATAGGGGTTGCAACAATTTCTGCAGATAATTTTAGAGAGGGTCCAGATTGTCTATCCCGGCTGATTTTTGTAGGGGTCCAGATTTTGCAGCTCTTTCAGAACATCAGCTATCTGGATTTGGGTGAAGGAGAAATGGTGGGGTCTTTGGCGGGATGCTGTGGAGGGTGCCGGGCAGGTGACCGGGGTAGGGGTAGCCAGGTGGAAAGCTTGGCCAGCCGTAGAGAAATGCTTATTGAAATTCTCAATTATAGTGGATTTATCGGTGGTAAGTGTTTCCTAGCTTCAGAGCAGTGGGCAGCTGGGAGGAGGTGCTCTTATTCTCCATGGACTTTACAGTGTCCCAGAACTTTTTTGAGTTTGTACCCCAGGATGCAAATTTCTGTTTGAAAAAGCTAGCCTTAGCTTTCCTAACTGCCTGTGAATATTTGTTCCTATCTTCCCTGAAAAGTTGCATATCACGGAGGCTATTCGATGCTAATGCAGAACGCCACAGGATGTTTTGTGCTGGTCAAGGCCAGACAGGTCTGGAGTGAACCAAGGGCTATATCTATTCCTAGTTCTACATTTTTTGAATGGAGCATGCTTATTTAAGATGGTGAGGAAGGCACTTTTAAAGAATAGCCAGGCATAATCTACTGACGGGATGAGGTCAATGTCATTCCAGGATAATTACTGATGCTAGCATTGGATGTGTTCGTGGAAGCAGAACAACTTGTGTCGTTGACAGGTGCAGGTGTAGTACTGCTGTGTCTCTATGGACGCGAGCCTTACTTTTTTTAACCATTTATCAATTTTCGAGCAAACGCAATGAGCACCAGCTACGTTTGTTTACATACGGACCGTTAGTGGAATTCCCCCGAGAGCGTAACGGTTAATGTGATTGTATGTTAATTATTTGACTAGGCTACCTGTATTTAACATTGCGTTGTTATTTCGCTAAACACCTAGATGTTTTCATTTTATTTTTGCCAGTGAAACAAGGCTACTCAGGCGAGGAAAAAATGTCACCCAAATGTATAGCCCCGTTGGAAAATATAAATGGACTGTTTGAAAATTGTATTATTATTTAACTTTTTATGTGAATCCCATTTTTATTTGCTGTACCCCCGATAGCATTGCTTACCGCAGTTTGGGAATACCTGTTTCAGAGGAACAATAGATGAGAGGCTTGTCCTCTGACTATTGACATCTTCTTCACTCACTCTTCTCTCTCTCCTCACAGGTTTCATGCTTTCTCTAGCCATGAAGAAACTTGTTCAAGGCAACTCAGATGAGGTGTGCACACCAACAAAACAAGCTCCTCTTGTGTTCAATCTGTTTGAACTAATGAATAATAGGAATGGTGAACATATTGAATTGTATGTGTGTCTGTGTGTTTAGGCCCAGGAGGAAATGGCCTGGAAGATAGCTAAGATGATCGTCAATGACGTAGTACACCAGGGGCACCACAACAGTCCTGACAAATCCACCAAGGTATGTCAAATTGTTCCGGATATCTGTATGCCCCAAGCCATTGCATTTATCTAATACAGTAGTCAACTATATCAAATAAAATGACTCTTCAGTCATGACAAGTTTACTATGATGATTGTCCATGTTTCATTGTCCATCTCTCTCCCTAGTTATGACCCTCCAGTGGAGAACCAAAAGATTGTCAATCCCTTCATCCTGTAGAGACAGACAGTGACATACAGATGTCACCTAATCCAGTGATGAACTGTACACTGGATTCACCTTATGGTAAAACGCATCAATGAAGATAGAAGAACAAAAGCATTCCATCATGTCCTGCATCAACTTGTACTGGTTTGTGTGAATGTTTGTGCGTGAGCGAAAAACTTGAAGTATATCATCCATCCATCCAACTCGTCGTAACACTATGAAGGTATCTCTGTGAGCAAATGAAGTGGAAAAAGAAAAGAAAAGCCAACAAGGCGGTTGCACAAAGAGCACTCGACTTCCTTCCTTCCTTCCAGAACAAAAAGGAGGGATGACAAACAAGGACACAAAATGGTGCTGAACGGGAGCTGTCAGAAAGAGCAGCACTTCAGAAAGCAATGGTGCTGCCGTGGTTACCTCTGTTACCATGCCATCTCAGAGGGAGCCTGCAGGGGTCTGAAGCATCCTTCACTAAGCAATCACTAAGAAGACTAGGTTGTCCTCGCCATCTTCTCTCCGTACCCCACCACCACTACCGTCTTTGCCCATTCCTCATTCTTTGTTTTTAGATTAAATCAATTTGAAAGTGGTCAGACTGATGCCAAAAACAAATTCCAGCTGGAAGTAGAGGCTTTGTACAGTTTTATTTTGCGGCAGATGCGAATAGTGCTTATATTCCTGGGCAGTCCTGGTGTATTTTGTCAGTGGGGTGGGTTACTATGATGAGATGGTGAGTCAGAGTTGTCCTTTCCTACCCTCCTGGCTGTGCCCTAATGTACTTTCTAGAGCAGGTCAGACATGTTACAGTCAAACTGGAATGGACCTTCTTGATTTCCTGGTCTTGCCATCTACCTGTAGCTCTGGCGACCCCTGACACCTTGTCCATATCATTACAGAGCATAGGCTAATGAATAGATACTTCTTATTATGGCCTGAAGAAGACGTGCTACAGTTGCAATGAAAGAAGAACTCCAGGCTACTCCATGTATTGTTATAAATATGTAGATTTCTGGTTTACCCCCATTTATGGTGATTGTTGCCGTTTTCTTTTTTGTATGTACTGTCGAAAGCAATGTTTAAGCAAATCTCATTGAAGTGTACTCAGTGAATATAATGTTAATATTATTATGACTTTGCTTGAACCTCATTGAGATGTGTGGAAAAGAACCAGAAAATACTATTTTGGTACTATGTACCACTAATATTGTTTCTCTGACCTATGTGTTCTTAATCTATAATATATTTAAATTGTGTTTGATTGAAATATATATATATTATTGAAATGTTTGCCTTGTGTTTGTCTATTTTGTTTTTTTTATAGAGAAGGGACAGAAATGCTACCAATGATGGAACATGACAGAATTCTTTCTCTTTGCACTGATTATGTATGAAATCTTGTCTGCTGCCAAACAGGATGGATTTGGATCTATTTCAGTCGTCATTAGCTTGTTGGCTGGTCATAGTTTGTGGCCATCACGTTGTTAATTTGGGTATTTAACCTCTAGCATTGCCAGATGGTAATGCAACCTGTAATTCAGCAAATGAATGCTCATCCCAGTGCAGTTTTAAGTGTGTGGTTAGCTTTTGCATAAGCTCTATTGGTGTTCATGCTGCAGTTTTGCGCATCCAAATTGTTTTATCCTCTTTATGTTGTACAGTATGATATACTTTATTGTAAGTATTTTATGGCGTTCATGTAATAAAACTTTTCTGCCTATATTGTAGCTAAAGTAGGTAACATCAAACAGCAAAATCAGATTTTTCTTGTTGCAATGCCATTTAACCAGTGGGGGGCAATGTGGACTGTATTGAAACGTAAATGAGAAAGATAAATGTCTAACTACAAATGATGTTGCAATAAGTATATAATATTCAGTGATTTGGATGTTTGTTTAAACGACAAAAACAGCGTTTTGTCCAATAATAATTAGGACTAGGTTATTTCACTGTAATATTAGTTCCTCTTGTTTCCCATAGACAATTGTAGTAAAATATGGACACTTTAGCAAATGTTTAGCCAAATGTGCAATCTTTGTGGTTTAGTATCTCTTTGCTCTAAACATGTATTTACCTACCGTAAGTAACAAGAGGACACAAGGTTTACAACATTTCTCTTGATGCGGATACGCCCACTTGAGTATTCCCTGTGCGCAATGACGCGCGCGCCAATGTGGACACTTTTGTTGTGTTGCCCACTGGTTACCATGCGTAACCAAAACCACGGCTTCTCCTGCTGAACAAAGCGCGGCGACTCATACCCGGACCTATAGACAGCAACTGCAACACTAACCATATGTTTTATTTTACATCTCGTGAGTAAAATTCGATTAAGATAATTTGATAGTTCAATGTTTCCAGGCGGCGACCATCTACGGAATGACAGTTGCGCATCTCTGTTTCGGTGTGACAAACAGCTTTTGTGTCCTGCCGTGACTCATATTTCTAGATTCTCAAGTATAGTCGCGGATAGCCTATTTAAAGGAGACATTACTTCTTGTTGAGGTAGCAGCTTGTTTACCTAGAAGTGCTCATGTTTGACTCTTATGAAATCACGAGCCGATGTTTGGGTCACTGGAATATCCCTTTAAATCATTACGGATAACAAATTGTTAACTAGTTCTGTTGCTGCAGGAGGCTGCTGGTGTAAAATTTGTTGGGGAGAGCTTCAGTTGATCTCTTCTGGGTGTGTGAGCTCCAAATGCATTCATTGCTTGATCGGAAGAAGAAAGAAGTAGGGGTTGGGATCGATCTGTCTCTGAGCTACTCGTTGCCCCAAGCTGCTAGGATGTTCAGCTGTGTGGGCTGCTTTTGGGTCTTCCTGTCCTACGCTCTGGTTGCTATCTGTAGTTTCAGTTTTATATCATCTGCATGGATTGTCAAGGACCATCTGAAAAATAAGGACTCTGTGAGCTTCGGCTTACTTTGGCACTGCTCCGAGTCCCTGGACCATATGTACAGATGCTACACCTTCGGAGGACTCGGGAAATTCGCTGAGATTCCATCCAGCTCGTGGCAGGTACATGACCATACATGGATCATACATGCAATACTTGAATGAATGTGTTATGTTAACAAATTAGTAAACAGTGTTGCGTACAATGGCAACAATGTTTATTGCATTGTTATTACATCTCAATTACGTAGCAACTACATGATCATGCATTGGCTTCCAGAATCCACAAAGGATAGTGTTCATTATGTTGTCTGTGATGAGCAAACATATCCCTTTGTCTTATAAGACCAGCTGAGAGAGGACTTTGAGCCATTGCAGCTCCTGCATCACTGTCTTGAGTGTATTCAGGACTCCAATATAGTGGCATTAGTGTTGTTGATGATGGACATGGCAGCATGCACAATCAATGAGATTGAACTAAATCCAACCATAAACAGAACACTAGCTGAACACTGATCTCCCAAAGGACTAGGTATAGATTTCCATTAGGTGTTGTTCAAGCTCATACTCAACAGGTGTTATTGAATTAGTTATGTCACAATGAAAGGTCCTTGCCCTCAGGTGAGACCTGTTGACAAGGCTGGGGTTGTGGATTAACCTTCACAGCATCATCTGGTGGATGGATGGAGAGGGGCCTTGTGCCATCAGTGTCTATGTTGGCTAATCTCTCACCAGCAGAGGGCAAGTGTTTGGCACCTAATCTGGCCGATATATGGGTTTCTATTCTACCACTGTTAGGAATTAGGTACCATTAATAGGTAGTACAGTACACTCAGGGAGGCGTAGCTACAGTAGTAATGAACTGTAAAACTAGCAATAAGGACCTGACATTTCTTATGTTACTATTCACTATTTATTCTGAGCTAAATTGTTTGTTGGAGCTGGGCCACGGTTAGCATGGCAGTTGAGTGAGATGACAGTATGGAGTACCATAGGGAATCTCTCACATCACACACTTCCACCTTCAGTCAGTGGTCTTGTTTCTTTAATTCTCAGAGGATAACTGGTTACATAAGTACTGCCAGCCATAGACCCAGACACTGGTTACAGTCCCTTAGGATTTCAGTTTTTCCTATTCAGAATATGAATGCTTTGCTTTGACAAAGCATAGCATAGTGCTAAATTTAGTTACGGTCATTAATGGGTCACAAACTATGAGGGAGAGATGCTCTTGCTCCTCTTGTTAAATAGCTGATGGTTTTTAACAATAAATGGTCTTAATGTAGTAGCAGTGATCCACTTTTGAAAACGTGTCAACAAGCATGAATCTTCAGTCTGTTAACACCAAAGATCTGTCATACAAAGCATTATAATTCAACATTTTCAAGTCCATTCAAAACAGAATGAGGGCATGTGCTAAGAAAAGACTGGGGTAAAGCTATGAGACCTTGTGCTAAGTTAAATCAAGAGATGGCTGTCTAAGTGACCATGTTGGCTAACTTCCCGCCAAATGGAATGTGTGATTGTGTAAGTTATCTTATTTGCATCTCTGGGGCAGCCAGAAGCATGGGGCCCCCCAGGAGTTCAGTTGCATTGCACCATGGGTATTCCCGTAGAGCTGTCCAGTGCATTCCAGTCCTTCTTTTCATTCTAGATTAGAAAAGCAGGCCAGTTGGATCCACGACCATGCTGTAAAAAAAACCCTGCAATATCCCACCAGCTTCCTCAGGAGTTATGATTATGTATGAGAAGGATAAATTAACATATGAAAAAGATATTTAATTAAGTGGCAGTTCAGATGTAGTAGCTAGGGGCTGTGTGCAGGAAAGAATCAAATGCGTAGCTCCTATAGTTTTCCCACACAGGTAGAAGATGGGATTTATACTGGATCAGGCAAACAGGTCTGAGCAGAGTACACAGTCTAATACAAAGCAGAGCAGAATGGGTTAATAATTCTAGTACTTTTAGCCCTTCATATTTTTAAATGATGAAGATTCAGGTGTTTGTGGATAGGAGGTACTGTATTGCTGAATGGGAATGCCATGTATTTGTGCTGGCAACTAATGATCCAGGGACCTTTGAAGAGTGTAATCACTTTATTTGAAGGGTTTCATCTCTGGGTTTTGACACATTTCGGAGTAGTCTCACCTGTTCAGACAGCCAGGCAATACAGTACCTTTAGTACCCAGAGAGTTGAGTTGCTAACTGAGCAAAGTCCTTCTTGTACAGTGCCTAGTAGAAGTCTACACACCCAAAACACAATTACAGAAATGTTAATGCCAAAGACGCACCAGAATGGCTTTCTAAGAGGGGGTCTTGAGTGGTCTAGTCTCAATTCTGACATAAATGTATTTGAAAATCAGAGACAAGGTTTGAATATTGCTGTCTATCAATGATTCCCAACCATATTTACAGAGCATGAGCAATTTTGACAAAAAATTAGTGTACAAAACACTAGGAACACCTGCTCTTTCCGTGAGATAGGCTATCCAGGCGAAAGCTATGATCCCTTATTGATGTCACCTGTTAAATCCACTTCAATCAGTGTAGGTGAAGGGGAGGAGACGGGTTAAAGAAGGATTTTTAAGCCTTGAGATAATTGAGACATGGATTGAGTATGTGTGCCATAAATGGGCAAGACAACATATTTAAGTGCCTTTGAACAGGGTATGGTACTAGGTGCCAGGCGCACCGGTTTGAGTGTGTCAAGAACTGCATTTTCCCACTCAACAGTTTCCCGTGTTTATCAAGATTGGTCCACCACCCAAAGGTCATCCAACCAACTTGACACAACGGTGGGAAGCATTGGAGTCAACATGGGCCAGCATCCCTGTGGAATGCTTTTGACACCTTGTAGAGTCCATGCCCCGATGAGGCTGTTCTGAGGACAAAAGGAGGTGCAACTCAATATTAGGATGATGTTCCTAATGCTTTGTACACACGGTGTATGTTGCCCTAAGAGTTGTGCAAAGTTGGTAGAATCTTATTCAGGTGCTGCCACCAATTATTTACTCTGGGGTGTGAAGACATACAGCTTTGCATTTTTTTTTCTTTTCATTTTGAAAGTTTTCCATAATTTTCTTTCACTTTGAAAATATTAACTATGCTTTGTAGATCTGTAGGAAAAACATGAATCCTTTTTAGATTGACATTTAAGGCAGCAAAATGTGAGGACTGTGAATGGGGTGTGCAGACTTTCACTAGGCACTGTACATGGATATATCTGAGATCAGGTTGGCCCAAGCACAGCATCATAGTATCCCATGCTGCGTCATAGTAGCACAGCATCATAGTATCCCATGCTGCGTCATAGTAGCACAGCATCATAGTATCCCATGCTGCGTCATAGTAGCACAGCATCATAGTATCCCATGCTGCTTCATAGTAGCACAGCATCATAGTATCCCATGCTGCGTCATAGTAGCACAGCATCATAGTATCCCATGCTGCTTCATAGTAGCACAGCATCATAGTATCCCATGCTGCTTCATAGTAGCACAGCATCATAGTATCCCATGCTGCGTCATAGTAGCACAGCATCATAGTATCCCATGCTGCTTCATAGTAGCACAGCATCATAGTATCCCATGCTGCTTCATAGTAGCACAGCATCATAGTATCCCATGCTGCATCATAGTATCCCATGCTGCGTCATAGTAGCACAGCATCATAGTATCCCATGCTGCGTCATAGTAGCACAGCATCATAGTATCCCATGCTGCTTCATAGTAGCACAGCATCATAGTATCCCATGCTGCGTCATAGTAGCACAGCATCATAATATCCCATGCTGCGTCATAGTAGCACAGCATCATAGTATCCCATGCTGCGTCATAGTAGCACAGCATCATAGTATCCCATGCTGCGTCATAGTAGCACAGCATCATAGTATCCCATGCTGCTTCATAGTAGCACAGCATCATAGTATCCCATGCTGCGTCATAGTAGCACAGCATCATAGTATCCCATGCTGCTTCATAGTAGCACAGCATCATAGTATCCCATGCTGCTTCATAGTAGCACAGCATCATAGTATCCCATGCTGCTTCATAGTAGCACAGCATCATAGTATCCCATGCTGCGTCATAGTAGCACAGCATCATAGTATCCCATGCTGCGTCATAGTAGCACAGCATCATAGTATCCCATGCTGCGTCATAGTAGCACAGCATCATAGTATCCCATGCTGCTTCATAGTTGCACAGCATCATAGTATCCCATGCTGCGTCATAGTAGCACAGCATCATAGTATCCCATGCTGCGTCATAGTAGCACATCATCATAGTATCCCATGCTGCGTCATAGTAGCACAGCATCATAGTATCCCATGCTGCTTCATAGTAGCACAGCATCATAGTATCCCATGCTGCGTCATAGTAGCACAGCATCATAGTATCCCATGCTGCGTCATAGTAGCACAGCATCATAGTATCCCATGCTGCGTCATAGTAGCACAGCATCATAGTATCCCATGCTGCTTCAGAGTAGCACAGCATCATAGTATCCCATGCTGCTTCATAGTAGCACAGCATCATAGTATCCCATGCTGCTTCATAGTAGCACAGCATCATAGTATCCCATGCTGCTTCATAGTAGGACAGCATCATAGTATCCCATGCTGCTTCATAGTAGGACAGCATCATAGTATCCCATGCTGCTTCATAGTAGCACAGCATCATAGTATCCCATGCTGCTTCATAGTAGCACAGCATCATAGTATCCCATGTTGCGTCATAGTAGCACAGCATCATAGTATCCCATGCTGCTTCATAGTAGCACAGCATCATAGTATCCCATGCTACGTCATAGTAGCACAGCATCATAGTATCCCATGCTGCTTCATAGTAGCATAGCATCATAGTATCCCATGCTGCATCATAGTAGCACAGCATCATAGTATCCCATGCTGCTTCATAGTAGCACAGCATCAAAGTATCCCATGCTGCGTCATAGTAGCACAGCATCATAGTATCCCATGCTTCGTCATAGTAGCACAGCATCATAGTATCCCATGCTGCTTCATAGTAGCACAGCATCATAGTATCCCATGCTGCTTCATAGTAGCACAGCATCATAGTATCCCATGCTGCGTCATAGTAGCACAGCATCATAGTATCCCATGCTGCTTCATAGTAGCACAGCATCATAGTATCCCATGTTGCGTCATAGTAGCACAGCATCATAGTATCCCATGCTGCTTCATAGTAGCACAGCATCATAGTATCCCATGCTGCGTCATAGTAGCACAGCATCATAGTATCCCATGCTGCTTCATAGTAGCACAGCATCATAGTATCCCATGCTGCTTCATAGTAGCACAGCATCATAGGATCCCATGCTGCGTCATAGTAGCACAGCATCATAGTATCCCATGCTACGTCATAGTAGCACAGCATCATAGTATCCCATGCTGCTTCATAGTAGCACAGCATCATAGTATCCCATGCTGCGTCATAGTAGCACAGCATCATAGTATCCCATGCTGCTTCATAGTAGCACAGCATCATAGTATCCCATGCTGCGTCATAGTAGCACAGCATCATAGTATCCCATGCTGCTTCATAGTAGCACAGCATCATAGTATCCCATGCTGCTTCATAGTAGCACAGCATCATAGTATCCCATGCTGCTTCATAGTAGCACAGCATCATAGTATCCCATGCTGCTTCATAGTAGCACAGCATCATAGTATCCCATGCTGCTTCATAGTAGCACAGCATCATAGTATCCCATGCTGCTTCATAGTAGCACAGCATCATAGTATCCCATGTTGCGTCATAGTAGCACAGCATCATAGTATCCCATGCTGCTTCATAGTAGCACAGCATCATAGTATCCCATGCTACGTCATAGTAGCACAGCATCATAGTATCCCATGCTGCTTCATAGTAGCACAGCATCATAGTATCCCATGCTGCGTCATAGTAGCACAGCATCATAGTATCCCATGCTGCTTCATAGTAGCACAGCATCATAGTATCCCATGCTGCGTCATAGTAGCACAGCATCATAGTATCCCATGCTGCGTCATAGTAGCACAGCATCATAGTATCCCATGCTGCTTCATAGTAGCACAGCATCATAGTATCCCATGCTGCTTCATAGTAGCACAGCATCATAGTATCCCATGCTGCTTCATAGTAGCACAGCATCATAGTATCCCATGCTGCTTCATAGTAGCACAGCATCATAGGATCCCATGCTGCGTCATAGTAGCACAGCATCATAGTATCCCATGCTACGTCATAGTAGCACAGCATCATAGTATCCCATGCTGCTTCATAGTAGCACAGCATCATAGTATCCCATGCTGCGTCATAGTAGCACAGCATCATAGTATCCCATGCTGCTTCATAGTAGCACAGCATCATAGTATCCCATGCTGCGTCATAGTAGCACAGCATCATAGTATCCCATGCTGCTTCATAGTAGCACAGCATCATAGTATCCCATGCTGCTTCATAGTAGCACAGCATCATAGGATCCCATGCTGCGTCATAGTAGCACAGCATCATAGTATCCCATGCTACGTCATAGTAGCACAGCATCATAGTATCCCATGCTGCTTCATAGTAGCACAGCATCATAGTATCCCATGCTGCGTCATAGTAGCACAGCATCATAGTATCCCATGCTGCTTCATAGTAGCACAGCATCATAGTATCCCATGCTGCTTCATAGTAGCACAGCATCATAGTATCCCATGCTGCTTCATAGTAGCACAGCATCATAGTATCCCATGCTGCTTCATAGTAGCACAGCATCATAGTATCCCATGCTGCTTCATAGTAGCACAGCATCATAGTATCCCATGCTGCGTCATAGTAGCACAGCATCATAGTATCCCATGCTGCTTCATAGTAGGACAGCATCATAGTATCCCATGCTGCTTCATAGTAGCACAGCATCATAGTATCCCATGCTGCTTCATAGTAGCACAGCATCATAGTATCCCATGCTGCTTCATAGTAGCACAGCATCATAGTATCCCATGCTGCGTCATAGTAGCACAGCATCATAGTATCCCATGCTGCTTCATAGTAGCACAGCATCATAGTATCCCATGCTGCGTCATAGTAGCACAGCATCATAGTATCCCATGCTGCTTCATAGTAGCACAGCATCATAGTATCCCATACTGCTTCATAGTAGCACAGCATCATAGTATCCCATGCTGCTTCATAGTAGCACAGCATCATAGTATCACATGCTGCGTCATAGTAGCACAGCATCATAGTATCCCATGCTGCTTCATAGTAGCACAGCATCATAGTATCACATGCTGCGTCATAGTAGCACAGCATCCCAGCATCATGCCCCCATGGCCATTAATAACTTACGGCCCTCGCTTCACCCCCTCCTGGCCGACACCCCTCATTGGTGTACAGATTATTCCGCTGATGCTCTTGTCCTACTTTTTAAAACAACTCCACCTCTCTCTCCCACACACATTTACACACACACTCACTTACACAAAACACACACAATATGCATCCCGAACACACAAAAACACATACACATGCACACACAAATATGCACACACACACATACAAACACACATACATATGCATGCATGCACACACCAAGCACACATACACACTCACACAGTAACTGCCCTCCCTCCAACATTCACACTACCACCCACAACCATCACCTTCTGTTCTCCTTTGTATATGACAGGTTAAAAGGCCCCCCTATCTCAGAAAAGATGGGGTCTGTGGAGTCCATCAGTGAGGGGCTGTGTTCAGCTGGCCTACAATGAGAGCTCACACTGATTTGTGTGTGTACAGAGCCCAGTAGAGGGGACAGAACAAGAAGGAGGGCTTTGGCTTTCTCACACGCCCTCTGTGGCTGGCCTAGATGTGCTCTGGATCTGTGGTCAATTTCTGTCCTCCCTCCATGTTTTAAAGCCCTGGTTGGCCTGCGCAGCCATCCAGCCTTGGCACTGAGGAGCCAGCCAAGCGATGTGCCAGGCTGCAGCCCTGACTGGCAGGCCTGATGGTGTCTGCTACGGTGGCAACTAGCTCTGGGATGGAATGAGTGTGTTAAACAAACAGGTTGAAAACACATGCACAGATGTAAGCCCTGATCTCATAGAATAGAACACAAACGTGATACAATGGAATTATACAGCAATTATAATATATTACAAAGTTATATAAGCAGTCAATATAATACATTTTATAAACAGAATTGCATAGTTTACTATAATATTAAGGAATGAACTGAAATGGAGGGGATTATTAGAATCAACCCTGATTATATCAAGTCATTTCTAAACCTCTCTCATAAGACTAACTGAGTTGTGTTGATGTTATTGTCCTCAAAGCAGCCTGAGTCCTGCCTGTGTGTTCTGGGGCTGCAGGCAGCAGTTGACAGGTTGGTAGGTTTCACAGGCTCATAGCCTGTGGCAAAAATGAGGGGACATGAACAACAGGTATAGGCCAATCAAAAGGTTCTTTATTGTAAACCAAAAACGTAACTTTAAACAGGAATGAGGTGTGGAAATGGAATGAGGTGTGGAAATGGAATGAGGTGTGGAAATGTCATAATGTAGGGTGTATGTAAAGTGCAGGGATGCATGAATCTGTGTGTGTGAATATGACTGAGTGGAAACTAAGTAAACCTACAAAGGAACAAACAAAACAGGATCATACCTGGAGGAGCAGGGAGAGAAGAGTGGTTAGTGAAGCAGTTTAATACCCTGAGCCCAGGTGGCTCCAATCACTAACGACCCTCCTCTGCCTGCAGGAGGAAACGCCCCTGCACTGCAGAGGAGGAGCCGTGACAGTCCAGGTGTTAGAGGTTGCCAGGTTGGAGGAAGTGTTAGCTAGGGGTTTATACTCAGACCTGCTGCTTGGTAAAGTGTGAAGGAGGAGGAGGTGGTGCTCGTCTCACCTGCCAGAAGAATTTCACTTAAGTTGTTAGTAGCTTAGTGTGCTTCCAGCAGCTGAAGGCTGGTATCCTCTGGCACTGCTGTAGATACTGGCACTGCTGGATTAACCTGGCCCTGTAGCATGCTGGATTAATCTGGCCCTGTAGCATGCTGGATTAACCTGGCCCTGTAGCATGCTGGATTAACCTGGCCCTGTAGCATGCTGGATTAATCTGGCCCTGTAGCATGCTGGATTAACCTGGCCCTGTAGCATGCTGGATTAATCTGGCCCTGTAGCATGCTGGATTAACCTGGCCCTGTAGCATGCTGGATTAACCTGGCCCTGTAGCATGCTGGATTAACCTGGCCCTGTAGCATGCTGGATTAGTGCTCCGTTTTGACACATCCAACTGCTGTGTGAATGGTGTGTGTGTGTCATCTATGTGTGAGTGTATCTGTGTGTGTGCGTGCGTGCGTGCATGCGTGTGCACTTCTACAAAGATTGTCATGGTTGCAATGTAGATGAGTCATGGCCAGTCTCCAGAAACAGTGATTGGAAAATGCATAAATTCATCCTCATCTTTTGTTTCTCTTCAGAAAATGGCAGGTTAATAAGCCTGAGATTCCCAGGGTTGAAAAACAAGTTTTAATGACTCCAACCTAAGTATATGTAAACTTCCGACTTCAGCTGTAAACCCCCCCCTAAACTTTCATAGTCCATAGCGACAGAATAAAGCTGGCTCTGAGTGGAAGTGGAATGCTCTTCAAATGGAATTAACTGAACTTTGGGGTGGGATTGAACAGTCCAGGCAATTCCTATTTATTTCTGCACTGTACCTATATGGCATCAGGGGGAGGAAGCAATGATGTGCTCCGCTTGAATCTGTTAGGGCCCTCTGCCTGCCCAACAAAATGGGGAGTCCAGCCCCCGGGTGTTATCAGAGGCTGCTGCTGCTACTGTAGGTAATACAATTATGGACGAGGCCTGTGTGTGTGTGTTGGTCTCTACTCTCGAGGTCCTGGAACCTATCCTTGTTTTGAGAGAGGAAATGAGAAGCATGGCAGCTTGCAGGTTGG
This sequence comes from Salmo trutta, assembly GCF_901001165.1. Lineage (NCBI taxonomy): Eukaryota > Metazoa > Chordata > Actinopteri > Salmoniformes > Salmonidae > Salmo > Salmo trutta. The sequence goes on from NC_042975.1 coordinate 30,415,526, forward strand.
GCGAAGCCAGGAGCCAAGGTCCCAGAAGGGCCCACATATTACAATGGCACGGGAGTTAATGGATTCCCTGTCACTCCGCAAGATATATACCAGTTACGCCCATGCACTTTCACAATGAAGAGTTGCAAAATCTCTCCAAATCGAAAGCACTCTGTCTGTCCTTTTCCTGGTGCAGCCTGAGGCTAAGGTTTTACTCCCTGTAGATTTACTGTTTGTGCTCACCAATGTCTCTATGTAATGTCTCCTCTCCTCCCCTCCACTCTTTCAGTAGGAGTAGGCCTCCGATTCATGGCTAATGGGATAGCTAGCTAATGGGATAGCTAGCTATGAGTTAGTCATCCCATTAGTGGTGAAAGGTATTTGTCCAGGAATGTGTAGCTCTACTATAGATGATGTTATGTGGCCTAATGATAGTAAGTGTGTCCCCAGCAAACCGGGAACATTCTTAGAACATTAAAACTTCTTACATCTAGATGTTCTGCTAGCGGAATGCCTAGCCAATATCCAATGGAACAGCGTGGCGCAAAATACAAAAACCTCAAAAATCCAATAATTTAAATTTCTCAAACATACGACTATTTTACACCATTTCAAAGATACACTTCTCCTTAATCCAACCACATTGTCCGATTTCAAAAAGGCTTTACAGCGAAAGCAAAACATTAGATTATGTTAGGAGAGTACATAGACCAAAATAACCACACAGCCATTTTCCAAGCAAGCATATATGTCAATAAAACCCAAAACACAGCTAAATGAAGCACTAACCTTTGATGATCTTCATCAGATGACACTCCTAGGACATTATGTTATACAATACATGTATGTTTTGTTCAATCAAGTTCATATTTATATCCAAAAACAACTTTTTACATTGGCGCGTGATGTTCAGAAAATGTATTCCCACCAAAAACTTCCGGTGAATTTACAAAAATACTCATCATAAACGTTGACAAAATACATAACAATTATTTTAAGAATTATAGATACAGAACTCCTTTATGCAATCGCTGTGTCAGATTTTAAAATAGCTTTTCGGCGAAAGCACATTTTACAATATTCTGAGTACATAGCTCGCTATTCAGACACCCACCAAGTTCGGGCAATCTAAACTCAGAATTAGTATTAGAAATATTGTATTACCTTTGCTGATCTTCGTCAGAATGCACTCCCAGGACTGAAATGTTGTTTTTGTTTGAAATAATCCATAGTTATGTCCAAACACCTCCGTTTTGTTCGTGTGTTCAGGTCACCATCCAAAAGGTAACGCGCGAGTGCAAATCGAGACACAAAAAGTCTAAATATTCCATTACCGTACTTAGAAGCATGTCAAACGCTGTTTAAAATACATTTTGATGGTATTTTTAACGTAAAATTGCGATAATATTCCAACCGGACAATAGTGTATTCATTCAAGGAGAAAATTAAAAACAGCGTGCTCGCGGGAACGCGCATATCCAATCTCTTTGTCCTCAGGCAGACCACTCAGTAACTGAGCTCCTATACTCTGCCCAGAGACAGGAGAAGGCTCAATCCACTTTCTGAAGGCTTTAGACAGCCAATGGAAGCCTTAGAAAGTGCAACGTAACAGCACAGATACTGTAGTTTCGAAAGGGACTAGAAAGAAGAACTACATTTCTCAGATCCTACACTTCCTGGTTGACTTTTTCTCAGGTCTTTGCCTGCCATATGAGTTATGTTATACTCACAGACACCATTCAAACAGTTTTAGAAACTTTAGGGTGTTTTCTATCCAAAGCCAATAATTATATGCATATTCTAGTTACTGGGCAGGAGTAGTAACCAGATTAAATCGGGTACGTTTTTTATCCGGCCGTGTAAATACTGCCCCCTAGCCCTAACAGGTTAAAGAACAAATCAAATTTGTTCTAAGAACGTTCTTGCAACATCAAGAAAATGTTTTCCACAAACATTCTATAATCATCGCCACGACTGGACAGTTTTTGTGTTGTGAGAACATTTGCCGCAACCTAACGAATGTTCTGGGGACTTTCACAGAATTTTTTGGGGTGTGCTGGGTCGTATTTCTGTGGCCCTAGAGAGAGGACTAGAACGGAACGGAGCTGAGTGTCGGTGAGAGACAAAAGCATACTGCTGCATTACAGAAAACGCCAGAGAGCTTTGTCTGGGTGGATTCTCCTGACCTGATTCTATTTCTTACACAGAGAGACATCACAGAATGGATTGTCATGCATACACACACACATACCAGTGGCGGTCGGTGTCATTTAAGATGAGGGAGGACGATCATTTTTTTAATGAGCATGGCCTTATTTCTATTACAACATCTTGGAAGACTGTCATTCATATTCCATTCACCCAGCTCAATATAACATCGATAGGTTTAGGCTATTACATGATACTCTAATTTTCCCTATACCCATCATGAGGTTGCTACAACCTAGCCTATGAAGGAAAGTTTAAAACGTTGGTGCACAGGTTGAGAGAATTATGAGTAATCAAGGTGAAAGACAGTGCCACATTCAATACCGCCTTGCACACTCTTGCCTGCATCAAGCTGATCTAGGATGTAATCATTAGTCCAACAGTTGCAAACAAGAGTTTCTATTGGACAAATTCAGGTATGTTTATCCCCATTTTGTTTCGTTTGCGTCCATTTAAGAAATGTTTTTCAACAGAATCGGCAGAATGAATACACCCTTGATTACATGCAAACACAGGTCACTTTCATAGCAGCCACATAAAAACAGCATGATCGCTTTGCTCATTAATTCCTTCTCACAGTCTTGTCCCGTCGCTGCAACTCCCATACGTACTCGGGAGAGGCGAAGGTCGAGAGCCATGCGTCCTCCGAAACACGACCCTGCCGAGCCGCACTGCTTCTTGGCACACTGCTCGCTTAACCCGGAAGGCAGCCGCGCCAATGTCGGAGGAAACACTGTCCAACTGGCGACTGCATCTGCGTGCACTGCGCCTGGCCCGCCACAGGAGTCACTAGTGCGCGATGGGACAAGGACATCCCTGTCGGCCAAACCCTCCCCTTTTTTGTGGTCGGTCACCCTCTCTAAGCACGAGTGGAAGTGCACCATCCCAAAATGCACTGGATGTGTAATACAGCGATCTAGGAGGAGATGGAGAAGGGGCTGGAAATGATTTAGACAACAGATGATGAGGTGTCCTTTGACAGCTCACCTTATGAGAAATCAGGTGTGTGTGGTAAGATGCTTCTGTCTGTCTCTCACAGACAGAAGCCTAGTGGTTAGAGCTTTGGGCCAGTAACCAAAAGGTTGCTGGATCAAGTCCCTGAGCTGACAAGGTAAAAATCTGTCATTCTACCCCTGAAAAAGGCATTTAACCCGCTGGTGCCAAAACTAATGGCTACAATTTACATCCATCCTGTTGTGGCACTTGTGAATGAATTCAATTCTCTATAGGCTTGACACCATTTTGCTCCACCCTCTCTATGTGTGTATGTCTTTTAGTAGGGTTTGGATAAAGCAGAACTCAACTTTCTCTTGTACATTTGTGGACATAGGAGAATAAAATAATCATTTTTTGCTGTCAAGGTCCATTTGTTCATAGTAGTGCATGGTGAACAGGTTTACCTGTAAGCAAAGCCCCAGTTCCTTAGAGCCCATTCATTCCCAACTGAAATCTCATCTAATGCCGGTTTGGTCTTCAGTCAGTCAGTGGTCTGTGTCTGGCTGATGTTGAGCCAGTTCAGAGGGCAATCCAATTTCAAACCAATTTAGCTCATGTGATTGAGAGAAGCTCAGGCATTTGTCAGTGGGGTCAAATTGTTATAGGCCTGGGATTTAGGATTTGGGGTCAGGATTTGTGGCTTTGAGTGAATTTGGTGGTGAAGGCAGACATATGGGGTAGCAGGGGGTCAGTAGGCTTTGGGTGGGTGTGATAATAGAGGCAGACACAGGGGAGGTGCAGGGGGGGTCAGGTGGCTTTGGGTGAGTGTGATGATAGAGGCAGACACAGGGGGGGTGCAGGGGGGGTCAGGTGGCTTTGGGTGGGTGTGATGATAGAGGCAGACACAGGGGGGGTGCAGGGGGGGTCAGGTGGCTTTGGGTGAGTGTGATGATAGAGGCAGACGCAGGGGGTGCAGGGGGGGTCAGGTGGCTTTGGGTGGGTGTGATGATAGAGGCAGACACATGGGGGTGCAGGGGGGTCAGGTGGCTTTGGGTGAGTGTGATGATAGAGGCAGACGCAGGGGGGTCCGGTGGCTTTGGGTGAGTGTGATGAAAGAGGCAGATGCATTGGGGTGCAGGGGGGTCAGTAGGCTTTGGGTGAGTGTGATGATAGAGGCAGACACATGGGGGTGCAGGGGGGGTCAGGTGGCTTTGGGTGAGTGTGATGATAGAGGCAGACACATGGGGGTGCAAGGGGGGTCAGGTGGCTTTGGGTGAGTGTGGTGATAGAGGCAGACACATGGGGGTGCAGGGGGGGTCAGGTGGCTTTGGGTGAGTGTGATGATAGAGGCAGACACATGGGGGTGCAGGGGGGGTCAGGTGGCTTTGGGTGAGTGTGATGATAGAGGCAGACGCAGGGGGGGTCAGGTGGCTTTGGGTGAGTGTGATGATAGAGGCAGACGCAGGGGGGGTGCAGGGGGGGTCAGGTGGCTTTGGGTGAGTGTGATGATAGAGGCAGACGCATGGGGGTGCAGGGGGGGGGTCAGGTGGCTTTGGGTGAGTGTGATGATAGAGGCAGACACATTGGGTTGCAGGGGGGTCAAGAGGAGTAACACAGGGGGACTGAGATTTAACCTGATGCCTACAGTGTGATGGATGAAACAGGTGGGCCTGAAGGAGATACAGAAGGATGGAGCGATGGAAAGAGAAAGAGACAGAGAGAGATGGAGAGACATAGAAATGGATGCAGGTGTTCTCTTATTAGACATACCACCAGGGGACCAATCCTTTGTATGTATCCCTATGTGGCTGTTACGTCATATACTGTACAGGCAAATCTCACTCACTTCTTATTTCAAAACTAGAATGAGAATTGGGGCAAAAGAAATAGCTTTATGTAACTTGTATTTTGCTGGCTGAATTCAACCCACTGCAGAAATTGCATCAACTCTGTCTCTCGCATCCTCGAATTAGTATCTTCCTCTGCTGAATTTTTACTCTTTGCTTTTGTTATATTTAAGACCCTCTGATCAGCAATTCCCAGGTAGAAACAGATCTGTGTCTTACTAATCAAGAACAGGGATGGAGGGATGGAGGAAAGGAGGTAGAGAAAAAATGGAGAGAAACTGAGAGAGATAACGAGAGAGAAAGAGACAGAGAGAGAAATAGGAGAGACCGACAGAGAAGGATGGAGAGGGAGAGAGAGAGAGCGATGTAGAGAGTGACTCAGGAAGCTGCTGAGTCAGGCTGTTCTGCGTGTCTGCTGTCCATTTGTCTACCAGCATGTCATCCCACCGCCTGCCTCCATTGTAGACCCAGAGGGTAGTTTATGTATTGATTTAACAGGCAACGCTCAAACATTTCTTTTTCCATAAATGAAAGATAGCTCACTTGACTTGATGCATGGAGCCAGATTCAGTTTGTAGCCGTAAGCTGGTCTCCATCAGTAGTCACTGCACAGAGGCCAGGGATAATGGAGGAAAGCAAGAGGGGAAAAGAACACTTCAGCACTAATGCTGTAAATCACCCAACAAATGTTGCACAAGGTTGATGTACTGTAGCCAGCGTCTAAAAGAAGGAGAACAGCATTTATTTTTGATTATATCATCTTGAATTATAGATGTGTCATGCCCTGACCGTAGAGAGCCTTTTTATTTCTCTATTTGGTTAGGTCAGGGTGTGATTTGGGTGGGCATTCTAGATTATTGTATTTCTATGTTGGCCTGATATGGTTCCCAATCAGAGGCAGCTGTCTTTCGTTGTCTCTGATTGGGGATCATATTTAGGCAGCCTTTTCCCACTGGATTTTTGTGGGATCTTGTTTTTGTTAGGTATCTGAGTAGCCTGCAGAACTTTACGTTTGTTTTTTTGTATTTTGTTGTTTTGACGGTGTTCATTTTTAATAAAGGAAAAATGTTCGCCTACCACGCTGCACCTTGGTCTCATCCTTCAGACGAATGTAACAAGATGATTTAGGGAGGCCCATGTGGGCCCGCCATGGCTGTCTCTATAGAAATTGGATCTAGCTCTCTCTCTTTCTCTCTACCTGATGAAAAATATCAAACATGATTTTCGGGGTACTCTTCTAAAGCGCTCAAACATAAAGTGCTTCAAAGCCTTTTTAAACATCTTTAAGAGTCAGGCAATTCCTGCAGCTTGAGAATAAAACATTTAATTCTTTAGGAGTAGAATTCTGTAGAGTTAAATAAACACTATATGTAGGTAGAGGGACACAACCTGTTTAGCTGATATTTGAAATATATGCAGCTAAATGTGCAGTATGTCTACCTATTGTTGTCAGAGCAACTCAGGAAGCCTGGCAAATTAAGCTTTTGAAAATATGATTTGCTGGAGGCGTTTCTGTAATCCATCCTTGCTCGTTTGTTATCATGACACGTTCAGGTAATAACCACAAGTGTAGAGCTGACTCTGGTCGTTTCTGAGGTCATCTACGGCAAGGAGTTTGTTTGTAATCTATTCCATTTTTTGTACCAAAAACTTTGACAACAACTTAAACAAGACAACCACTAATGATTAACTCTTAAACACAATTGCCTAAAATAAAATGAGTGTTCCCAATTATTTTGATTTCAAACTACAAAAAAGCCCGTAGTTAATCCACTACCAATTCACTCATGTTCTGTGTAGATCACAGTAGGGGATAGTGCAGTGGTTATAGTCTGTCAGTAACGGCTGGATAAGATTTGTTTATTCCCAATCTATCCCATGCCTCTGAACACAAGTTAACTCTGATTAATTAAGCACCCAGCACATAGTGACAAACCCCTCCTTTACGACTAAGGTTCCACAGCGTATTGTTGTTCAGTTGCATCATTTCCAATTGAACATTGAGAAGATTGTCTCTCTCTCTCTGTCTCTCTCTCTCTCTCTCTCTTTCTCTCTCTCTCTCTCTCTCTCTCTCTCTCTCTCTCTCTCTCTCTCTCTCTCTCTCTCTCTCTCTCTCTCTCTCTCTCTCTCTCTCTCATAAGGAAATTATGTTACAAGCTGATGCAACTTTGTTTCAAACCCAGCAATTCAGTTAATTTACCTCTGTGTAGAGCATCCAACCTCGAAACATGTATAATGTTATGTTCTTAATCTCATACATTAGATTTTTGAAAGTATGACGGACTACAAGGTTCTTCTTTGTAATGTTTTTTGATTTTTGATTCATTTTGAAAAAGCAAGCAGGTGTCTGAAACTTTCTTCTTTACTATCCTGGACTTATAGGAAGGATCCTTACATTGATTTGGGTTAGAGAGTTGATTGCCGTTGAACATGTTGCTATGTACAGGTAACTGCCAAAATATGGGAAACACTTCAGTAAATGAGGGATACAAAGTATATTGAAAGCAGGTGCTTCCACACAGGTGTGGTTCCTGAGTTAATTAAGCAAGTAACATCCTGTCTGTCTGTCTGTCTGTCTGTCTGTCTGTCTGTCTGTCTGTCTGTCTGTCTGTCTGTCTGTCTGTCTGTCTGTCTCAGTCACCAGATCTCAACCCAATTGAACACTTATGGGATGTTCTGGAGCAGCGCCTGAGACAGCATTTTTCACCACCATCAACAAAACACCAAGTGATGGAATTTCTTGTGGAAGAATGGTGCCGCATCCCTCCAATAGAGTTCCAGACACTTGTAGAATCTATGCCAAAGTGTATTGAAGCTGTTCTGGCAGCTCGTGGTGGCACAACGCCCTATTAATACACTATGTTGGTATTTCCTTTATTTTGTCAGTTACCTGTAGATGGATGATAGTTTTATCCCAGCTAGTCTGTTAGCTGCTTTAATAAGCAGTAGTTGTGTTGTGGAGGCCAAGGCTGATATAGTAGCGTTTCCAGTCGCTATGGTATTGTAGTGTGTACATGAATTCTGAAATGTGCATTGGGGACCAGTGGTAGGCCACGTCACGCAGCAGCTGCCTGGCAGTGTGAGTCTGGGTGGACAGAGCATGAGAGATTCGCTCAGTGACAGCCTCAACCCTCCACAGTTCATCACACATTCTCTAACCATCTGTCTCTGTACTAGGCTGACAAATCTCTGATCATTTTTGACTGGTTGACAAAATTCTCATATAGTTTTCTCTCATAAACTGAACATTTTCTCCAGAGTTTTGTTCCGACTCACTCAAAAGAGCGGTTTGATGTTTGACTCTTGTAGCGCAGAACCCAGAACACTCCTGTCAGATGACTTCTTATCCTACATTCTACCTTTAGAAAGCTTTGTAGTGATTATTACAAAGTTCTGTTACTACATGTTTTAGTGTGTATGGATGGAGATGGAGCCTTTTATCATGTTTTTGATAATCCATTTAATTCATTTTTAAAGAAAGGGGGGAAGTCATGTGCTGTTTACCATAACTAACAGGGGTGGGTACAGTATGGTGAGATTATGCATATCTAATCAGGCTGTTGGTAAATAAAACACCCAGAGTGAAAACAAATGTTGTTACTATCAGACCTTCCAGAGCAAGGGAACATTGTATTTCTAAGTGTGTGGGTTTGTACAGTATTACAAAAACAACTGATGTGGATTGGAAAATAATTAGAATACAGTATCTTCCATTCCTTTACTAACTCACCCCTCTCTCTGCATCCCTTTCTTTCTGTATCTCTGTCCTCCTCTCACCGCTCTCTCCTCATCTCTCTCTCCTCCCCTCTGCTCTCTCTCCTCCTCTCACGCTCTCTCCTCATCTCTCTCTCCTCCCCTCTGCTCTCTCTCCTCCTCTCATCTCTCTCTCTTCTTCTCACCTCTCTCTCATCTCTCTCTCCTCCTCTCACCGCTCTCTCCTCATCTTTCTCTCCTCCCCTCTGCTCTCTCTCCTCCTCTCATCTCTCTCTCTCCTCCTCTCATCTCTCTCTCTTCCTCTCACCTCTCTCTCATCTTTCTCTCCTCCCCTCTGCACTTTCTCCTCTTCTCATCTCTCTCTCCCCTCTGCTCTCTTATCTCTCTCTCCTCTCCTCTGCTCTCTTTCCTCCCCTCTGCACTCTTTCCTCCTCTCTGCTCTCTCTCCTCCTCTCATCTCTATCCTCCTCTCAACTCTCTCTCCTCCTCTCATCTCTATCCTCCTCTCAACTCTCTCTCCTCCTCTCATCTCTATCCTCCTCTCAACTCTCTCTCCTCCTCTCATCTCTATCCTCCTCTCAACTCTCTCTCCTCCTCTCATCTCTATCTTCCTCTCAACTCTCTCTCCTCCTCTCAACTCTCTCTCCTCCTCTCATCTCTATCCTCCTCTCAACTCTCTCTCCTCTCATCTCTATCTTCCTCTCAACTCTCTCTCCTCCTCTCAACTCTCTCTCCTCCTCTCATCTCTATCCTCCTCTCAACTCTATCCTCCTCTCAACTCTCTCTCCTCCTCTCATCTCTATCTTCCTCTCAACTCTCTCTCCTCCTCTCATCTCTATCCTCCTCTCAACTCTCTCTCCTCCTCTCATCTCTATCTTCCTCTCAACTCTCTCTCCTCCTCTCAACTCTCTCTCCTCCTCTCATCTCTATCCTCCTCTCAACTCTCTCTCCTCTCATCTCTATCTTCCTCTCAACTCTCTCTCCTCCTCTCAACTCTCTCTCCTCCTCTCATCTCTATCCTCCTCTCAACTCTCTCTCCTCCTCTCATCTCTATCTTCCTCTCAACTCTCTCTCCTCCTCTCATCTCTATCTTCCTCTCAACTCTCTCTCCTCCTCTCATCTCTATCCTCCTCTCAACTCTCTCTCCTCCTCTCATCTCTCTCCTCCTCTCATCTCTATCCTCCTCTCATCTCTCTCCTCCTCTCATCTCTATCCTCCTCTCATCTCTATCCTCCTCTCAACTCTATCCTCCTCTCAACTCTCTCTCCTCCTCTCAACTCTCTCTCCTCCTCTCATCTCTATCCTCCTCTCATCTCTATCCTCCTCTCAACTCTCTCTCCTCCTCTCAACTCTCTCTCCTCCTCTCATCTCTATCCTCCTCTCAACTCTCTCTCCTCTCATCTCTATCTTCCTCTCAACTCTCTCTCCTCCTCTCAACTCTCTCTCCTCCTCTCATCTCTATCCTCCTCTCAACTCTCTCTCCTCCTCTCATCTCTATCTTCCTCTCAACTCTCTCTCCTCCTCTCATCTCTATCTTCCTCTCAACTCTCTCTCCTCCTCTCATCTCTCTCCTCCTCTCATCTCTATCCTCCTCTCAACTCTCTCTCCTCCTCTCATCTCTATCTTCCTCTCAACTCTCTCTCCTCCTCTCATCTCTATCTTCCTCTCAACTCTCTCTCCTCCTCTCATCTCTATCTTCCTCTCAACTCTCTATCTTCCTCTCAACTCTCTCTCCTCCTCTCATCTCTATCTTCCTCTCAACTCTCTCTCCTCCTCTCATCTCATGCCTTCCCCTCTGCTCCCCCTTTCATCGTACAGCTCAGAGTGCTGCTTAGTCTAAGAAATAAATCTAGCATAATTGTAGGATTCTGCCTCTGTATTCTACTTGCTGTTTGTAAGTGTGCCAGACATACATGCGTAGCTACATAGGTTTACTATAATTAGCACAATCACACATAGTTGACTTTGATTTATTTTGCTTGTTTATCAGGCAGATTTCTATCATTTCCACCCTCAACTTCGTGCAAATATGCCATTCTAAATGACTACTGTTCATATATCTGCTTGCTTTTTCTGTACTTCTATATTCTCATGTGTTTTTCTCTGTTCTCTGTTTAGCATGAGCCTCAAAGCAAAAAACAAATGCTGTGTTTGTTTGTTATCAAGAGAATTAGGGAGAAAAAAACTAAGTATCAATGAAATTAGTCCTCTATTGAAAGAGAAGAAGAAAAAGGAAGGAAGTGAGCCTGTGGTTCCTCTTTTCTCTCTCTTTAACAGCCCCGCCACTAACCTGGTATAAAAGAGGCTTTTTCAGAGGCTGTCGGCCAATCCCTTGGCTAGTCTGAGACTGGGACTGGGATGTCATCATTAACACAGCTCTGGGAAGACAGTTCACACCATCCATTTTTCTTCGATCGGATCTGACTGTCGTGTGATGTATTATTTTCTACAGTCCAATGGAGTGGGTAGGAAGGAAGGAAAAGAGTTAGAAGGAATGAGGGAGGGAGGGAGGGAGTTTGGGAGCTAGTCAGGTGAGAGAAGAGGTGGTTATTTTATCCGTTGTACCTGACCCTGTGCCTGCTTCCCCCTTGGACAATAACATCCATTTAATTGAGACTGGGGGAGATGGGTGGGGGAGAAGGGGCTTTGTGTGAGATGAGGTGGCTGTCTGCTAACGGGGTGTAAGCCCTCGGGTGGAGTATCACTCCTCCTTTAGAGAGCAGGCTTCAGAGGTTTGGGAGAGAGGGATGGAGGAAGGGGGAGAGAGAGAGAGGGAGGGAGAGAGAGAGAGAGAGAGAGAGGGGGTGTGATGGTGAGGGGGAGAATACTGTAGGCTACATGAAACAGTCTTACAACTATACAGCCACAACTATAGAGTTCTGATACAGCTGGACTAACTGAGCTTGTGTTTGAGAGTTATTAAGGCTTTTGCAGTGGTGATGTGACTAGATATGTGTGAGCTTGGCGGTGCTGTAGTGTTTTGATCAGTGTATTCTACAGTCATTTCCAATAGCAGTGCAGACGTGATGTGTATTGTGTAATGTTTAGTGTGGGTGGGACAGAGCTAACAGCTGGGTATTTGATTACGGTCATATCGTCCTTGATTAGCCTATGTACACTGCTCAAAAAAATAAAGGGAACACTTAAACAACACAATGTAACTCCAAGTCAATCACACTTCTGTGAAATCAAACTGTCCACTTAGGAAGCAACACTGATTGACAATAAATGTCACATGCTGTCGTGCAAATGGAATAGACAACAGGTGGAAATTATAGGCAATTAGCAAGACACCCCCAATAAAGGAGTGGTTCTGCAGGTGGTGACCACAGACCACTTCTCAGTTCCTATGCTTCCTGGCTGATGTTTTGGTCACTTTTGAATGCTGGCGGTGCTTTCACTCTAGTGATAGCATGAGACGGAGTCTACAACCCACACAAGTGGCTCAGGTAGTGCAGCTCATCCAGGATGGCACATCAATGCGAGCTGTGGCAAGAAGGTTTGCTGTGTCTGTCAGCGTAGTGTCCAGAGCATGGAGGCGCTACCAGGAGACAGGCCAGTACATCAGGAGACGTGGAGGAGGTCGTAGGAGGGCAACAACCCAGCAGCAGGACCGCTACCTCCGCCTTTGTGCAAGGAGGAGCAGGAGGAGCACTGCCAGAGCCCTGCAAAATGACCTCCAGCAGGTCACAAATGTGCATGTGTCTGCTCAAACGGTCAGAAACAGACTCCATGAGGGTGGTATGAGGGCCCAACGTCCACAGGTGGGGGTTGTGCTTACAGCCCAACACCGTGCAGGACGTTTGGCATTTGCCAGAGAACACCAAGATTGGCAAATTCACCACTGGCGCCCTGTGCTCTTCACAGATGAAAGCAGGTTCACACTGAGCACATGTGACAGAGTCTGGAGACGCCGTGGAGAACGTTCTGCTGCCTGCAACATCCTCAAGCATGACCGGTTTGGCGGTGGGTCAGTCATGGTGTGGGGTGGCATTTCTTTGGGGGGCCGCACAGCCCTCCATGTGCTCGCCAGAGGTAGCCTGACTGCCATTAGGTACTGAGATGAGATCCTCAGACCCCTTGTGAGACCATATGCTGGTGCGGTTGGCCCTGGGTTCCTCCTAATGCAAGACAATGCTAGACCTCATGTGGCTGGAGTGTGTCAGCAGTTCCTGCAAGAGGAAGGCATTGATGCTATGGACTGGCCCGCCCGTTCCCCAGACCTGAATCCAATTGAGCACATCTGGGACATCATGTCTCGCTCCATCCACCAACGCCACGTTGCACCACAGACTGTCCAGGGGTTGGCGGATGCTTTAGTCCAGGTCTGGGAGGAGATCCCTCAGGAGACCATCCGCCACCTCATCAGGAGCATGCCCAGGCATTGTAGGGAGGTCATACAGGCACGTGGAGGCCACACACACTACTGAGCCTCATTTTGACTTGTTTTAAGGACATTACATCAAAGTTGGATCAGCCTGTAGTGTGGTTTTCCACTTTAATTTTGACTGTGACTCCAAATCCAGACCTCCATGGGTTGATAAATTGGATTTCCATTGATTATTTTTGTGTGATTTTGTTGTCAGCACATTCAACAATGTAAAGAAAAAAGTATTTAATAAGATTATTTCATTCATTCAGATCTAGGATGTGTTATTTTAGTGTTCCCTTTATTTTTTTGAGCAGTGTATAATGTGGGGATGCTATTTTATTACTCCTTATGGAGCAATGAGAATTGGCCAAAAAAGTAGGCCAATTTCTTAACGTTTTATCTTAGCAGTGTATATGTGACGATGTGTCTAAGGAAATGTAGCTCTTGATCTATTAAAAACTAAATGTAGTTGATCGAATAAAGACTGCAAGGGCTGCAATGCTTCCTGATTTTAAGTGGAGGCTGAGGAGACAAAAGAGCTGTGTTGAAGAATAATATGGCTCTAAAATAGCAGCTGAAGTTAGCTCTGTACTGTGGCCCATAGCCATCCTCTCCACAGCCTTATGTAACAGCCATTCAATAGGTTTCTATAGCTCTGGCATCAACATAAAGACATCACATCTCCTGTGGGATGCTGATGCTGTATGCACGCTCAGTCCTTGCTACTGCTGCTGCTTCTACCACCCACACCAACACATATTATGGAAATGTTCAGAATATGCATCTCTCCATCAGGGACTTCTCATAGTTCATTGCAGGGGGAATCCAATACATTATTTCCACATTGGTCTTGATCAGACATTGCCCAAGTTGTGCGGTACCTTCAGCTTCCTGCAGAGGTGGTTTTGTTCCTGACCTTGCATTTAGGCCTGTAAACTCAGAGAAGGTACTGAATAGCAGTCTGGAGTTACATTTCTGTGATTTGCTCAAAGAAGTAAAAAACTGCAATAATGCATCAGCATTAGGGGAGACAGTATGGAGAGCAACTAGACCCACTCACCTGCAGTAGGAGGCCATGAAGAGGCCGTGTCGGTCCTTCACCCATTCCAAAGCACACAGACAGTGGCGTCCAATGGGATTCCAGGCAGCAGGTGGTGGTAAGTGACCCTGACAAGAAGACAGCTGCCTCCAGAGTGGAGCCAGGCCAGGGAAACTGTAGCTGAGGCCAGAGTGGAGCCAGGCCAGGGAAACTGTAGCTGAGGCCAGAGTGGAGCCAGGCCAGGGAAACTGTAGCTGAGGCCAGAGTGGAGCCAGGCCAGGGAAACTGTAGCTGAGGCCAGAGTGGAGCCAGGCCAGGGAAACTGTAGCTGAGGCCAGAGTGGAGCCAGGCCAGGGAAACTGGGACTACAAGGGGGAAGAAGGGGCTGAGTTCTGGAATGCACTCCTCAGGCTGTGTGGATGCAGTCCTAAAGAGGGCCTCTGTCCCTCGGTCAGTGGCTTTGCCCTCCTGCTTTTATGTCCTGTACAGCTGTAGAAAGGATTAGGCAGCCTGTAGGGGAAGGCTCTGAGAGGCCACTCCACATGTCTGACTGGGGTATACATGCATGTACACATGTAGACGCACACACACACGGGGGTCTGGGTTCGAGAGTGGCTCTGCTCTGTGGGTTGAACTTGACTTTTTGCCCCCTCCACCAACACCAACACCCCCACCTGATTCTGTCTCTTACTGCCTGCTGAGGGGAGGGACTGACCGGGGGCAAACTGCTGGGAAAACAATGAGGAGAGAGAGAGTTCACCCCACTTCATTCAGCCAGTGAGAAAGTTGGATGGCTGACTTTAGATTCCCGCTGTGTGTTTTGATTAAAGCGTGTCACCTTACCAGCAGGGCCTTATTTCAGCCACGAATATAGTGGATTCCTTATGACAATGATAGGCAGTTTAGTATTACCCCCGCTGACTTCCCCTGAATGGGATGGTTAGTTTCCCCCTTATGGGGGAGATTATGGGAAACTCCACTCCACTCGGCTCTATGGGAACCCAACCCCTACTGCTAAACTAGGCCTGAAAATACATGTCACAGATTAGCATTCCAATCAGCATTCACCTTCAGCATGTTATTGAACAGGGTAATTACTGTGGAACAGGATCTGAGGGAAGAGGGACACCGTAAATCAAATTAATGACCGATTACATTTCGTAACCGTCGACCATCCTATGTTATAACATGTTAACTTCACCAGTTATTATTCAATGAGGACAATAAACATTTGCAGACGCACCCATTTTCTGAGGTGAATTTTAGGAATTTGCCTGTTGTATCCATGTCTGGTTTCAAGGGAAACTGAAGAACATTCCCACATTCCCATGTCCTCTTCATAAGTGCCTTCTGAATGTCATGTTCTATCTGGGGTTTGGCTGTCCTCAACATATCAATGAACACTTCCTCTACTTGTCAGGTCATTAATCTCCTCTGCCCTATCCCTCATTTCCCTCCATCTTGTATTCTCTCAGCATGGGCCCTTGGTGTTGGCTTTTGTCAGTCGTTCAGGGGACTGTCTGACACGACACACACAGATGCACACAAACCTCTGTCTCCACTAGGCGACTGTCCCCAAGTAAAGATCAATGAGGAGATATATGTATTATTCAGCACGTTCATTTAGGGGACTGGCGGTATTTGTGTGACCATTTTGGCAGGGTTATAAGGATTGTCCGGAAAATTATGAAGTTACAAGACAAGTACTGAGTACCAGGGAGTAAGAACAACTGATTAAACGAGAGAAAGAGAGAGAGAGAAAGTGTGCTAGAGGGAGAGAGAGATGAGGGAGGAGGGGCCCGTCCCAGCTGTGTGTGTGTGTGTGTACGCGTCACCTACAGAGCCATAAACAAGCCTCACTCAGCCTCTCTCAGGGTAAAGGGATCTTTGTGTAAGTGTGTGTGGGTTAGTATGTGTGTGTGTGTGTGTGTGTGTGTGTGATGTGACAGTGTAAAGTTATGTTTTGGAGGTGTGTGTGTGATGTTACAGTGTAAAGTTGTGTTTTTGGAGGTGTGTGTGACAGAGCTAATGGGCGACAGAACATTACAGCACAGCCGAGGCTCTGCAGACACAGCCGAGGCTCTGCAGACACAGCCGAGGCTCTGCAGACACAGCCGAGGCTCTGCAGACACAGCCGAGGCTCTGCAGACACAGCCGAGGCTCGGCAGACACAGCCGAGGCTCTGCAGACACAGCCGAGGCTCTGCAGAAACAGCCGAGGCTCGGCAGACACAGAGAGATGTCAAGGCTGACACTTACTGTGGTTGCCAGCTACGCTGTTTCTTCACTGAATGCTGATGTGCCCAGGGTCGAGCTAGCCAGTGGAGGGACGGAACTAAAAGGAAGGTGTGGAGAGAGAGAGAAAGGAAGAGAGGGAGAAGGGGAGAGAGAGACGACAGGGAGAAAGAGAATACCGCCCAGCATAGCTGCTGTGCTTTGGGTCTGTGTCATCCCTTACAGTATGCAAAACAATAACAGTTTACATACAACAGCACCCACACGTCAGTTGACTACCATAACAAACTCATCACGTCTTCATGCTTATCAGTTAGGCTGCAGCAGGTATGCACTCACTTTACCCAGAGTCCTTTATACAGGTGATGCTTTAGATTGTCAAGAGGCTGGGTTGTTTATGTCAAGGGTATGTATGTATGTATGTATGTATGTATGTATGTATGTATGTATGTGTGTGTGTGTGTGTGTGTGTGTGTGTGTGTGTGTGTGTGTGTGTGTGTGTGTGTGTGTGTGTGTGTGTGTGTGTGTGTGTGTGTGTGTGTGTGTGTGTGTGTGTGTGTGTGTGTGTGTGTATGTGTGTATGTATGTATGTATGTATGTATGTATGTATGTATGTATGTATGTATGTATGTATGCAGAGAGCATTAATGGGCTGGTCTTTATGCTGCTGTTATAACAGCAATAAGAGGTTAGGATGTGTACTTTCACAAGCTCCATGGAAATACTATTGTGATTCTTTCATTGGAGGGAGGACAGGTTTTTTTATGGCTGCAACAGCACTTATGCTCAGCGCCTTCCAAACCACCAATTGTATAACTCCCAATTATACAATGAAATGTTATTAGCCTTTAGTGTGTAATCCTTGACTTCCTTGACTTCATTTGAAAAGGTTACCCATGGAGCCTCCACCTGAATGTTACTTTATTACCCAAGTCCCTTGGTTTATTTAGGGCATGTCTGCAGCAGTGCTGTAACTGGTATTACTCTCCAGTACAGGCCTTGGATGTGATATTGGATTTGTTAGGAGTAGGAAACCAATAAAACAGTCTTTATGACTGAGCCCCAGCCCTGACCATCGGGATGTGTGGGGCCGTGTGCTTTTGTGTTAGTGTTTTAGGATGTGTGAGAGTGAGTGTGTGTGGTTTAACATTTCTGTAGTCTTATACCACAGGGCTGACCACCCTGGGCCGGTGTTTCCTATAGATCTACTTTAGATGCGGAACAGCCACAGTGATAATAATGTCCTCATATAACAGCCTAGGCCTTCTCCTCATGTTCTCCACTGTCTATTCATTCTCCTCATGTTCTCCACTGTCTATTCATTCTCCTCATGTTCTCCACTGTCTATTCATTCTCCTCATGTTCTCCACTGTCTATTCATTCTCCTCATGTTCTCCACTGTCTATTCATTCTCCTCATGTTCTCCACTGTCTATTCATTCTCCCCATGTTCTCCACTGTCTATTCATTCTCCCCATGTTCTCCACTGTCTATTCATTCTCCTCATGTTCTCCACTGTCTATTCATTCTCCTCATGTTCTCCACTGTCTATTCATTCTCCTCATGTTCTCCACTGTCTATTCATTCTCCTCATGTTCTCCACTGTCTATTCATTCTCCTCATGGTTCTCCACTGTCTATTCATTCTCCTCATGTTCTCCACTGTCTATTCATTCTCCTCATGTTCTCCACTGTCTATTCATTCTCCTCATGTTCTCCACTGTCTATTCATTCTCCTCATGTTCTCCACTGTCTATTCATTCTCCTCATGTTCTCCACTGTCTATTCATTCTCCTCATGTTCTCCACTGTCTATTCATTCTCCTCATGTTCTCCACTGTCTATTCATTCTCCTCATGTTCTCCACTGTCTATTCATTCTCCTCATGTTCTCCACCAAAATCAGAATGGACCTTTTTGTTTTTACAATTTCACTCTTCAGTGTGACTTCAAATTGATTTTCTCCATCTCCATCTTGTTGTGCTGTTTCAGTGCTCTGCGTAATTATTCACATATAATTACAATCTATTTAGAAAGCATCTCTGAAAATGTCAGTGCTATTAGAACCCAATTTTCTACTAAGTAACTGTGCTCCAAGCAGCGCGTAGCATGCCACAATGCAGCAGTGGATAAGGGCCTCTCATGTCTTTCTTTCTGTCTCGTCTGTAAGTAAACGATGTGATGATAATGAGGTCATTATAACGTGTTTGTATCATCAACAGCCGAACACTTTCCGACACATGCTCGCCGAGAAACACACAATGTAAAGACTTGATTGATGTTGGCCGCATAGATTGAAATGTAGGTTTTGTTTGAAAGACGCCAACGGGGCAACAACTGTGATAGGCTTTATTAGTCTCGGGAATTCCTTTACATGGCAAGTGTAAAATGCCATGTGAATAAATCTATTACTGCTTCCCAGTTAATTTGCTGAATGAAACAAGATAGCCACAGAAACACACAAACAACTCTTCTGGTAGTGGAGAAATATACTGTAACCTGTAGCTCCATACAGTAAATGACTGCTTCTGCTAAGTGGGTATGTATTTTGGTGACTATAATACTGTGGTGAATAGACAGCCTTCCCCACTCCAGCCTTGCCCCCCCCCCCTCTCCTCTGCTCTATAAGGCCCAGCATATCTTTTTCATGTGTCACTGTGAATGTAAAAGAGCCCGGCAGGGAGGCAGCTAGGCTCTACACCAGGAGGCTGTGAGCCAAGCAGGATCCAGCAACGGGGGAAAGAACTCGACATTCCCACACATACATGAATATCATTTTAGTGAGAGAGGAAAAGAGAATAAAGAACATAATATTGAATGGCTTTTCTATGTCCGTTAGCCTAGTCTGCATACCTTCCTCTCACCTCTCATAATATCAGCAATGCAGCACCAGCACCTTCGTCATTACCATCATCGTCATCGTCACCATAATCGTAAATCACTGTTGTTCACTATTGATTATTGCTTGTATTGTGATCCATTAATAAAAGGCATGTTGATTTAACCCAGTGTAACAGCAGATATCTCCTTCTTTTCCTCTCTTACACCTCTCTTTTCCTAACTGACTCCTTCATCTTGATGGAGCTATTCAGCTGCACAATCATTTTTCTTGGAAGATAATGACACAATTCTAAAAAGGTTGCATATGAATTTCTTTCCACAATCACCAGACACACTTGTAAAGGACACTCCCTATTGTGACTGTGAGTGCCTTGAGTGCAATGTAAGAGCTTTCTAAATGATACTGTTTGAGAGGGAAGGCATTGACTGATACTCTATGTATGATAGATATAGAGAACTCATTGAATCTTAACCAAGTGATTCTGTTGTTGTTATTACATCTCTGCTCTAAAGAGAGTAAAGAGTAACTTCTCTCAGAACAGCAGGGTTGCTGCTTTTTCATCTAGCTCTCCTTTTTTTCTTACCTTCATCAAAAAATGAAGGCGACTGTCCCCATTTTCTCCGCCCCAAACTCGCATTACATTTAACATTTCAGTGATTTAGCAGACTCCCTTATCCAGAGCGACTTACAGTAGTGAATGCATACATTTCATACATTTTTTTCCGTACTGGTCCCCCGTGGGAATCGAACTCACAACCCTGGCGTTGCAAACACCATGCTCTACCAACTGAGCCACACGGGCTCAGTTGGACAAATCGCATGAACAATTGAATTACATCTTCTGTCAGGCATGGAGATTCTTGCTGTCTTTTTTTCACTCTATGTCAGAATGGGGAAACACATCAGGAACGATGCTAATGACACCTGTATTAGTGGTGTGATTCCCTCATGCATGTTATACATTTTTTGTGATCTCCGCGGCTTGAATGCTAATCACTCACGGAACTCGTTCCAACAACGTGTGTGTGTATGTATGTGTGTATGTATGTCTGGGGGGGTAGGAATAGATGTATGAAGGAGGACGTGCAGCAGCTTTATCAAAGCCAGAGACAGTCAGTGTGAGACAGTTAAGGCCTAATGAATGAAGAGACTCCTTGCTCACACACGCTTTTTCAGTTCTGCCCACAAATTTTCTATGGGATTGAGGTCAGGACTTTGTGATGGCCATTCCAATACCATGACCCATTTGTGACCAAGCTTTAACTTCCTGACTGATGTCTTGAGCTGTTGCTTCAATATATCCACATCATTTTCCTGCCTCATGATACCATCTATTTTGTAAAGTGCACCAGTCCCTCCTGCAGCAAAGCACCCCCACAACATGATGCTGCCACCCCCGTGCTTCAGGGTTGGGATGGTGTTCTTTGGCTTGCAAGTCTCCCCCTTTTTCCTCCAAACATAACGATGGTCATTATGGCCAAACAGTTCTATTTTTGTTTCAGCAGACCAGAGGACATTTCTCCAAAAAGTACGATATTTGTACCCATGTGCAGTTGCAAACCGTAGTCCAGCTTTATGGCGGTTTTGGAGCAGTGACTTCTTCCTGGCTGAGTGGCCTTTCAGGTTATGTTGATATAGGACTCGTTTTACTGGAGGTAAAAGGTATAGGAGGTATACAATTATTTTGGCGGATTTCTTTTGATTTTCCCATGATGTGAAGCACAGAGGCATTGCGTTTGAAGGTAGGCCTTGAAATACATCCACAGGTAAACCTCCAATTGACTCAAATTATGTAAATGAGCCTATCAGAAGCTTCTAAAGCCATGACATAATTTTCTGGAATTTTCCAAGCTGTTTAAAGGTACAGTTAACTTAGTGTATGTAAACTTCTGACCCACTGCAATTGTGATACAGTGAATTATAAGTGAAATAATCTGTCAGTAAACAATTGTTGGAAAAATGACTTGTGTCATGCACAAAGTAGATGTCCTAACCGACTTGCCAAAACTATAGTTTGTTAACAAGAAATTTGTGGAGTGGTTGAAAAACGAGTTTTAATGACTCCAACAACCTAAGTGTATGTAAACTTCTGACTTCAACTGTATACCTACTACACTTGTATGTGTCACAGTCACTGTTGACAATTTCTTTGGATAAAATCATCTGATAAAATGTTCTGTGTGTTTCAGACGAGTGCAGTGCTCTGTTCTGGAGGATGTGCTGTCCTGGCGGTCAGCTCCCTGTTGGCCATCATCACCATCTTCTTGCCCAGCGGAGGCTGTGAGAGGAGGATCTGTACACTGGCTGGATACATGCAGATGACTGCGGGTGAGTACAGAACAAACACTTCACAAACAACACACACACTTTCTATTACCTAGACGGTGGATTGATTTATTTAATCAATGGCTGACATACAAGTTCAAGGTGAATCATAAGAAGGTAATAGTTATGGTCCCGTGTGGCTCAGTTGGTAGAGCATGGTCTTTGCAACGCCAGAGTTGTGGGTTTGATTCCCATGGGGGACCAGAACAGAGAAAAAATGTATGAAATGTATACATTCACTACTGTAAGTCACTCTAGATAAGAGTGTCTACTAAAATGTAAATGTAAAATGTTATGAATGAAGTCCCTTGGTCACATCAGTGATTATCTTTTCTCTGCTTGGACCTTCTTTAGTGATCTAGATAGGCTACATGTTCATCATCAGTGTTCTCTATAGGTAAGAGACAGCTCAGTGTACAGATACTTACGAGCTACACACAGATAAAGCTGCCTATCATCTGAAGTGAAGAGGAGCTCACTTTGTTGCCAAGGCACATCACTCACACAAAACCAAAAGGAAGCTGCTGCTCTTCAGGCCTTCAGCGGGCCGTTGCTAGGTTACGGGCTGCGGTGCGGTGGTGGAGTGAAGTGTTATGCTGGCGTAGAGCGGTATGAGGAGGGCACTGGGGAGATTTAGAGGAGGCAGGAAAAAGACAATTACAGACCCTTAATACAGGTCATTGGTTCAGGAGGACGTGTGTTTTATCAAGGCCCTGCTTTCATTCAAACAAAGAAGTAGCCCCATAAACTAAGCATGAGTGTTACTGGTGATGAGATGCTCAGGGTTTAATGTGATGTACACACGACACCAGCCAAGTAAACTAAGCAGCCCTAGTCGCTGCCCTCCACCCTGGTGCATCGGCCCTCCACTCACTGTGTAGAGAGTGTGTGCACGTTTGTCCGTTCACGTGTGTTGGTCTGTAGTTAATGTGTTTATCACAGTGTGTGAAGTTAGGATATATGAAGGACACACTACTCTAACTAACAACCCACAACATACAGTAAACTATAACAGAGAGGAGGAGAGTGGAGAAAGGACTGGCTAATAAAGTACTGCTTTTATTTCCTGGATTGGAAACTGTACTATCCTGGAATATGTCCCGTCTGAGAAAAAAATCCCCTCAAACAACAACACACTTTTGCAGACTGGGCTTTTCAGACACTTTCTTTGGAAACATTCCTGGATTTCCTGTCGACAGCCCTTTTGAAAACCTTTGGTCTTTTTTGCCGCACCTTGTAGTTTAGAAATAAACAAGTCTCACAACTCCCACAGTTTTAGCACTCAGTCAGTTCCCCCCTAATTCTCTGACTACACAGCAAAATCTTCAGTGTTCATATCCTGGTGTAAGCAGTTTTTGTGTTGATGTGGTATTACTTTGTCATACTTTGAACTGACTGAATGCCAGTTGGTGTTGGTTCTATATTGTGGAGCTCCGGCCCATAGGGGAGCTCTGCTCCTAGTGGTTTACCGCGCTGCCTAGGCAGCGAACAGCCTGAGAGACAATTAAGCACACACCTGCAGCCAATAGGAGAACAAGTGCACCTATATAAGGGGATGCTTCCCCACAATCAGCCTCCCATTATCTTCAGCAACAGGACTGGACTGAAGAAGCATAGAAGAGAAGAGAGAAGACATGCTGTCAATATCCTGGTCCTTCATGAGCACGTCTTTTCTACCCCCAAAAGCTCTTTTAAGAGCTCAGTGTTGCTGCTCCACTATGGCGTCTACGGACCCACACGACTTATGTTTCGTGTGTTGGGATTCGCAGCAGGCTAGGGGCGGCCTCACAGATCCCCCTAGCTGCACCCTCCTTTCTTTAAAGGAGAGGAAACAGCGGTGGGCTTTTTTCAGTGTAGATCTCCCTCTGGAAGACGCCATGTCTGTGCTAGCCTCAGGTTCTGAGGCATCATATGACCACGGCGCCTCCGGAGATGACGAGGATGTTGGGAAGTGTCTGGGTTTTTCTCCGGGTAAAAACCCAGTCTACTGACCGAGGCTGAAATGCCCCCCCTCCCTAGGGAGAGCGAGGGGAATTTCACATCTTTGGGCGAGGAAGAGAGTTCTTAGCAGCCCCCTCCTACGCAATGGCCTCTTTGCGCTTTGACTTTACAGGGCTCAATGAGCGGGCCGCGAGCCATCTAGAGATTACACTGTCCCCCATTCCCCCCAATCCGGTGGTGGGTATGATGGTGGGAGGCCCATACTCTAGAACGAAACGGGCGGCACGTTTTGGGAAGCTAGAGGAGGAGAAGAAGCAGCTCGCTAGACACCTGCCATTGACAGGAGGGTCTAGAGCGGGTTCAAAAGAGCCTCCTCACTCCACCGTCTGTAGTAGACCTGGGTCTACAGCCAGACGGAGAGTCCGTCGAGCAGCAGCACCGGTGCACCAAGAGTGGGCCCCGCCCCTCCGGCAGCACCAGAGATAGCAGAGGCTCCACCGGCGAGAGAGGTTTTCATTTCGTCGCCCTGGCGGCCTAGGGGCAGCCAGAAGAGACAACGGCCATGACGGGATGAGGGGGAGGGGACGGGAGAGAGCGCAGCACTTTGTGTGACAGCGCCCACTGTTCTTCCCCCACCCCTGCATAGGGGAGGGAGGACCAAATGTGTCAGTTATTAATAAAGAATGTGTTCCATCTAACTTTGTCACAAGAGAACCTCTTTTCCATAACAAACTTCAGGTTCAGACCTTTCAGGTTCCTTCTCTCTCTATCTCTCTCTTCCTCTCACCACTCTGTGTATAGCACAGCCCACCATGAGTGTGTAGCTGAGCACACACATGAGGATGTTGTGGAAATGACATGAGGGCAGCAAAGCGGACAGTCTTGATGAGCCGCCATGCTATACCTCATAAAAACCCTGTACCACACACTCTCAGGAGAAATGTGGTTAAGGGTTTAAAGAGCGGCTTGCGTACGGACTCTCCGTCTGGCTGTAGACCCAGGTCTACTACAGACGGTGGAGTGATCGATGCTGATTTGGATTAATAAGACTCAGATCTCTGACAGCGCTTGACAAAGAGCCCAGGCAGTGCTGATGTGGGATCTTAACTTGAGTCACTTTGCTACAGCAGCAACATAATCTTGCAGCAACAGGAAATGTGAATTATTATGTGGATTATAATTAATGGACATTTTTGTAGGGTTTGATACATTTTTGGTAAGGGAAAATCAAGTATGACATTTCAAAGTGGAAATTACAAACTTCAGAAGCCTTTTTAAACCTCAAATACACTACAAGTTAAAAAAATGTCTCCATTGCAGGAACGTTTTCCTGTAACAGGGCGATCAATTTAAGATCCCACATCTGTACGCAGCCAGTCTAGGCCAGGCAGCATCTGTCTGTGTAATATATATTGTATAGCTCTCACTGTTAGTGTCTAGTCGGCGTATCACTATACAATACATTGTAACAATGCAAAAGCTTTGGTTTCTTTGTTCAGTTTCCAGGTTGGGTCTCGTCTTGATAAACAGGTTTTTTTGGAGAGCGCACAAAGCCCCCGAACAATTGAGATCAGAAGAGTGTGTGTATGTTTGTTTCCCCAGGCCCTACTGTGTGTGTGTGTGTGTGTGTGTGTGTGTGTGTGTGTGTGTGTGTGTGTGTGTGTGTGTGTGTGTGTGTGATATCAAAAGGACTGATAACACTAGAGTGGCAACAATGGCTTCATTATGCTATGCATATTATCACTATTTTATAAAGGTATATTTTCTGTTTTGTTTACCGAGTGTGATGGTGGTGTCGTTTCTGGACTATCATTAAATGTGAAGACTGTTATTTTATCAAATCAATTCTCTTTGTGTAATTATTATTACGTGATTAAACTAATCATGTAAACTTTAATTAACTAGGAAGTCAGGGCACCATGGACATTTTTTTATAGAGTCTCTATTTCTCGAATCGACTCTTCAGATATGTTCATATCTTATCAAAACAGTCGCTTATTAATGAATTATTATTTGTTACATCATTAGTGCTCATTACTGAATGTCGCAAATCCTTGGATATATGCACAAACCCTAGTTTCCATAATGAAGCAGCAATATACAAATTGGCTTAATTATTTATTTACTAAGTAACTAAATAATCACAGAAATACATAACAAACAAACAGTAGATATTGGTAACTGACAATGATAGAAAAGTCCCTAGTGGGCTAAGCCGATATGACGGCTTAGTAGACAAAGGAAAGAGGTGGGGACTGAGAAAGAGCGGGAAAGACAAAATGGATTCACTACACACAGTCTATAATTATATTAATTGAAATGCTAATCCTTTGCACATGAATGGCCATTCATTTCTATATTTATGTCGTTGTTGTCTTCTCTGTTGGAATCCTCGATCGTCCTGTAGAGTTCATCAGAGTCTCTGGTTAGGTGGTTAGAATGGATACTGCAGAGTACTATTTGGAAATGTTCTCATAGAATAGGTGCTTCGCCGGTTGTCTGTATTGTCGTTCTAGACTAACGTAATTTCTAGCTGCAGACTAGTAATTGTACATCTAAGATTTACTCTTATTCTGTAGTGATCGATAGTCTCAGAGTTTAACCATTTCCAGCCGTGTAGTCGAACCTACAGCTGTATGGTCTCCGTGGCCTATAGAATTGTAGCCATTCCAACGTGGGGACGACGTCCCGCCGTTCTCTGACTTCTTAACCATTCGGGACTTCCGGCTTACCGGAATAAATGTTGTACAGTTGGCTAAACATACAGTAGTGGTAAGTAGACCTAATGTACTCTTCGGCATGAAATGTATATTTCGTCACGGTGAGTTTTATACTCTGGAATAGAAAAGGGTGGCTCCATGACACCGACGTAATGTCTATGCTCACGTGTGCGTGGCCATTGATTTGGTTAACTTTATATGTAAACTCATACTCTCATTTAGAAGGTCACATTACATCTTTTCACAAATAGTTTCATGTTTAATCCCATTCGTTTCACAATATTTAGATGTAAACCTGACAGCTGGGAAATGTACACTTTATGGTTTGGTTGTAGAAAAGTACATTAGGTCTACTTACCACCACTGTATGTTTAGCCAACTGTACAACATTTCTACCGGTAGCTTGCGAAAGTAAACATTATCAGCTAACAGTACATTGGCAAATGTGCCCTTCTGCTGCTTGACAGGCAGAGCCCACAAAGGATGGGAAATTAACATTAACCACTCATACTGGTCAGGTATAGTTCACTTTTATATCACTCAAATATCTAATTAATGGTAGCTAATATTGAGAGATATCGTGAGGCTATCTGAAATGACATGATCAACTGATGTTTACTGATCATGATAAGCATTCAGTTACTTGCTGTATAACTCTGATTTACAGAGCTAAATGTGGAATAATCTGAAATTAGTAGTTCTGACTATGTTCTTCAAGAGATGATGATGTTACAACCAGATAGTTATCATTTATTTAACAATCCCTTGAAAACAACACCCAGTTGTCAATGGTTTTAGTGAAGCTGGGGGTCTCCTAGCCCCAAGTCGAATGCTATGCACCTTATTGTAATTTTCTATTGATAACATTCCTGTAAGACAATTGAACAATAGCTTTCAAGACAGTGGTAACTGAGTGTGTCAGTGCGTCTGCATCCATGTGTGTGCATGTGTGAGGATTTAGCTCCCCTCACAGCTAAAGCCTAAAGTCCTCCAGAGTGTGAG
This sequence comes from Salmo trutta, assembly GCF_901001165.1. Taxonomy (NCBI): domain Eukaryota; kingdom Metazoa; phylum Chordata; class Actinopteri; order Salmoniformes; family Salmonidae; genus Salmo; species Salmo trutta. The sequence continues at coordinate 30,442,681 of NC_042975.1, forward strand.
CTCCCATCCTCACACACACACCCTCACTCACTCACTCACTCACTCACTCACTCACTCACTCACTCACTCACTCACTCACTCACTCACTCACTCACTCACTCACTCACTCACACACACACACACACACACACACACACACAGCAGATCCAGAAAATGCATTTTAGAGGGAAAATGTCCCTGCTCTTTCCTTTCCCAGCTATGAATTCCCATGGGTGAAGTCCAGGATTAGACTGTGAACTTGCTCAACCTTCACTGGCTCAAAGCAGCACAAGTTGCACAACGCTTCCATTTGGTGCTGCTGGGGTTCAGGGTCCTGGTATATATAGTGTAGCACGTGGTGAGCATTCTCCATGAATGTTTTAACGTAACGGGGGGGGGCATATTTTATTTGCGAGGGTAGTGAGATTTTTCTTCTCCCTCCATCCATATTTTATTGGACTGTTTTTTTTTGTGGGCTAGGTCCACTGGAGGATGGCTCTGTGACGTGTGTGCATGTGTGTGCCTGAACCGTATGATATTCTTCACAGTAAGGCAGTGGAGAGCTGGGAAAACGGAGGATGCCACCCGCCCTTAAACATGCACTCACTCATTCTCAGGAATGTCTTTTCACAACTGCAATAGAGGCGACTGATCTTTGCCTGTCGTGCTCCAGCTTCAAACCTCCTCGTTATTCAAATCAGTCATTTGAATTCAGTTCCATGGGAAAGACAATCTCATGTCTCATAAAGAGAGGTCTATAAGACAGAGTATTGTGACAGAACAGTGACTCTGTGTGGTTCTCATGGTGTGGTTCTCATTGTGTGGTTCTCATTGTGTGGTTCTCATGGTGTGGTTCTTCTGTTCAACACTGAAGACACGTCCCACTCTGTTGGCGCCTCAGGCAGTCACTGCACATGCTCCGTCTTAATCCCAACTGCTTTAGGGGATACAGGCATGATGTAATTACATTTGCCTCGGTTAGCATATTTACCACAAAGCTTATACCAAACAACAGCACAATATCATATAATTGAATGAAAATCTTCAAGCTTTCAGTTCATTTCTCTTGTTTGTTCTTGACTCAGACAAGCACCCAACCAAAAATTGTCATAACAGAATCCAAGAGCGTTTTGATTAACCAGTTGGAGCATCATTCTCAACTGTATTACAAATTGCCATCAAGCTAACTTCCACCCAACTACAGCTATTAGATAAATATGTTGAGGCGTTTCTCCTCTTTGAAGACTCCGAGTCCCACCCTGGCCCCAGTGATACAGTATAGCAGTGCTTGTTATCCAAACGGATCAGATGAAATCCCTCAGTGAGTTACCGTACTGTCTTTAACAACTCTCTCTCTCTCGCTCTTTTCACTGAGGGAATTAGCGGAGGCTCGCACGCACTCTCACACACTGTGTTCTTGTCTTCCAGTGTGATAGTGCTGAAGAGGCAGCAGCCCGCTGTGTCAACCCTCCCCTGGGCAGAGCTGCTATGCAGATGTTCTCTCTCCTCCCAACATGAAAATGAAACTATCACTACCACTTAAAAAAAATCTGCATTACAGCAACACAGCTATGGAGTGTGTGTGTGAGTGTTTGAGCGTGTGTGTGTGTGGGAGTGTGTGCACCCATGCATGCGAGGCCCCTGTGGTTTAAAGCTGAGCTGCACCTGTGCTTGATGATGCTGTCATTACCGACGTCTTCATCAGTGCTAATGTGTATAATGTACATGTGCCAGCTGTCAATCATCATCACAGTGGCACTTCAGTTAGAATGTTTTACAGAAGGGATGAAATGCGCTGTTCACCACCATAAGGAGGACTTGGAATTGAGAGCAGAAATAACTATAGCACCCATAATATCTGTTGAGGACCTTTCTGTTGAGAATCTGTCAATTTGACCGAATTTTCTGCATCTCTTTGGAGCATACCATACTGTTTTCAGCATGTCTTTGGAGCATACCATACTGTTTTCAGCATGTCTTTGGAGCATACCATACTGTTTTCAGCATGTCTTTGGAGCATACCATACTGTTTTCAGCATGTCTTTGGAGCATACCATACTGTTTTCAGCATGTCTTTGGAGCATACCATACTGTTTTCAGCATGTCTTTGGAGCATACCATACTGTTTTCAGCATGTCTTTGGAGCATACCATACTGTTTTCAGCATGTCTTTGGAGCATACCATACTGTTTTCAGCATGTCTTTGGAGCATACCATACTGTTTTCAGCATGTCTTTGGAGCATACCATACTGTTTTCAGCATGTCTTTGGAGCATACCATACTGTTTTCAGCATGTCTTTGGAGTGCTACTGTTTATTAGGTGGAAGCCTAGGGGTGGTGACAGAGATCTGAATGCTGTTCTCCTTCTTTTTTAACTCTCTCTCTTTCTCCCTGTCTTTCTCCCTCTCTTTCCCACATCCTCTCATCATAAGGAGAACACAGCATTCACTACATCCTCACTAGAGGAGAGAGGGAGAGAAGCTTCTGTTCTTTGGCTCCTGTTCAGGCGGTGACAGATATTGACCTCCCTTTCATCATTAATCTGCTTGCCAGAAGCCTTAACAACATAACTGCAATTTTAGAGACTAACAACTTTCTTTACTCTGAAACTCTGAAACCAAGAAGTTTGCAAGCAAGATGCTTAGTTAAGCAGTCTAACTTTTTACATTATATTGATTTATAGTAATAATTTTAGAGTGCATATCAAACCAGTTAGCTCACGGTCCAAAGTTCATTCCCATAAGCAAAGCAATTTATTTTGTTGCTGTAGCTAGTATTGGGGCTTGGAGTTTTCTAGACCACGTGACCTGACCAGGAAAACCTCAGGGAGCCAAGTTATAGGTTATAATAACTGACCCAAGTTATAGGTTATAACAACAGACCCAAATTATAGGTTATAATAACTGACCCAAGTTATAGGTTATAATAACTGACCCAAATTATAGGTTATAATAACTGACCCAAGTTATAGGTTATAATAACTGACCCAAGTTATAGGTTATAATAACTGACCCAAGTTATAGGTTATAACAACAGACCCAAATTATAGGTTATAATAACTGACCCAAATTATAGGTTATAATAACTGACCCAAGTTATAGGTTATAATAACTGACCCAAGTTATAGGTTATAATAACTGACCCAAGTTATAGGTTATAATAACTGACCCAAATTATAGGTTATAATAACTGACCCAAATTATAGGTTATAATAACTGACCCAAATTATAGGTTATAATAACTGACCCAAGTTATAGGTTAAAATAACTGGCAATTTCTAAATCAACTCAACTCCCTCCAATGCTGGGCACACTGCTTTTCAAATCAAACACACTTCTGAAAGTGCAATGTGGAAACACTGCTATCTGAATTGACTGAACTGCAGCCCCAGTCAGATACTGTAGTGATACATCTGTGGTTCCATCTGTTTCAATCTGCACTCTGCAGGTTGACAGAACGTGACCCAGTTTAGCTGCAGTGTGTGATGCTTTTACAATGACCTTTCACCTGTGACTCACAGCCCACTGTGACAGTAGACATCAATCATGGATGTGTGTCCTCCTGAGTTATGAGGGTGTATTTGTGTGGGTGTGTGCATGTGTGTGTGTACAGTATGTGTTTGATCTCCCTGGTGTTTGATGTGGGGTATTGATGGACAATGGTACGTTCCACATACATAGATACATTAACAACACTACTAATTTGTCTTCCAGCCAATTAAAGCTGCACTATCATTAAGAATGCACTTTCATGCCTCCTGATTCATCTGTGTTTAATCGACTCGAGAACACTTTACATTGGCATTGTGAAGAGATAAAGGCAAATGGGAGCTACTTTGAAGAATCTCAAATATAAAATATATTTTGATTTGTTTAACACTTTTTTTGGTTGCTGCATGATTTCATGTGTTATTTCATAGGTTTGATGTCTACACTATTATTCTACAATGTAGAAAATAGTACAAATAAAGAAACCCTGGAATGAGTAGGTGTCCAGACTTTTGACTGGTACTGTATATTTTTTAGATATACAGTACCATCATTTTCTCTTTATTGTACTGAATAATGCAGTTCTGTTGACTGTTTCACTGACCATGTTTAGTCATTCTAGTCACTCTGTTTCTATATACAGCTCTATGTGCTCCAAATGAAACACACACTATCAACGTTGGGGAAGCAACACATTGCTGAGTCATGTCAAAAGGGGAGATGGGAGGGGGAGAGAGGAAGAAAGAAGGGAGATGGGAGTGAGAGAGAGAGAAAGAGGGGAGATGGGAGGGGGAGAGAGGAAGAAAGAAGGGAGATGGGAGGGAGAGAGAGAGAAAGAGGGGAGATGGGAGGGGGAGAGAGGAAGAAAGAAGGGAGATGGGAGGGAGAGAGAGAGAAAGAGGGGAGATGGAAGGGGGAGAGAGAGAAAAAGGGGAGATGGGAGGGGGAGAGAGAGAGAGAGAAAGAGGGGAGATGGGAGGGAGAGAGAGAGAAAGAGGGGAGATGGGAGGGGGAGAGAGGAAGAAAGAGGGGAGATGGGAGGGAGAGAGAGAGAAAGAGGGGAGAGGGGAGGGAGAGAGAGAGAGAGAGAGAGGGAGAGAGAGAGAAAGAGGGGAGAGGGGAGGGAGAGAGAGAGAGAGAGAGAGAGAGAGAGAGAGAGAGAGAGAGATTCCTCTTGGAATCAGCAGATATTTCTAAGGATGCTGTGCTTAATTTTGTTTCTCTCTACTTCTTTCATTGTTAATGTGGTGGATGGCTTGAATTCTTTTACTTGATTAAAAGCAGAGAGGTTTAAAGCAAAGAGGTGTAAGGTGCAAGAATGAATGCATGTTCTTGTTTCTTATCTCCTCTCACTCTCCTCCTTTTCTTCCTTCTCCTCATCCTGTCATGCGTCCATAAAAGCCCTCTTACACACATGCACGGACGGACGCACGCACATGCAGCCTGTTACCCATACATATTACATGAGTGTTCCAACTCTGAGGGCCTCTCTGCGTTTTCATTTTCCCAAGCTACAGTCAGGCCTCAATGCTGATTGGCTGGAGTCAGTGTCCACCCACTCAACGGCTGCTCTCAAACATGACATAGACAAACCCTGCCTCCTACAATGTAGTCCCGCCCCATGAGGCCTGTCAGTCATCGTGATTGTCTTCCATCTGTATCATAGTAATATCTGATTCCGTTTGTGTGTGTGTGTGTCAGTTTAAGCTGCAGTCTGGTTCCCAGCAATTCCCTGAACTGGGCTGTTAGTGGTATATAAGAACGCACAGTAGGCATGACTCATCAGTGGGACTGTGTGATTGGACATGTCAAACTATGATACGGTCTCTGTCTAGCTCTTCACATCGGTCACCCAGCCATGGAAGAGCAGTGTCTACAGTTGGTGATGTATGTTTAGGTGTTGCTTTGTACTGTACATACTCTACTTTCCTTCTCCTCTTGGGGTTAAATCTGTCTACACACACACACACACACACACACACACAGAGTGATGGATTGTCCAGGCTGTCTCCATCAGTGTCAATTGGTAGGCCTCCTGAGCATCTCATTAACATGAGCTAATGGATGTGTTCTCTCTGCTAAGCGAATTAAAAACAGTGCTCCAGGAAGACAGCCCAGGGGAAGGCAGTCGGACTGACTGGACTGTGACTGACTGATTGACTGGACTGACTGTCTGACTGACTGACTGTACTACACAGAGTCTCTGTGTAGTCAGTTTATGTCACATACTTAAAGGAGCTTTGGCCCTGCTAACTCCAACACCCCACCTGTTGTCAGTTTAGTGTGTAGCAGAGTGTCAAAGAGGTGTATTATGGGATCCTGGTTGTTCTCACAGCAACTCGACAGACATGTTGTCTGGAGACAATATTAATTACTGCACTGAAAGAGGTCTGGCAGGTCATGGGGGTTCTAGATAAAAGCTGCAGTATGTGTGTGTGTGTGTGTGTGTGTGTGTGTGTGTGTGTGTGTGTGTGTGTGTGTGTGTGTGTGTGTGTGTGTGTGTGTGTGTGTGTGTGTGTGTGTGTGTGTGTCTGTGTCTGTGTCTGTGTGTGTGTGTGTGTGTGCGCCTGTTATTTTTAACAGAATGGCTGGACTTATGTGTGTTTGTGTCCAAGGTTTTCTAATGGGGTGTTTTTGTGTGTGTATGAATGTGTGTGTGTGTGTGAGAGAGCGAGAGAGAGGGTAAGCTCGTGTGTGAGTCCCTGCGGAGATATTGTTTTGATGCACTGCTCCGCTGTGCTCTGAGACACAGACTCAGAGATACAGCTCTGTCTTTGAAAATATAAAGACTGTACACAAACACAGGTGCATGCCACACTCCGTATGGGGCCTCTGCCTTCACATGGGGCCTCTGCCTTCACAAACATGCAAGCACACCAGTGTACACACATGTACCGTTATGAACAATAAACACATGCTCTCACACAAGTGCAGCTTCTTTGTTTAAAGCCACAGTGGTATCTATCCATCTATCTACAGCAGAGGATATGAATGATCTTGAGGTTGCTGGCCTCCCTCCAGTACAGCAGCCCTTATGTAAACCCACTAAACTGGGGACGACACCTCAGTTCCACAGCACAACGCTACTTTCATCCTAGTTACTGTAAGTCATCCAACAACACACGCCTCCTCGCAGTGGGATGATGCCATAGTTTAATCAATCTTCTACTATGGTCTCTTTCATCAACTTGGAAATGGAATCTGTCTTCAGACGATTGATGCCTTTACTGGGGAACCCTCTTCTCCCGTGCCACTTGAACCAACATGGATATAATGTACAATATGTGTGTTCTGTTGAAGGGTTGGTTTGTGTTGTGAAGGGGAGTGTTAGTGTTGTGTGTGTGTAAACTAAGACATTATAGCTGAGGGATGGAGGAGCAGTTTATATGGAACCCAACCAGATCTGCAATGGCTTATCATGGTCTACCATGTTCTTCATGACCATACAGCGGACAGATTGTGGACTGTGTTTGTACGTCTTAATGTGGCATACTCCCCTATCCACTCTATCTCTCGCTCTCTCACACACACTAACATGCTGGGAGTAATCAGACACCACAGTGTCATCAGATACCACACTGTTACAAGCTTCAGCCACACACACGCACACAGAAACACGCACACACAGAAACACACACACACACGCTGGGAATCATAAGCTACCATACTGTTACAAGCTGCAGCCACACACACACATGTATGCGTACGCACACACACACACACGCGCGCACACACACACACACACACACACACACACACACACACACACACACACACACACACACACACACACACACACACACACACACACAGTGTGCTGGTGCTCATGCTGTTCATACTGATAGATCTGCTGATGGGGTTGAGGCTTTCCTGATGCCTGTGATCAGGTGTAATCAGCTGCCAGTAGCCTGTGAGGAGGACTGCACTGCAAACACTGAACACACACTGAACACAAACTCTCTATTTATGTACACAACACGCTCTGACAGCACCACATACAGTACTGTACCATTCCTGGTTGGTTCATACCTGTCAGAATCAGGATTACTGCCTGAAACGTCTACCACAGATCAAACATGGTGAGAGAGAGAGGGAGGAGAGAAGGAGGGAGAGTGAGGGGGAGTGAGGGGAGAAAGCAGGAGGATATGAGAGAGAGAGAGAGAGAGAGAGAGCAAGAGAGAAAGGTACAGTATAAGAAAATACCTCTGAGATTAAACTGCTCGGTGCTCCTGCTCCCCCTGTACCATCTATCCTGTCCCCCTCCCCTGTTCCCCTGTTTCCCTCGCCCAGTCTGCTCCTCCGAGAGAGAGAGGTCACACCCAGGTCAAAATTATTCTGTGGGTAGGGAATGTTGGGAAAGACAGGATTCCCAAGACAACCACATTCCTAGACCACAACGTTCAAAATGTATATTATCACAGTTGTGTCTTGTCTTGTAAATGTTGTTAGTTCTGTTAGGAGAGTGAAATAGGTCATTTTAGGAGATAGCGAAAGTATTTTAACACAAACACACTGCACTCATTCACACACTTTTGTTATACCCTTGTTTACCTTCCTACAGTGAAATCGGGGTTTCTAGTTGGTCAAGGGCGTTGTGACAGAGTGGTGACCGAGCTGGTAAATTACTCATTTGTACTCACTGACTTATTACTTTTACTTGAACATAAGTCAGTGAAGTACAGATGAGTAATCTTGTCCTGTGAAGTACAGATGAGTAGTATTGTCCTGTGAAGTACAGATGAGTAATCTTGTCCAGTGAAGTACAGATGAGTAATCTTGTCCTGTGAAGTACAGATGAGTAATCTTGTCCGGTGAAGTACAGATGAGTAATCTTGTCCTGTGAAGTACAGATGAGTAATCTTGTCCAGTGAAATACAGATGAGTAATCTTGTCAAGTGAAGTACAGATGAGTAATCTTGTCCAGTGAAATACAGATGAGTAATCTTGTCCTGTGAAGAACAGATGAGTAATCTTGTCCAGTGAAATACAGATGAGTAATCTTGTCCTGTGAAGTACAGATGAGTAATCTTGTCCAGTGAAATACAGATGAGTAATCTTGTCCTGTGAAGTACAGATGAGTAATCTTGTCCAGTGAAATACAGATGAGTAATCTTGTCCAGTGAAATACAGATGAGTAATCTTGTCCTGTGAAGTACAGATGAGTAATCTTGTCCAGTGAAATACAGATGAGTAATCTTGTCCTGTGAAGTACAGATGAGTAATCTTGTCCAGTGAAATACAGATGAGTAATCTTGTCCAGTGAAGTACAGATGACTAATCTTGTGCTGTAAAGTACAGATGAGTAATCTTGTCCTGTGAAATACAGATGAGTAATCTTGTCCAGTGAAGAACAGATGAGTAATCTTGTCCTGTGAAGAACAGATGAGTAATCTTGTCCTGTAAAGTACAGATGAGTAATCTTGTCCAGTGAAATACAGATGAGTAATCTTGTCCAGTGAAGTACAGATGAGTAATCTTGTCCAGTGAAGTACAGATGAGTAATCTTGTCCTGTAAAATACAGATGAGTAATCTTGTCCTGTAAAGTACAGATGAGTAATCAATGCTTCACCAGGACATTTGTTTGTTATTGTTGTGTTGTTATTATGCTTCTCCTGTTGGGTGAATCATTGACTCCCTTGTGCGATGTACGGGCTTGAGTGAGTGTGTGTGTGCACATTTATGTATATTCCTCTTCTAGAAAACATGATGAGATGTGGTTGAGATGTGAATGAGATGGAGTGTGATATATGGCGGGTTAGTGCTGTGATTGCTGTCACTGGGGACCAATGTGAGACTCTAATGTTCAAGTTAAAATAATATGTTTACTACCAATTAGGGCCAATGGTGTATCAAGCTTGCTGGAACATAATTTTAATGGTAGGTTTATTTGAACAGTGAGAGACAGAATAACAACAACAAAAATCCAGAAAAACACATGTCAAAAATGTTATAAATTGATTTGCATTTTAATGAGGGAAATAAGTATTTGACCCCTCTGCAAAACATGACTTAGTACTTGGTGGCAAAACCCTTGTTGGCAATCACAGAGGTCCGACGTTTCTTGTAGTTGGCCACCAGGTTTGCACACATCTCAGGAGGGATTTTGTCCCACTCCTCTTTGCAGATCTTCTCCAAATCATTAAGGTTTCACGGCTGACGTTTGGCAACTCGAACCTTCTGCTCCCTCCACAGATTTTCTATGGGATTAAGGTCTGGAGACTGGCTAGGCCACTCCAGGACCTTAATGTTCTTCTTCTTGAGCCACTCCTTTGTTGCCTAGGTCGTGTGTTTTGGGTCATTGTCATGCTGGAATACCCATCCACGACCCATTTTCAATGCCCTAGCTGAGGGAAGGAGGTTCTCACCCAAGATTTGACGGTACATGGCCCCATCCATCGTCCCTTTGATGCGGTGAAGTTGTCCTGTCCCCTTAGCAGAAAAACACCCCCAAAGCATAATGTTTCCACCTCCATGTTTGACGGTGGGGATGTTGTTCTTGGGGTCATAGGCAGCATTCCTCCTCCTCCAAACACGGCGAGTTGAGTTGATGCCAAAAGCTCAATTTTGGTATCATCTGACCACAACACTTTCACCCAGTTGTCCTCTGAATCATTCAGATGTTCATTGGCAAACTTCAGACGGGCATGCATATGTGCTTTCTTGAGCAGGGGGACCTTGGCGGCCGCTGCAGGATTTCAGTCCTTCACGGCGTAGTGTGTTACCAATTGTTTTCTTGGTGACTATGGTCTCAGCTGCCTTGAGATCATTGACAAGATCCTCCCGTGTTCTGGGCTGATTCCTCACCGTTCTCATGATCATTGCAACTCCACGAGGTGAGATCTTGCATGGAGCCCCAGGCCGAGGGAGATTGACAGTTCTTTTGTGTTTCTTCCATTTGCGAATAATCGTACCAACTGTTGTCACTTTCTCACCAAGCTGCTTGGCGATGGTCTTGTAGCCCATTCCAGCCTTGTGTAGGTCTACAATCTTGTCCCTGACATCCTTGGAGAGCTCTTTGGTCAATCAATCAATCAGATTCCAAACTCTCCACCACCAAAGAGCTCTCCTAGGATGTCAGGGACAAGATTGTAGACCTACACAAGGCTGGAATGGGCTACAAGACCATCGCCAAGCAGCTTGGTGAGAAGATGACAACAGTTGGTGCGATTATTGCCTGGGAGCCAGAAATCTTTCTGATTGAGAGGGGGTCAAATACTTATTTCCCTCATTAAAATGCAAATCAATTTATAAAATTTTTGACATGCGTTTTTCTGGATTTTTTTGTTGTTATTCTGTCTCTCACTGTTCAAACCTACCATTAAAATTATAGACTGATCATTTCTTTGTCAGTGGGCAAACGTACAAAATCAGCAGGGGATCAAATACTTTTGTCCCTCACTGTAGGTTTTTAAGTAGATTTAAGTCAGAACTGTTACTCAGTTACTCAAGAACATTCACTGTCTTCTTGGTAAGCAACTCCAATGTAGATTTGGCCTTGTGATTTATGTTATTGTCCTGCTGAAAGGTGAATTCATCTTCCAATGTCTGGTGGAAAGCAGACTAAACCAGGTTTTCCTTTAGGATTTTGCCTGTGCTTAGCTCCATTACGTTTCTTTTTATCCTGAAAACTCCCACATCTTTATTGATTAAAAGCATACCCATAACATGATGCAGCCACCACTATTCTTGAAAATATGGAGAGTGGTACTCAGTAATGTGTTGTATTGGATTTGCCCCTAACAAAACACTTTGTATTCAGGACATAAAGGGAATTGCTTTGATACATTGTTTGCAGTATTACCTTAGTACCTTGTTGCAAACAGGATGCATGTTTTGGAATATTTTTATTCTGTACAGACTTCCTTCTTTTCACTCTGTTAATTTGGTAACTACAATCTTGTTGATCCATCCTCAGTTTTCTCCTATCACAGCCATTAAACTCTGTAATTGTTTTAAAGTCACCATTGGCCTCATGGTGAAATCACTGAGCAGTTTCCTTCCTCTCCGGCAACTGAGTAAGGAAGGACGCCTGTATCTTTGTAGTGACTGGGTGTATTGATACACCATCCAAAGTGTAATTAATAACTTCGGTCACCAGCTGGGCGGTGTTTCCTCCGACACATTGTTGCGGCTGGCTTCCGGGTTAAGCGACCAGTGTGTCAAGAAGCAGGGTGGCTTTGCAGGTTCGTGTTTCGGAGGACGCATGGCTCTCGACCTTCGCCTCTCCCAAGTCTGTAGGGGAGATGCAGCGATGGGACAAGACTGTAACTACCAATTGAATATCACGAAACTGGGGAGAAAAAGTCAAAGTAAAAAAATAATAATTTTTTTTTAAAAACGCTATTTTTGCACCCAGAGTGAGTCTATGCAAAAGCGCTTTGCTGTGGCTTCAAAACAGCGCCCCCAGTCAGTCTAGGGTTAATACTTATCATTGGCCCCACATCCCACAGACTAATGATCTGAAAATAATGTTTGATATATTATACATATATTATTTTTAGGCATATACTGTACATAACACTGCTTTATTACTACACATTACATTGGTTTTACAAAGCATAATCACTACCAAAAAGATGAGTAGCAAAAGGTTTGGTTTTTGTTTAAATGTTTCTTGTTTGGTGGGCTGGAGGTTGTGGTGGGAAAATGACTGGGTTATTTAATGAGTCCCTTTTGTGACATTTTTATTTCACCTACTTTTAACACTCTGTCATGAAGAGCACATGTTCAACTTATTAAGAAGCATGTTTTCCCATCTCAAGAGGTTAAACACATTCTGAGTTTGTTTGACTGTCTTGACCTGAGGCAACTTGTTGATGCCCCCACACAAAATCAAATCAAATCAAATGTTATTTGTCACATACACATGGTTAGCAGATGTTATTGCGAGTGTAGCAAAATGCTTGTGCTTCTAGTTCCGACAGTGCAGTAATAACCAACGAGTAATCGAACCTAACAATTTCACAACAACTACCTTATACACACAAGTGTAAAGGAATGAAGAATATGTACATAAAAATATATGAATGAGTGATGGTACAGAACGGCATAGGCAAGATGCAGTAGATGGTATCGAGTACAGTATATACATATGAGATGAGTAATGTAGGGTATGTAAACATATAAAAGTGGCATTGTTTAAAGTGGCTAGTGATACATGTATTACATCAAGATGGCAAGATGCAGTAGATGGTATAGAGTACAGTATATACATATGAGATGATAGCGTGTCTCGATAGCGTGTCTCGAGTGAGCCATGTTTCCGTGAAGCAAAGAACGTTACAGTCTCTTATGTCTCTCTGGAAGGCAACCCTTGCTCGGATTTCATCTACCTTGTTGTCAAGAGACTGGACATTGGCGAGTAGTATGCTCGGGAGCGGTGCGCGATGTGCCCGTCTCCGGAGCCTGACCAGAAGACTGCTTCGTCTGCCCCTTTTACGGCGTCGTTGTTTTGGTTCGCCGGCTGGGATCCGATCCATTGTCCTGGGTGGTGGGCAAAACAGAGGATCCGCTTCGGGAAAGTCATATTCCTGGTCGTAATGATGGTGAGTTGACATTGCTCTTATATCCAATAGTTCCTCCCGACTGTATGTAATAAAACCTAAGATTTCCTGGGGTAACAATGTAAGAAATAACACGTAAAAAAACAAAATACTGCTTAGTTTCCTAGGAACGCGAAGTGAGGCGGCCATCTCTGTCAGCGCCGGAAGTACACCCGTGGGCACATACTTGACCTGGTCATCACTGACTCCGGCCCCATCAACAACATGCAGGTCTATTAGATTGTTGCACTGGAATTCCCCCTCTAAGTTCAAGTGTTGCATGTGTTTCTGGAACTGGAAAAACATTGACCCAGCTAGCCTTACATCTTGAATCTGTTTCCTCTAGCTTTTTTTGTAATTTGATTAAACTCGAGTTCTACAACCAATCCCTGAGGCGTTCGCTCCATAAAAACACGGGACGTCACATTCGCTCGCTCAGCTCCCTGGTTTACTCCAGAACGGAGAAACATAAAATCCACTGGACGTATCCTTAAGCGGCGTCTTAGAATCTCAGGCCTCACCCTCCACAAACTGGGCTTTCAAGAGCACCAAAGGTCTTAATCCAAGGCCCTGAAAGAGGCACGGTCGACGTTCTACTCCAACCTCATCAATAAAAATCCTGGTAAATCAATGCACCTGTTTTCCACCACAAACCATCTTCTGAAATCCTGGCCCCAGTTCCCCATCGAGACAATGGAAGAGACAGTGTAACAGCTTAATTTACTTTTTTATAACAAAGGCCAGATCTCTCATCTACTACTCTGTCTCTTTCCGCCCTCAACCCCCCACCAACGCCACCTCAGCCTTTTCCCTGCTCCCTTGAAGTCACCAAGGGAGGTATTGAGAAAACAATCTCCAAAATGAAAACCTCTTCTTGTACCTTGGATCCTATTCCAACAGCCCTGCTCAAATCGTGCACCCCTGCACTCATCCCTCTGGTAACCCAGATTGTTAACCACTCCCTCCAATCTGGCAGTCTCCCACCTGCATTTAAGACCGCTGTCATCAGTCTCACCCTGGATCCGAAGTGCTGGCCAATAACAGGCCAATATCCAACCTCCGCTTCCTCTCCAAGGTGTTGGAAAAAGTGGTTGCTGTACAGCTCCAGAACCGTCTCAATCAGAACAACCTATTTGAGAAGTTCCAGTCAGGTTTCCGGCCGGCCCACAGCACTGAAATGGCCCTACTCAGGGTCACCAATGACCTGCTGATGCAGGCTGCCCCTGTCTCCTGATCCTCCTGGACTTAAGTACAGCGTTTGACACTGTCAATCACCCCATTCTCCTGGAACGCCTCCGGGACACCATCGGACTGTCTGGACTAGCTCTGAGCTGGTTCCACTACTACCTCTCAGACAGGACTGAGTATGTGTCACTAGGTTGGTCCAGGTCCCAGGCCCACCACATCACCTGCGGTGTCCCACAAGGAACTATTCTTGGACCCATCCTGTTTGTTTTGTACATGCTTGGTTGTGTCATCAGCCGGCATGGCATCTCATCCCACTGCAATGCTGATGACTCCCATAAGGGCATGGATGAAGGAAAACTTCCTTCAACTGAACAGCAGCAAAACCGAGGCCCTACTTGTTGGCATGTGCGCATATGTGAGAGCTGCCTCCCATTAATCTTCTGTCCCATTGGGATGCTGTTTTTGTCTGGTTAATGAGCTCTGTATATGAACGCATGCTTTTCTACTTCCTTTGGTGCACTGTGACTATTGGAAGGATCCACTTTAATTACGCTTTCCTCCGCTGTGTGTCTGTGTGTGTGTCTGTGTGTGTGTGTGTGTGTGTGTGTGTTCCTATCAACCATGCCATTTGGAAGGGAAACAAGAAGGGGGTGTATGTAGTGAGTGAGGCAGCCAAGACAATACCGCCATCACATACTGTATCTAATTATGCAATGGGCCGCTGATCATGGAGTAAAGACACCCCGCCATAGTAATGTTTAATTGAAAGCAATGTGTTAGTCAGTAGAAACAGAATAATGACTTGTCTTTGTTAATGTCATGGTTTGTAGCTACAGTATAATTGTTATGAAATTTATCACTTTATATGTCATAGTGTATTAATAGTTTGCTGCTTTTTTTAGACCCATGTATATGCTTTGAGATGGACTACCTGTCCTTAACACAATTTACTACCATACCTGTTTGTGTGTGTGCATCCATGCATACGTGCTTCTCTGTATGTGTGTTTGTGTGTCTGTGTCTGTATGTGCGCATGCATGTGTGTTTATGTCTGTCTGTCTGTCTGTCTGTCTGTCTGTCTGTCTGTCTGTCTGTCTGTCTGTCTGTCTGTCTGTCTGTCTGTCTGTCTGTCTGTCTGTCTGTCTGTCTGTACTGTATGTGTCCGTGTGTGGTGAGCTACATTGTTATTCCTGGCTGTTGCAGGGCAGTTTGACCTCTACAATCTTTCCAGTAGGAACTCAGGTATGTGAGAGGGGGCTTCAGTGGTTCAGACATAATAATGCTTCATAGCCTCCCACATATTAAATCAAACTTCTTGACCGTAGCTCTTTCTGCCACCCAGGCCCAGGCTATTTGTCTGCTTGTCAATATGCGGGCAGCAGGAGGCTGAGTGTTAAAGTAATGTATTGGCCTCTATTGTGGCTCTCAAGCTCTTGCACTAGTAAACAAGGTCATTGCCAAGATTGGAGAAATGAATAGACCAATAGGATATTTTCAACATTACTGAGCTATATACAGGTGTAGGATCTTAATTTGATCACTTTTGTTGCTTCAAATTTTCCTGCACTGCAGGAAATGCAGATGAGCTTCGTGATTTACGTAAATTCACTGAAAACCCACACCAAGACTGTTATATTAACAGTTTTGCACTTTTCATGTACCGTAATTTCCGGACTATTAAGCGCACCTGAATATAAGCCGCACCTACTGAATTTAAAAATATATATTATTTTGAACATAAATAAGCCGCGCATGTCTATAAGCCGCAGGTGCCTACCGGTACATTGAAACAGGCTTTAACGAAACACGGCTTGTAACAAAAATAAATAGGCTTTAACGAAACACGGCTTGTAACAAAAAAAAAATTAGTAGTAAGCTTTAGTTCTTTTTGCACTGAGTCAATTCCTCCCGCTGCTGTTTCCAACGTCTTATCATCGACTCATTAAGACCAAGCTCCCGTGCAGCAGCTCTACTTCCTTTTCCAACAGCCAGATCAATCGCCTTCAACTTGAAAGCTGCATCATATGCATTTCTCCGTGTCTTTGCCATGATGAGGGTGACAGAATGACTACCGTAATCAGAATGATGGGAAGTTTGAGAGCGCTCGATTTAATCTAAACAGTAAACAAAAAAGTTGTTTGACCTTAACCCGTTTGGCAATTTCATTGGTCTAATGAAAGCTTAATGCCGGCAAAAAACTGAGCACGTCACAGAATGTGTTTTTTTGGAGAAAAAAAAATTGAAAGCGGGAAAAATCCATATATTAGCCGCGTCATTGTTTAAGCCGCGAGGTTCAAAGCGTGGTAAAAAAGTTGCGGCTTATAGTCCGGAATTTACGGTAGCTTATTTTTGGTCAACTAATAGCCTAACCACTGATCAAGCAGCATTATGGACTAAACATTCAAATCCTGTTGTTTTCCTGTCTTGAAAGTGGACAGGGTCACAGAGAATTATAGCTCTAGTATTTGGAGCGGCAGGTAGCCTAGTGGTTAGAGCATTGGGCCAGTAACTGAAAGGTTGCTGGATTGGATCCCTGACTTGACAAAGTAAAAATCTGTTGTTCTGCCCCTGAACAAGGCAGTTAACCCACTGTTCCCCAGTAGGCTGACATTGTAAAATAAGAATTGGTGAACAAATGTGTCCTTGAGCAAGGCACTTAACCCTAAATGCTCCTGTAAGTTGCTCTTGATAAGAGCATCTGCTAAATGACAAAAATGTGAACATTTAAAATGTGTGTTATAGGCTGCCAGCACCTCTCCAGCCTGCATGATAGAGCTGTCAGTGTAAGACTGGTATGGTTGGAGTAGTTTACTGCTTGTTCAGAGACACCTGCTCCAACAAAGGCTCACGCTGTGGTGTGTCTCACACAAACTTATATTCAGCTGTATTAAAGTATCACGCAGAGCTCCAGGGTACCCTGTATCATATCTCTCTGTGATGATTATGTGAACAACAAGGCTGGCACAGTTATGCCAATGATGTCACCCCAGAGTGGGTCTTATCATGCCACCAGCCTGGAACTTAAACCTCCCTGATCTGCCATACTTTACCCTGGGGGAGGGAAGGAGACCGGGAAAGAAAAAGGGAGGCAGGAAGAAAAGTACAAAGGGAGAGAAAGGCAGAGTAAGAAAGAGGGCAAAAAGAGAGTACATGAGAGGGAAGGAGAGAGGGAGAGAGAAAGACTGTGAGAAGAAGGTAGAGAGGGAGGGAGAAAGACTGAGAGAAGAAGGTAGAGAGGGAGGGAGAAAGACTGTGAGAAGAAGGTAGAGAGGGAGGGAGAAAGACTGAGAGGGAAGAATAGACGGTGGGAGATAGACTTAGAGGGAAGAATAGAGGGAGGGTGAGGAGGAGGACAGAGTTATGAACCCTCTCCTACATAGATGTCACTGAATATCCCACCTGAGGAATGTCTGTCTGCCGTGCCTTTTACAGCAGACGATAAGTCATTCAGATGACTTTTATTTTGTTTTAATGTTATCATCAATTACCCTCATCCAGGGAGACTTAGATTGATCTATCCCCTCTACTCTCACAATAGAGGATCTAGTTACTTTAGAAGAGGACTCGTGGCATTACCTGGGGTTGGAGATGTTATTGACTTACATGCTTAGCTACCTTGGCAGCTTAGCAGCTCTGAAGCCTCTGCAGGTTTAAAATATTGATCAAAATGTGGTTTTATTTATGTTTTGAAGTCATCTATACATCTCAGCATATTTTTGCTAGCTATGGATGACCTGACTGACGTAGTACACAGTCACCAAAAAACATTCAGATTCAGCTGTATGTCTATCTGAGGAAACATACACACGTACCCATATGCATACACACACATTTGTACACACACACACACACACACACACACACACACACACACACACACACACACACACACACACACACACACACACACACACACACACACACACATCAGCAAAACAATTTTGATGCAGGACAAGATCAGATCGTACTTGTTGATGTGGGCCTTGTGTTTGCCTGATTGGTGTTTACCTTGCCCTTTTGCTAAGCAATCAAACATGATGTTAATTCAAAAGCGTGTACTGTATTTGTTTGAGGATGTGTGTGGATGTGTGTGTGATGTCAGGTATTTCAGGTATTCTATCTCTCACTCCCTCCCTCTCGTCCCCCCCTCTCTCTCCCCTTCCATCTCCCTATCTCTCTATGTTTGAGTTCTTATTTTCTCCTGTTGATCTGATACCACTAATCTCTGAGTCTCTCCTCCCATTGCTGTGGTTCTACTTCTAACATCCAATACAACCATATATCAACCCTGAACCCTGCATCTTCCTCTGTCCTCTGTTGAATCAACTCTGCACCTTCCTCTGTCCTCTGTTGAATCAACCCTGAACCTTCCTCTGTCCTCTGTTGAATCAACTCTGAACCTCCCTCTGACCTCTGTTGAATCAACCCTGAACCTCCCTCTGTCCTCTGTTGAATCAACCCTGAACCTCCCTCTGACCTCTGTTGAATCAACCCTGAACCTCCCTTTGACCTCTGTTGAATCAACCCTGAACCTCCCTCTGTCCTCTGTTGAATCAACCCTGAACCTCCCTTTGTCCTCTGTTGAATCAACCCTGCACCTCCCTTTGTCCTCTGTTGAATCAACCCTGAACCTCCCTCTGTCCTCTGTTGAATCAACCCTGAACCCCCCTCTGTCCTCTGTTGAATCAACCCTGAACCTCCCTCTATCCTCTGTTGAATCAACCCTGAACCTCCCTCTTTCCTCTGTTGAATCAAACCTGAACCTCCCTCTGTCCTCTGTTGAATCAACCCTGCACCTCCCTCTATCCTCTGTTGAATCAACCCTGAACCTCCCTCTTTCCTCCGTTGAATCAAACCTGAACCTCCCTCTGTCCTCTGTTGAATCAACCCTTCACCTCCCTCTGTCCTCTGTCCTCTGTTGAATCAACACTGAACCTCCCTCTGTCCTCTGTTGAATCAAACGTGAACCTCCCTCTGTTGAATCAACCCTGAACCTCCCTCTGTCCTCTGTTGAATCAACCCTGAACCTCCCTCTGTCCTCTGTTGAATCAACCCTGAACCTCCCTCTGTCCTCTGTTGAATCAACCCTGAACCTCCCTCTGTCCTCTGTTGAATCAACTCTGAAGCCTGCACCTCTCTCTGTCCTCTGTCTAACCTGCTCTGGTCGCTCACATGTCCCAACAGGAATCCAAAAACGCACTGTGCATGGGTCAGCTGGTTAACCCATTTTCACACCACTCAGACATGTACCATGTCAGATTTACTCACACAAAACACTGTTTTATTTAACTAGGCAAGTCAGTTAAGAACAAATTCTTAATTACAATGACGAGTTTCCCCCACCAAACCCTAACGACGCTGTGCCAATTGGGGGGTGCCAAATTACAGCCGGTTGTGATACAACCTGGAATTGAACCAGGGTCTATAGTGACACCTCTAGCATTGAGGTGCAGTGCCTTAGACCACTGCGCCACTCAGGAGCCCTTGTTTTTTCCCCTCTACGCTCTGTACAAGAGACAGGGAGGTCTACTGCCTTTGCACAAACATAATGAGATGCACACACACCAACAAACAGTCTGTCAAGTTAACCCACATTACACACAACATATATACCATGACAAGCTCACCCACATCCACCAAACACATCAAACAACCAAACTTGTCACCCCTGCCAATATCACACACACACACACACACACACACACACACACACACACACACACACACACACACACACACACACACACACACACACACACACACACACACACACACACACACAGACCGTCACCCTAAATATCCCCTCCTATCACACACCCTGTACAGTTTGATCTTAATCTTTACAAACACTTTTAGTGATATGCACACCTGTCATGTATTGTCACTAATCAGACCAAGTCATACTTTTTCCTATGAAATTGTGCACTGAGGCTATAAACCTACATATTGTATATATATATATATATATATGTCCTGTATCTGAGCGATACAGTTGAAGTCGGAAGTTAACATACACTTAGGTTGGAGTCATTGAAACTCGTTTTTCAACCACTACACAAATTTCTTGTTAACAAACTATACTTTTGGCAAGTCGGTTAGGACATCTACTTTGTGCATGACACAAGTAATTTTTCCAACAATTGTTTACAGAGAGATTATTTCACTTATAATTCACTGTATCACAATTCCAGTGGGTCAGAAGTTTACATACACTAAGTTGATTGTGCCTTTAAACAGCTTGGAACATTCAAGAAAATGGTGTCATGGCTTTAGAAGCTTCTGATAAGCTAATTGACATAATTTGAGTCAATTGGAGGTTTACCTGTGGATGAATTTCAAGGCCTACCTTCAAATTCAGTGCCTCTTTGCTTGACATCATGGGAAAATCAAAAGAAATCAGCTAAGACCTCAGAAAACAAATTGTAGACCTCCACAAGTCTGGTTCATCCTTGGGATCAATTTCCAAACGCCTGAAGGTAAAACGTTCATCTGTACAAACAATAGTACGCAAGTATAAACACCATGGGAACATGCAGCCGTCATCCCTCTCAGGAAGGAGACGTGTTCTGTCTCCTAGAGATGAACATACTTTGGTGCAAAAAGTGCAAATCAATCCCAAAACAACAGCAAAGGACCTGTGAAGATGTTGGAGGAAACAGGTACAAAAGGATCGATATCCACAGTAAAACGAGTCCTATATCGACATAACCTGAAAGGCCGCTCAGCAAGGAAGAAGCCACTGCTCCAAAACCGCCATAAAAAAGCCAAACTACGGTTTGCAACTGCACATGGGAACAAAGATCGTACTTTTTGGAGAAATGTCCTTTGTTCTGATGAAACAAAAATAGAACTGTTTGGCCATAATGACCATCGTTATGTTTGGAGGAAAAAGGGGGATGCTTGCAAGCCGAAGAACACCATCCCAACTGTGAAGCACGGGGGTGGCAGCATCATGTTGTGGGGGTGCTTTGCTGCAGGAGGGACTGGTGCACTTCACAAAATAGATGGCATCATGAGGAAGGAAAATTAGGTTTATATATTGAAGCAACATCTCAAGACATCAGTCAGAAAGTTAAAGCTTGGTCGCAAATGGGTCTTCCAAATGGACAATGAGCCCAAGCATACTTCCAAAGTTGTGGAAAAATGGCTTAAGGACAACAAAGTCAAGGTATTGGAGTGGCCATCACAAAGCCCTGACCTCAATCCCATAGATAATTTCTGGGCAGAACTTAAAAAGCGTGCGCAAGCAAGTAGGCCTACAAACCTGACTCAGTTACACCAGCTCTGTCAGGAGGAATGGGCCAAAATGTACCCAACTTATTGTGGGAACCTTGTGGAAGGCTACCCGAAACGTTTGACCCAAGTTAAACAATTTAAAGGCAATACTACAAAATACTAATTGACTTTATGTAAACTTCTGACCCACTGGGAATGTGATGAAAGAAATAAAAGCTGAAATAAATCATTCTCTCTACTATTATTCACATTCACATTTCACATTCTTAAAATAAAGTGGTGATCCTAACTGACCTAAGACAGTGAATTTTTATTAGAATTAAATGTCAGGAATTGTGAAAAATGTAGTTTAAATGTATTTGGCTAAGGTGTATAGAAGACGGAGTCATCTATGATTCTCCGAATGATGTTTTAAAAGAGGAAGCTAATTATTTTAGGCAGATGTTCTCTTTTCCGTCTCATCCTCTCCCACTGAATGAAGATTACGGTAAGGAATTCTTTCCAAATAATATAAAAAATTGAGAATTAACAAATGTACAGAAAGATCAGTGCGAAGGCCAAATTACAGAGGAAGAACATTTTGAGGCTATTAAATCCTTTCAGTCTGGAAAAACCCCAGGGCTTGATGGCATACCGGTAGAGGTATATCAAGTATTTTTGATATACTAAAAGCTCCATTGTTAGATTGTTTTAACTACTATAAAAATGGTAGTCTGTAAGGTACTCAGCAGGAAGGTCTGATTTCTTTATTATTAAAACATGACCCAGATGGCAAATATAAAAACCCGGTCTATCTAAAAAAAACCTTAGACTTCAATGTTGTGATGCAAAAATACTAGCAAAATACATAGCACTCAGAATTAAAAGGGTTTTTACTACGTATTGTTCATCCTGATCAGACAGGTTTTTTACATGGACGATACATTGGAGATAATATACGACAACTACTAGAAATAATAGAACATCACGAAACATATAATTATAGTGGATTTTGAAAAGGCATTTGATAAGGTAAGATTGGATTTTATTTATAAATGCCTGGAATTTTTCAATTTCGGTAATTCTCTTATAAAATGGGTAAAAATAATGTATAGCAACCCCAGGTGTAAAATAGTAAATAACGGCTGCTTCTCAGAGAGTTTTGAATTGTCAAGAGGATTTAAACAAGGGTGGCCGCTGTCATCATATCTATTCGTTATGGCCATCGAAATGCTAGCTATTAAAATCAGATTCAATAACAACATTAGAGGATTAGAAATCCAAGGCTTAAAAACAAAGGTGTCCATGTATGCCGATGACTCAAGTTTTATGTTAAGTTCGCAAGCTAGATCCCTGCAATGTCTCATTAAAGATCTAAATAACTTTTCTGGACTCTCTGGACTAAAACCTAATTATGATAAGTGTACAATATTACTTATTGGATCTTTAAAAAATACAACTTTTACATTACCTTGCAGCTTACCTATAAAATGGGCTGATGGTGAAGTAGACATACTCGGTATTCATATCACAAAATATATAAATCGATTTTTATGTCAACTTCTGACCCACTGGGAATGTGATGAAAGAAATAAAAGCTGAAATAAATCATTCTCTCTACAATTATTCTGACATTTCACATTCTTAAAATAAAGTGGTGATCCTAATTGACCTAAGACAGTGAATTTTTATTAGAATTAAATGTCAGGAATTGTGAAAATGTAGTTTAAATGTATTTGGCTAAGGTGTATGTAAACTTACGACTTCAACTGTATATAGACATACACAGTGCCTTCGGAAAGTGTTCAGACCCCTTGACTTTTTTTCAGACCCCTTACGTTACAGCCTTATTCTAAAATTGATTACAAAAAAACATTTTCCTCATTTTTGTCCTACACACAATACCCCATAATGACAAAGCAAAAACAGGTTTAAAAAAATAAAGCTGAAATATGACATTTACATAAGTATTCAGACCCTTTTCTCGATGGTATCAAAAGCGGCACTAAGATCTAGGAGCACGAGGACAGATGCAGAGCCTCGGTCTGACGTCATTAAAAGGTCATTTACCACCTTCACAAGTGCAGTCTCAGTGCTATGATGGGGTCTAAAACCAGACTGAAGCGTTTCGTATACATTGTTTGTCTTCAGGAAGGCAGTGAGTTGCTGTGCAACAGCTTTTTCTAAAATTTTTGAGAGGAATGGAAGATTCGATATAGGCCGATAGTTTTTTATAATTTCTGGGTCAATATTCGGCTTTTTCAAGAGAGGCTTTATTACTGCCACTTTTAGTGAGCTTGGTACACATCCGGTGGATAGAGAGACGTTTATTATGTTCAACATAGGAGGGCCAAGCACAGGAAGCAGCTCTTTCAGTAGTTTAGTTGGAATAGGGTCCAGTATGCAGCTTGAGGGTTTGGAGGCCATGATTATTTTCATCATTGTGTCAAGAGATATAGTACTAAAACACTTTAGTATCTCCCTTGATCCTAGGTCCTGGCAGAGTTGTGCAGACTCAGGACAATGGAGCTTTGGAGGAATACCCAGATTTAAAGAGGAGTTCGTAATTTGCTTTCTAATGATCATGATCTTTTCCTCAAAGAAGTTCATAAATTTATTACTGCTGAAGTGAAAGCCATCCTCCATTTGCGAATGCTGCTTTTTAGTTAGCTTCGCGACAGTATCAAAAAGAAATTTCGGATTGTTCTTATTTTCCTCAATTAAGTTGGAAAAATAGGATGATCGAGCAGCAGTGAGGGCTCTTCGATACTGCACGGTACTGTCTTTCCAAGCTAGTCGGAAGACTTCCAGTTTGGTGTGGCGCCATTTCCGTTCCAATTTTCTGGAAGCTTGCTTCAGAGCTCGTGTATTTTCTGTATACCAGGGAGCTAGTTTCTTATGACAGATGTTTTTAATTTTTAGGGGTGCAACTGCATCTAGGGTATTGCGCAAGGTTAAATTGAGTTCCTCAGTTAGGTGGTTTACTGATTTTTGTCCTCTGACGTCCTTGGGTAGGCAGAGGGAGTCTGGAAGGGCATCAAGGAATCTTTGGGTTGTCTGAGAATTTATAGCACGACTTTTAATGCTCCTTGGTTGGGGTCTGAGCAGATTATTTGTTGCAATTGTAAACGCAATAAAATGGTGGTCCGATAATCCAGGATTATGAGGAAAAACATTAAGATCCACAACATTTATTCCATGGGACAAAACTAGGTCCAGAATATGACTGTGGCAGTGAGTAGGTCCAGAGACATGTTGGACAAAACCCACTGAGTCGATGATGGCTCCGAAAGCCTTTTGGAGTGGGTCTGTGGACTTTTCCATGTGAATGTTAAAGTCCCCAAAAATTAGAATATTATCTGCTATGACTACAAGATCCGATAGGAATTCAGGGAACTCAGTGAGGAACACTGCATATGGCCCAGGAGGCCTGTAAACAGTAGCTATAAAAAGTGAGTGAGTAGGCTGCATAGATTTCATGACTAGAAGCTCAAAAGACGAAAACGTCATTGTTTTTTTTTTTGTAAATTGAAATTTGCTATCGTAGATGTTAGCAACACCTCCGCCTTTGCCGGATGCACGGGGGGTATGGTCACTAGTGTAACCAGGGGGTGAGGCCTCATTTAACACAGTAAATTCATCAGGCTTAAGCCATGTTTCAGTCAGGCCAATCACATCAAGATTATGATCAGTGATTAGTTCATTGACTATAACTGCCTTGGAAGTGAGGGATCTAACATTAAGTAACCCAATTTTGAGATGTGAAGTATCACAATCTCTTTCAATAATGGCAGGAATGGAGGAGGTCTTTATACTAGTGAGATTACTAAAGCGAACACCGCCATTTTTAATTTTTCCCAACCTAGATCGAGGCACAGACACGGTCTCAATGGGGAAAGCTGAGCTGACTACGCTGACTGTGCTAGTGGCAGACTCCACTAAGCTGGCAGGCTGGCTAACAGCCTGCTGCCTGGCCTGCACCCTATTTCATTGTGGAGCTAGAGGAGTTAGAGCCCTGTCTATGTTCGTAGATAAGATGAGAGCACCCCTCCAGCTAGGATGGAGTCCGTCACTCCTCAACAGGCCAGGCTTGGTCCTGTTTGTGGGTGAGTCCCAGAAAGAGGGCCAAATTCTATCTTTTGGGAGGGGCAGAACACAGTTTTCAACCAGCGATTGAGTTGTGAGACTCTGCTGTAGAGCTCATCACTCCCCCTAACTGGGAGGGGGCCAGAGACAATTAATCGATGCCGACACATCTTTCTAGCTGATTTACACGCTGAAGCTATGTTGCGCTTGGTGACCTCTGACTGTTTCATCCTAACATCGTTGGTGCCGACGTGGATAACAATATCTCTATACTCTCTACACTCGCCAGTTTTAGCTTTAGCCAGCACCGTCTTTAGATTAGCCTTAACGTCGGTAGCCCTGCCCCCTGGTAAACAGTGTATGATCTCTGGATGATTCGTTTTAAGTCTAATACTGCGGGTAATGGAGTCGCCAATGACTAGGGTTTTCAATTTGTCAGAGCTAATGGTGGGAGCCGTCGGCGTCTCAGACCCCACAGCGGGAGGAGTAGAGACCAGAGAAGTCTCGGCCTCTGACTCCGACTCGCTTAATGGGGAGAACCGGTTGAAAGTTTCTGTCGGCTGAATAAGCGACACCGGTTGAGCATTCCTACAGCGTTTCCCTCCAGAAGCCATGAGAAAGTTGTCCGGCTGCGGGGACCGTGCGAGGGGGTTTATACTAACGTTACTATCTGTACTTGCTGGTGGCACAGACGCTGTTTCATCCTTTCCTACACTGAAATTACCCTTGCCTAACGATTGCGTCTGAAGCTAGGCTTGAAGCACAACTATCCTTGCCGTAAGGCGATCGTTCTCCTGTATATTATAAGTACAACGACTGCAATTAGAAGGCATCATGTTAATGTTACTTAGCTTCGGCTGTTTGAAGTCCTGACGAACCATGTCCAGATAAAACCTCCGGGGTAAGAAAGTTGAATGAAAAAAGTTGAGTGAGGGTAAAAAGTAAAAATATACGGTAATGAAAAAATAAAAACCGTCAGGTAGCAAAGTAAGATCGGCAACAAAAACGCACAGCAGCGTAAACAAGTCTGCAAGTTGTGACCGGAAACAGGAAACAGGAAAATCACCTTTGGCAGCGATTACAGCCTCGATTCTTGGGCATGGCACTACAAGCTTGGCACACCTGTATTTGGGGAGTTTCTCCCATTATTCTCTGCAAATCCTCTCAAGCTCTGTCAGGTTGGATGGGGAGCGTCGTTGCACAGCTATTTTCAGGTCTCACCAGAGATGTTCGATCTGGTTCAAGTCCAGGCTCTAGCTGGGCCACTCAAGGACATTCAGAGACTTGTCTCGAAGCCACTCCTGTGTGCTTAGGGTCGTTGTCCTGTTGGAAGGCGAACCTTCAACCCAGTCTGAGGTTCTGAGCACTCTGGAGCTGGTTTTCGTCAAGGATCTCTCTGTACTTTGCTCCATTCATCTTTGTCTCGATCCTGACTAGTCTCCCAATCCCTGACGCTGAAAAACATCCCCATAGCATGATACTGCCACCACCATGCTTCACCATAGGGATGGTGCCATGTTTCCTCCAAACGTGATGCTTGGCATTCAGGCCAAAGAGTTCAATCTTGCTTTCATCAGACCCGAGAATCTTGTTTCTCATGGTCTGAGAGTCTTTAGGTGCCTTTTGGCAAACTCCAAGCAGTCTGTTATGCGCCTTTTACTGAGGAAGGGCTTCCGTCTGGCCACTCTACCATAAAGGCCTGATTGGTGGTGTGCTGCAGAGATGATTGTCCTTCTGGAAGGTTCTCCCATCTCCACAGAGGAACTCTTGAGCTCTGTCAGAGTGACCATCGGGTTCTTTGTCACCACCCTGACCAAGGCCCTTCTTCCATGTTTGCTCAGTTTGGCCGGGTGGTTCCAAACATCTTCCATTTAAGAATGATGGATGCCACTGTGTTCTTGTGGACTTTCAATGCTGCAGAAATGTTTTGGTACCCTTCCCCAGATCTGTGCCTCGACACAATCCTGTCTCGGACCTCTACTGACAATTCCTTCGACCTCCTGGCTTGGTTTTTGCTCTGACGTGCACTGTCAACTGTGGGACCTTATATAGACAGTTGTGTGCCTTTCCAAATCATGTCCAATCCATTGAATTTACCACAAGTAGATTCCATCAAAGTTGTAGAAAAATCTCAAGGATGATCAATGGAACAGGATGCACCTGAGCTCAGTTTCGAGTCTCATAGTAAAGGGTCTGAATAATTATGTAAATAAGGAATATCTGTTTTCTATTTTTTATAAATTTGCTAAAATGTCTAAAAACCTGTTTTCGTTTTGTCATTATGGGATATTGTGTGTAGATTGCTGAGGATTTTTTTTATTCAATACATTTTAGAATAAGGCTGCAACGTAAAAAAAATATGTAAAAAGTAAAGGAGTCTGAATACTTTCCAGAGGCACTGTATATATACATCTAGGTATTGTATACACATACATATGAACCTACATATTGTGCATGTTGTTTTGTAAAAAAAATTGATAGGTAATATTATTGCACTGTTTGAGCTAGAAACACAAGCATTTCGCTGAATCTGCAAATCTGTGTTTGCACGACCAATAAACTTAGATTATATTTCATTTAACACAGCAGCATCAGTAATATTATTCACGAGGGGCTTCACTCTCTTTCTTTCTCTCTCTCTCTCTCTCTCTCTCTCTCTCTTTCTATCAATCTCGCTCAATAATGGGTTTCCTATAGAGCCCTCAAATTTAAATCTGGACCTCAAACCCAGTTCCACTGCTTTTTTTTCATTCTTCCCCTCTAATCAGCGACTGATTTAAGTGGGTACAAATTAGTCAATTTCCAGTAGAACCTGGTAAGGTAAGATGTGAATACCCTGCTACAGTATGCTATAGAGCATTTCTTCCATGGTGTCTCTTTGTGTGGCAGAGTGACAATCAATCTGTTAGGGATTAACAGCCCTGCTTTGTTTGGCCGATGTTTCAGCAGCACACACACACACACACACACACACACACACACACACACACACACACACACACACACACATTCACACACCAGAGGAGGCTGGTGGGAGGAGCTATAGGAAAACAGGATCATTGCATTGGCTGGAATTGAATAATGGAACAGAGTCAAATGTGGTTTCTCTATTTTCCCAGACTCCACATATGTATGTCCTCCAACATGTTTAGTGCACAGCAATGACAAATCACAGTCATCACCCAAGCCATGAGAGGAGGATGAATTAGCAGTGGAAAAAGAAAAAAGAGATCTTTAAGAGACTGCATGCATGCTGTAAGTCTCCCCATCATCTAGTCAGTATAAATGTGCAGGCCTGATAGGCTGATGACTGGGGATGAATCTATTAACAGAAAATAAGCAGTGGTCCTCAGAGCATGGCCATCCAGCTATTCCCATCCTAGCTATAAAACTACTGGCTGAGCTGCTGTGTAGACAACTTCACTAATTACTGGGTTGGGGGGATATGGTTGTATGTGTGCGGGGAGGTGTGTGTAGCACATGGCTATTTATCATACAATCTGCATGTAAATCAACACATGCAAATCAAAGGAATGTATCCAGGGGTTTGCAGGATTGTCATTGATTATGTGCCAAATGGGATGTTGTGTCCAGGGGATTGCCAAGCCATCCTATTAGGGAAATATCTCATTGTTGTACAACCACTGTGTTTGGATTGTGTATGTCCACACCTGATAATATGAGTAATGCAGTCAGTCATCCGTAACAGAACGTTTTGGTCCAGAATATGTCACGTGTAAGACATCTCTATGACACACTGCTCTCACTGAGCCCCTCTTCCTTAGTGTGTCCTCCTCACTGTACTATATAATATTAGTGACCCTCTTCAGGACCAACAGATAAAAGGGGAAAGCAGGAACTCTACCACTCACACACTTGATATCAGACCAAGTGTTGAATCATTATCCAGATGGGGTACTGTGAGGTGGACGTGCATTTTAGACAACATGCTGTATAAGTACCAACATGGGGAACACATATGGTCCGGATAGAAAAACAAATAACTGCAGGCTATACCATGTGTCTGTCTGTGTGGATTCAGCTGGGTCCCTGTGTGCTAACTCCTCCACCATACACAAAGGGAGAGAGGAGAGAAGAGAACCAACAAGGCCAGGGTGGTGGAGAATCATGTCTCATTATTCAATCCTCTAGCTCAGCAGTCAGGGACTAACACACTGTGTGTGTGTGTGTGTGTGTGTGTGTGTGTGTGTGTGTGTGTGTGTGTGTGTGTGTGTGTGTGTGTGTAGTGGCATACAGTCTAATTAGCCACTTCCTTTCAGACAACTTTACATCGACGGTTCCAACACGCTTCCAAGAAACGGCTTGAGATTGTGTTTCTTGGTATAACAAAAATCACATTGATTTACTCACAGAATGTCCAGGTATGTCACACAGTTCCTATGAAGGTGAATGATAAAACAAGCATGTTTTCCAGGTAAGTATAGACAGATTCCAATTGGTACTAATGCTAAAACTAACTCAAAAAGGGGAAAACAATGATGAAGGTAAAAAGGGTGAAAGAAAGGTCTCAATCCAAATGGTATAAACAATAGGATATGGTTGAAAACGTGAGGTGTCTTACTACAGCAGGATCCTATCACCTGTTCAAGTAGGTTCCACTGACGCCATACTAGATTGAACCCAATCACAAATTCTAATGTGAACTAACAATTGGCCACGAGGTGTCATTATAGAAAATAAAGGGATATTCCATATAAATAAGTTTCACTACAATGTCTATATGCACAATAAATTAACCAAAATAACTTCAATACACATTTTCTTTTACATACAAAATGTCTCTAACAGTGTGTGTGTACCAAGGCTGAGACTCGTGTCGCATTATTCAGTCCTTTAGCTCAGCAGGCAGGATCTAACTTAGTTTACAGTTACGTTGTCCACATCCACATAACAATCCATTTACCCTGTCTCAAAACATCCTAGGGCTAACAGACAGGATCTGATACAGCCCTGGATGTGGAGTTCACACTTGTACTGCTCTATCTTTCTTTCTTATGGTCCCTCTCAATTCAATGTCAATTTAAGGGCTTTATTGGCATGGGAAACATATGTTAACATTGCCAAAGCAAGTGAAGTAGATATTAAACAAAAGTGAAATAAACAATAACAATTAACAGTAAACATTACACTCACAGATGTTCCAAAATAATAAATACATTTAAAATGATGTGCAAATAGTTAAAGTACAAAAGGGAAAATAAATAAACATAAATATGGGTTGTATTTACAATGGTGTTTGTTCTTCACTGGTTGCCCTTTTCAGATCACAAATCTTGCTGCTGTGATGGCACACTGTGGTATTTCACCCAGTAGATATGGGAGTTTATCAAAATTAGGTTTGTTTTCAAATTCTTTGTGAATCTGTGGGAAATATGTCTCTAATATGGTCATACATTTGGCAGGCGGTTAGGAAGTGCAGCTCAGTTTCCACCTCATTTTGTGGGCAGTGTGCACATAGCCTGACTTCTCTTGAAAGCCAGGTCTGCCTACGGCGGCCTTTCTCAATAGCAAGGTTATGCTCACTGAGTCTGTACATAGTCAAAGCGTTCCTTATGTTTGGGTCAGTCACTCTGCCACTGTGTTATCTCTGTTTAGGGATTGAATTTGTTGTTGCCTAATCTCTCGCCATTCTTTGTCTTTCTCTCACTAGTTCCCCAACCCTCTCTCAGTGTCCTCTAGCTCTAGGCAAGGGGAGGTTTTCTGGGGGGTGTAACTTTTATGTAACTAGTCAAGTCAGTTAAGAACAAATTCTTATTTACAATGACAGCCTACCAGGGAACAGTGAGTTTAACTGCCTTGTTCAGGGGTAGAACAACAGATTTTTATCTTGTCAGCTTGGGGATTTGGTCCAGCAACCTTTTGGTTACTGGCCCAACACTCTAACCACTATACCTGCCGCTATCCTTGCTATTGCTGCTACCTGAGGGAGTTGGGGAATGTTTGGGGAATGTAACTCAAGGCATGTATTGACGAGGAGATAAGAGCAGGTCCAGAGGTGAAGAGACTTATAGATCCTGTCGGCCTCCACTGTCACAGCCACTTGTTTTATTCCACAGAGCAGAACACAGGGGAAAGATGGGTATCTGGATTGAGGTGTTCCCACTCCGCTCCTAGAGATGTCTCACTGTTAGTGTCACCATCATGGCTCAGTGTGTGTGTGTGTGTGTGTGTGTGTGTGTGTGTGTGTGTGTGTGTGTGTTTACTGTACACAATAGCTCTCCCTTGATAGCCCCCCTCCAGTCACTAATGTAATCTCAGTGGTTTGTGACACTGGGCTCCTTTTGATACAGTGGTGATAGTCACAACTCATAGACAGAGCACAAAGAATTTTATTTATTTATTTTATTTAACTAGGCAAGTCAGTTAAGAACAAACTCTTATTTACAATGACGGCCTACCCCGGCCAAACCTGGACAACGCTGGGCCAATTGTGAGCTGCCCTATGGGACTCCCAGTCACGGCCGGATGTGATACAGCCTGGATACGAACCAGGTACTGTAGTGACGCCTCTTGCACTGAGATGCAGTGTCTTAGACCACTGCGCCACAAGAAAAGGAGTGAAGTTTAGGCATTCATTCTGAATGGTTAAGTTAAGGGTTAAGTTTTGGGATAGGGTAAAAAAAAACGAGTGTCTACCACTGGGATTGAACCACGTGACTTTTGGATCCGGAGTCATCAGATTACTACTTAATGGCAGTAGTGCTCACTGTGGCCCCTGGTGGCCAGTTATGAAGGCATTTCCAAACTTCCTCAGGAGATGGATAGACATCCAATTTCGAAATCAGACTTGAGCGGTCTGGCTGCTCTGTGTGCGTGCTTGCGTGAGGTGCATTAGGAGTCTACACACGTCTTCCCTTCAGATGGGCAAGAACGTCCATACTGACACAAGGGATGGAGGGAGGAAAGAATGGGGGGATGGCTGGAGTGGTGTGGAGGTATAAATCAATGGGTCCATGTTAGCAGAGTGATTGCAAGTCAATACCAGTACTGAGGTCCCAGTGAGTGAGACCAGGCGCATTATGTTGTCACAGACTGAGGCTCTGCCCCAGAGGACACAAGGTGATATTCCCTCATGTACACCTCCACCTAGCTTTCTAAAACAAAAAATAACCTCTCCCTCAAGGTCAACAAAACGAAGGAGATGACCGTGGACTTCAGGAGGCAGCAGAGAGAGCATGCCCCCATCCACATTGACGGGGCCGCAGTGGAGAATGTGAAAAGCTTCAAGTTCCTCGGCGTGCACAACACCGCCTTTTCAACCTCAGGAGGCTAAAGAAATTTGGCTTGAGAGTATCTTGTTGGGCTGTATCACTGCCTGGTACGGCAATTGCACTGTTCGCAACCACAGGGCTCTCCAGAGGGTGGTGGGGTTAGCCCAACGCATCACCGGGGGCACACTGCCTGTCCTCCAGGACATCTACAGCACCCTGTGTCACAGGAAGGCCAAGAAGATCATCAAGTACCTCAGCCATGCAAGCCATGGCCTCTTCACCCCGTTACCAATTAGAAGGTGGAGAAAGTACAGGTGCATCAAAGCTGAGACCGATATAAGCTGTTTTTCAATCTCCAGGCCATCATACTGTTAAATTGTCCTCACTAGCTGGCCTCTGCCCAGTACCCTGCCCTGAACTTAGTCACTGTTACTAGCCGGTTTCCATTCCATAACATACCCTGTACCTTAGAGACTGCTGCCGTATTTACATAGTCATTGAATACTGGTCACTTTAATAATGTTTACATACTGTCTTACCCACTTCATATGTATATACTGTATTCTAGTCAAGGCTCATCCTATATAACTACTGCTGTACACAACGCATTTATTCATATAGTGTCCATAATGTCTATACACATCATCATATACATATACACTGAGCGTACAAAACATTAGAAACACCTGCTCTTTCGATGACATAGACTGGCCAGGTGAATCCAGGTGAAAGCTATGACACCTTATTGATGTCACTTGTTAAATCCACTTCAATCAGTGTAGATGAAGGGGAGAGACAGGTTAAAGAAGGATTTTGAGACACGGAATGAATGGGGGAATGGGCAAGACAAAAGATTTAAGTCTCTTTGAATGGGGTATGGTAGTACGTGCCAGGCGCACCGGTTTGAGTGTGTCAAAACCTGCAACGATGATGGGTTTTTCACACTCAACAGTTACCCGTGTGTATCAAGAATGGTCCACCACCCAAAGGACATCCAGCCAACTTGACAACTGTGGGAGGCATTGGAGTCAACATGGGCCAGCACACTCACACACCCTCTCACACACGCACGCACGCACGCTCGCACGCACACACACACACACACACACACACAGACAGACAGACACACAGATCTATTTAAATCATCCCCCCATAACACAGTGTCTTCGCTCCTGCCCCTGACTGAGCCAGGCGGGCTCGCTCTCCTCTGGTGCTTCTAGTCAGAGGTTAATGTGGGTTCACCCCCCCCCACACAGTGCAGCAGCCTGGGCTAACTCATCATTCTCAGGCAGCCAGAGCCCTAATCTGTGATAATGTTTCAAGCAGGTGGCCATTTATTCCAGATGAATGTATTCATTCTTCCTAATGGCTTCCTGATGTAGGGGATTGATGGTGCAATATATCTGCTGAGGAAAAGAAAGAGAGAGATAGATATCAAGCACTGAATACCATCTTCAGTTCAGAGCGAGGTATGAATCTTAGTGACTTCTTAAGTTATTTTCAGAGGCTTGTAGCCCCTAACTCCTTCAACACACACAGATACCCACACACTTGCACACGCATGCATGCACGCACGCACGCACACACACACACACACTCCCCCCACTGCCCCCAGCAAGGCTATGTAATGACAGACAATTAACTCAACCAATTAAGTAAGAACTGTCGTATGATTATCCAACGTCCATTCCCCTATACTATATCTTAATAATCTGTCTACTTGGCCTTAATTCTGCCTGCCAGGACAGGACTTGATTCATTTGCTCGTAATTGAATATTTTTTCAAATATGGTAGTATATATTCTTTCGATTGCAACTTCAATCCTTTGCCCTGAGGATTCAGTCAGATGAGGAGGTCTCCTATCCAATCCCTGTGTCCTCAGCTCTCTTCTTCTGCAGTCAAGATGATAAGCCATTCACCTTGACTTGCTGCTGCCACTCCTCCATATCCACTCAGAGCAAAGAGGAAATCACATCTCCATGGCCATGCTCCCTCATAGTGGTTTAGGGGGAAGTAAGCAGTCAACCTCTTCGAGTAATGTTCAGAGACGGCTAAGCACAGAGACATTGTTTAACTGAATACTGGGCCGGGCTGTGTTGTTTTGTGTTGGGTGATAACAGTGGTGGAAAAAGTACACAATTGTTATACTTGAGTAAAAGTAAAGATACCTTAATAGAAAATGTGAAAGTCACCCACTAAAATACTGCTTGAGTAAAAGTTTGAAAGTATTTGGTTTTAAATATACTTTAGTATCAAAAGTAAAAGTACAAATATAAATCATTTGAAATTCCTTATATTAAGCGAACTAGACGGAATCATTATTATTATTTTTTTAAATTTACGGATAGCCAGGGGCACGCTCCAACACTCAGACATAATTTACAAACAAAGCATGTGTTTAGTGAGTATGCCAGATCAGAGGCAGTAGGGATGACCAGGGATGTTCTCTTGATAAGTGTGTGACCATTTTCTTGTCCTGCTAAGCATTAAAAATGTAACCAGTACTTTGGGTGTCAGGGAAAATGCATTGAGTAAAAAGTACATCATTTTCTTTAGGAATGTTGTGAAGTAAAAGTAAAAGACTTAATAGTACTTTCAAGTATTTTTACTTACAGTGCCTTGCAAAAGTACTCACCCCCTTGGCGTTTTTCCTATTTTGTTTCATTACAACCTGTAATTTACATTTATTTTTATTTGGATTTCATGTAATGGAAATAAACAAAATAGTCGAAATTGGTGAAGTGAAATGAAAAAATTACTTGTTTAAAAAAATTCAAAAAATAAATAACGGAAAAGTGGTGCGTGCATATGTATTCACCCCTTTTGCTATGAAGCCCCTAAATAAGATCTGGTTGTCACGTTTGTTGTATGGATTAGACCAAAATGTAGCGGGAATGTGTATGCTCATGTTCTTATTTATTAAAGAAACGAAACAAAACACTTGAACAAAACAACGACGAAAAACAGTCCCGTAAGGACAAATGACTATACGGAGAAACAACTACCCACAAATCCCAATGAACAAACACCCCTATTAAATAGGACCTTCAATTAGAGGCAACGAGGAACAGCTGCCTCTAATTGAAGGTCAACCCAATAAACTAAGCATAGAAATAGAATAAATAGACACAGACATAGAAATAGACTAACATAGAACATTGCCCAAAAAAAACAGAAACACACTAAACAAACACCCCCTGCCACGCCCTGACCAAACTATAATAACAAACAACCCCTTTTACTGGTCAGGACGTGACAGTACCCCCCCCCCCCCCCAAAGGTGCAGACCCCGGATGCACCTCAAACAAAAAAGACCAAAATAAACACCAAAACAAAATAATCCCAAACTAAAGGGAGGGAAGGGAGGGTGACCACCGTCACCGATTCTTGTGCTACACCCCACCTCCCCAATCCTCCTACTATGGAGGTGGCACAGGCTCCGGCCTTAGTCCCCAACCTAACCTGTCCACCCCCGCTGAAGGCTCAGGGCTAAGGCGCGTCGCAGGAGACCTCGGGCTGATGCGCATCGCTGGAGACCTCGGACTGGAGGGCGACTCTGGGATCTCCGGACTGAAGGGCGACTCTGGCTGTGGCGGTTCCGGACTGTAGGGCGACTCTGGCTGCGCCGGTTCCGGACTGTAGGCCTTCTCTGCAGGCTCCGGACTGTAGGCCGTCTCTGCAGGTTCCGGACTGTGGGCCGTCTCTGCAGGCTCCGGACTGTGGGCCGTCTCTGCAGGTTCCGGACTGTGGGCCGTCTCTGCAGGCTCCGGACTATGGGCCGTCTCTGCAGGTTCCGGACTGTGGGCCGTCTCTGCAGACTCCGGACATCTTCAATGTGGTAGGCATGTTGTGTAAATCAAATGATACTAACCCCCCCAAAAATCAATTTTAATTCCAGGTTTTAAGGCAACAAAATAGGAAAAATGCCAAGGGGGGTGAATACTTTCCCAAGCCACTGTAAGTACTTTACTTAGCTGTGGTGGTGGGATCCACAAGTCCCCATAACAGACATGCAAGCAGCTATGTCTTTGAACACATCCACCCAGAGTCTTTGCACACACACATGGAAAGGGTGTGTGGCATTGAAGATTGAGAGAAGGGAAAGAAAGGAAAGCTGCCCTAGCTGGTACAGAAGATTTATCAACTCTACTCCTTAAAGATCCTCAATGCTATTACATATGCTATTTGAAGAGCTCTCTCCCTCTCTCTCTCTCTCTCTCTCGCTCGCTCACTCACTCACTCACTCACTCACTCACTCACTCACTCACTCACTCACTCACTCACTCACTCACTCACTCACTCACTCTCCCTGTCTCTCTCTGTCTCTCCCCCTTCTCTCTCCCCCTCTCTCTCTCTTTCTTTCTCTCTTTCCCCTGTCACACTTTCTCAGGTCTGTCTCCTTTCTCCCAGATGTGCCACAATAATTCCACAGCTGCTCTCCTTATTGATGTTCACCGTCACAGCTTGCACACCCTCATCAAATCAAAGTTTATTTGTCACGTGCGCCGAATACAACAGGTGTAGACCTTACAGTGAAATGCTTACTTACAGGCTCTAACCAAAAAAAAGGTATGTCTGTGTGTGTGTGTGTGTGTGTGTGTGTGTGTGTGTGTGCGTGCGTGCGTGCGTGCGTGCGTGCGTGCGTGTGTGTGTGTGTGTAGGTAAGTAAAGAAATAAAACAGTAAAAAGACATTTGAAAATAAGAGTAGCAAGGCTATATACAGACACCGGTTAGTCAGGCTAAATGAGGTAGTATGTACATGTAGGTATGGTTAAACTGACTATGCATATATGATGAACAGAGAGTAGCAGTAGCGTAAAAGAGGGGTTGGCGGGTGGTGGGACACAATGCAGATAGCCCGGTTAGCCAATGTGCGGGAGCACTGGTTGGTCGGGCCAATTGAGGTAGTATGTACATGAATGTATAGTTAAATCTACACGTTCCGCTAGCGGAACGTCTGCTCCAATATCCAATGATGGGCGGGACGCGAAATACAAACTCCTCTAAAATCCGAAAACGTCCACTTTTCAAACATATGACTATTTTACAGCTATTTAAAGACAAGACTCTCCTTTATCTAACCACACTGTCCGATTTCAAAAAGGCTTTACAGCGAAAGCAAAACATTAGATTATGTCAGCAGAGTACCCAGCCAGAAATAATCAGACACCCATTTTTCAAGCTAGCATATCATGTCACATAAACCCAAACCACAGCTAAATGCAGCACTAACCTTTTATGATCTTCATCAGATGACACACCTAGGACACTATGTTATACAATACATGCATGTCTGTTCAATCAAGTTCATATTTATATCAAAAACCAGCTTTTTACATTAGCATGTGACGTTCAGAACTAGCATTCCCACCGAACACTTCCGGTGATTTTACTAAATTACTCACGATAAACGTTCACAAAAAGCATAACAATTATTTTAAGAATTATAGATACAGAACTCCTCTATGCACTCGATATGTCCGATTTTAAAATAGCTTTTCGGATGAAGCACATTTTGCAATAATCTAAGTACATAGCCCAGCCATCACGGGCTAGCTATTTAGACACCCAACCAGTTTAGCCTTCACCAAAATCACATTTTCTATAAGAAAAATGTTCTTACCTTGCTTGTTCTTCGTCAGAATGCAGTACCAGGACTTCTACTTCAATAACAAATGTAGGTTTGGTCCCAAATAATCCATCGTTATGTTCCATCAAGACGTTTTGTTCGTGCGTTCTAGACACTATCCCAACGCTAAATCTCGGCCACGAGCATGACGCAGAATGTGACAAAAAATTTCTAAATATTCCATTACCGTACTTCGAAGCATGTCAACCGCTGTTTAAAACCAATTTTTATGCAATTTATCTCGTAGAAAAGCGATAATATTGCGACCGGGAATCTGCCTGTCTGTATACTGAGGGAAAAACCGAAAGCCGGGGGCGGGGCAGGTCGTGAGCGTAAGGCTTAGTCCACTGAGTGACCACTTAGCTTTTGCTCTCCTTTGTTTCAGCCAGGGCTTTGAATTACGTCATTCCTGTTTTTCCCGGGCTCTGAGACTCCATTGGAGACGTGGGAAGTGTCACGTAACAGCAGAGATCCTTAGTTTTTGGAAGAGATGTCAAAGAAAGAAAATAAAAGGTCTGACAGGGTACTTCCTGAACAGAAGCATCTCAGGTTTTTGCCTGCCATAGGAGTTCTGTTATACTCACAGACACCATTCAAACAGTTTCAGAAACTGTGGAGTGTTTTCTCTCCAAAGCTAATAATTATATGCATATTCTAGTTTCTGGGCAGGACTAATAATCAGATTAAATCGGGTACGTTTTTTATCCAGCCGTGAAAATACTGCCCCCTAGCCATAAGAGGTTAAAGTGACACTGCATATAAGGGCACATAATGCAAGTAGTCCGGGTAACCATTTGGTTACCTGTTCAGGAGTCTTATGGCTTGGGGGTAAAAACTCTCCTGTGTGTATGCATGTGTGTGTGTGTGTGTGTGTGTGTGTGTGTGTGTGTGTGTGTGTGTGTGTGTGTGTGTGTGTGTGTGTGTGTGTCTGTGTGTGTGTGTGTGTGTGTGTCTGTGTCTGTGTGTGTGCACGTGTGTGTGTGTTTAAAAGAGCATGCGTACGAGAGCCTATGCACAAGAGTGTGTGTGTGCTCATAGCGTTGGTACGTGTGTGTGTGTGTGTATGAGTGCATACTCATATTGGTGTGTCTGAGACGGAGAAAATATAGTTGAAGTGGTGTCAGGACGAGATATTGCTGAATTACTCAGTCATGGAGGTGTCATCAGTGTCTCCTCTCATGCTTGGCTGTGCCCCCCCCCCCCCCAGCCCACTACCACTCCCCTACTCCCTTTCCAAGTTTAAGCAACCCACCCCGCCTGAGAAGATTTCAATAATCTACTCTCTACAGTGGGATGGTTTTCCAGCACATTGCCCAGGCAAGCTCCCCCCCCACCCCCCACCCCCCACCAGGCCCAGGGAGGGTAGAGCCCCTGCCTGCCCAGGCTCACCGAGGCTTTCCTAGGGAGAGGGCGCTCAGTGCTCCCTTATCTCTGGACCAAAGGGGGGTCTCCACCAAACCTACACCACACTGCATTTCCAATATGAATCCAATTTGAAATCTGCATTGATGAATTGGATGTGATTTTCATCTGACATAACGTATACAGACCATACATTATTCATTTGTTTATTTTACAGCTGAGGCTGTTGTATTATAATGATATATTTGTTGTTAATATATACGTGGGGCATAATGTGTATTTATGTTCTGCTCATTACTGTAAGCGATGTGAATAT
Organism: Salmo trutta; assembly: GCF_901001165.1. NCBI lineage: Eukaryota > Metazoa > Chordata > Actinopteri > Salmoniformes > Salmonidae > Salmo > Salmo trutta. Next base: position 30,482,722 of record NC_042975.1, read on the forward strand.
TAATGCCCTAGAATATTAATGCACTAGGTAATGTGATTTACGCCCGTCGTACATCAACCGAGCACAGTTTATCTCTTTCCCTCTCCCCCTCTCTGTCTCTCTCACTCTTACTGTGTCTGTGATGGAGAGGATGTGAAGGTCATACCTTTGTGTTTTTCTGCGTAACTTAATGAAGGCGGAGGAGAGACAATCTGGAGGCAAACAGCCTTGCACGCTCACACGCACACACACACACACACACACACACACACACACACACACACACACACACACACACACACACACACACACACACACACACACACACACACACAGCCTCATGTCACACTGGTGGGTGATAACAGAATTAGAGCTGGCACACTCTGCCATGCTATTGTGGTGCTGCTTGGCTGTGAGATTTTGGCATTGGAGGCAGGAAGGACATTGCCACCCAATCTTTCTGTGTGTGATGTTATGTAGACTGTATCAGTCATTAGTCCTTTGATTTCATGCATCCTGCCTGTGTTGTCAGACAGACATTGTAAGACAGCCTTCCAATACATTTCTCTTTAGGGGCAAGGCCACAGCTGATTGTGTCCTATTCAGTGTGGGTCCTTTCCTCATGAGAATAAAGTACAGCTTGCACACTTAGATACCTCAAGCACACCTTCATTAATTCTCAATCCAATTGGACCAGTTCTTTCCCCTCAGCAAAAGTCCCCTTTATCTCTGTACTATATTATACAGTTGGAGCATGTACTCCTATAGAGCAGCCAGTAACAGCACTGCTGAGGCTCCCTAAGGCTAATGGCAGTCACGTCACACCACTGCCTACTATTCCATCTGAGGCCTTTCATGCATGCACGCATGCACACACACACACACACACACACACACACACACACACACACACACACACACACACACACACACACACACACACACACACACACACACACACACACACACACACACACACACACACACAGCTGCCATATTACTGTCACTTCTGAGGATTACTGCACTGGAGGGTTTATCCTCAGACTCAGAGAACCACAGACAGACACAAACAAAAACAACCAGAGATGGAGGGTTGGAGAGGGAGAGGGGGGACAGTGAAGAAGGCAGCCTGGCAGAGAAAGGCCTCTCTGAGGCTGCGGACAGAGAGAGATGGATGGTTGGAGAGGGAGAAGGGGGACAGTGAAGAAGGCAGCCTGGCAGAGAAAGGCCTCTCTGAGGCTGCGGACAGAGAGAGATGGAGGGTTGGAGAGGGAGAGGGGGGACAGTGAAGAAGGCAGCCTGGCAGAGAAAGGCCTCTCTGAGGCTGCGGACAGAGAGAGATGGAGGGTTGGAGAGGGAGAGGGGGGACAGTGAAGAAGGCAGCCTTGCAGAGAAAGGCCTCTCTGAGGTTGCGGACAGAGAGAGATGGAGGGTTGGAGAGGGAGAGGGGGGACAGTGAAGAAGGCAGCCTGGCAGAGAAAGGCCTCTCTGAGGCTGCGGACAGAGAGAGATGGAGGGTTGGAGAGGGAGAGGGGGGACAGTGAAGAAGGCAGCCTTGCAGAGAAAGGCCTCTCTGAGGTTGCGGACAGAGAGAGATGGAGGGTTGGAGAGGGAGAGGGGGGACAGGGAAGAAGGCAGCCTGGCAGAGAAAGGCCTCTCTGAGGTTGCGGACAGAGACAGATGGAGGGTTGGAGAGGGAGAGGGGGGACAGTGAAGAAGGCAGCATGGCAGAGAAAAGCCTCTCTGAGGTTGCGGACAGAGAGAGATGGAGGGGGACTGGGAGAGACGGGCTAAATCTGGAGCCATGGCCGAGCGCGGCCTGCCTCACCCGATAACAGAATTACTGCAAATGTAAGTTTTGAGATGCTGCTTCCACCATCACTCTGCTCTCTCTGGGATTTATGGCTTCTGGTGAAATGATTCTCTCTGAGAAAGGGAGGAAGAGATGGAGAGAGAGGGACAGTGGAGAGGTAGAGAGAGAAAGAGGGATAGAGAGGGAAGGAAGTGGAAAGGTGGAGAGAGAGCGATGAGAGAGAGCTGGGTAGAGAGGGAGAGTTGAGATGTAGGTGGAGGGAGGGAACCCAACAAACAGTGTGGATATATTATACTACTACAACACAAGCTAGCTAACATAGTTTACCACAGTATGAGTAATATTACCCATAAAACCTAGCAGTCAAACACAGAAATGGTCCCAATCATTTTTCCACCATTCATTTTATCCATTGTTGATTTTAGAAACGCTTCAAATAAGGGCTGTGTTTCGTGTAGTCTTACCGTAGCGTGATGTTTTTATAGCTGTGTAAATCTCTCTTGGACACAGTGACTTTTATCAATATATTAACCTGTATTTGCTGCTGCTAATGTGGCTATCATACAGAACTACAAATGCCTGTCTCAAGCTTCATGTCAATGACCATGACAATGATGATCTGGTGTCACGTCCTGACCAGTATAAAGGTTATTTGTTATTGTAGTTTGGTCAGGACGTGGCAGAGGGTATTTGTTTTATGTGGTTCGGGGTGGTGGTTTATTTAGTAGGGCGTTTGATTTATTATTTCCGGGTTTTGGTTTATGTTCTATGATTTGTACTTCTATGTTCTTTCGGGGTTGGTGTGTTTCTATGTGTAGGTTAATGGGGGGTTGGACTCTCAATTGGAGGCAGGTGATTTTTCGTTGTCTCTGATTGAGAGTCCTATATATGGGTAATTGTTTGGGTTAGTGTTTGTGGGAGATTGTCTCTTGTTTTGTTTGTCTATGCATGACAAGACTGTTTTGTTGATCGTTTGTACTTCATTTTGTTATTTTCTTGGTTTATAATAAACTACAAGATGAGCATCCACATTCCTGCTGCGTTTTGGTCCTCCATTCCAGACGACAACTGTGACATCTGGACAAGACTGCTGAATCGAGGCAAAGGTAAGAATCTCTGGATAAACTACTTAATATTAGCTAAATTTAGTAATTAATAAATAGGATAAAGTTGTTTAATTTGACAATTCTGTGAACTGTCTTGGGCAAGTTTTGAATTGAAAATGCCTGTTATCTAGCTAGCTAGCTCACGGTTAGCTAGTTAGCAACATTAGCCTGGCAAGATGGCTACATTTGTTTATCCACTTAAATGCATGACATATTCATTAAAACAAGTTTAGTTTTCTTTGGATTTTATAAACCAACAGTTTAGCTTGCTTGCTAACTTAGATGGTGAAGCTAAGGCTAGGTGTTCTTGATCATGTTTGTCTGTGTGAGGGGTGGGTAGCCTACTTCAAGTACAACTTGACTTGTAACTACCCTAGCTAGCTGTATTTTAGTCTGGCCTTTTGAGAGGTTTCAGAGATGGACTGATTAGCATCCTTTTTTCCATCAACAGTGTGCTTACTTCGGGAGAACATTGATATGTGTGCTGTTACCCTCTGGACAGCAGATCATTAGTATAGCTAGTAGGCAAGGTTATGTATAGCAGGCCTACCTGCTATGGTGGGCTTTAAATTAATTGGTATTCACACATTTGTTTTGAGGTAGAATTACTGTCATGTTAATTGTGCCTAATTGCAAACTTTATTTAAACCTTCTCTATTCCAGAACTAATGGGTGTGCTTGAGTCTTATCACCTCTCAACTATGTAAGCTGTTTCAACCTGGAACACTATTCTCCTGCTTTGGTCTGTTTTAGTCATTGCAGGAAGTCCTGAAGAGTAGAAGTGTGTGTGAAGGGTTTTGTCCCAGCCCAGCTCTAACACCTGGCTTAAATAATCAACATACTGAATCATGGGCTGGAACAAAAGCTTATACACAGTCCTGCCATTCAGATCTGGAGCTGTCCACCCGTTTAAGTCATTATTCTGTACTATGAGTACAATTGGGGGCGGGGTTATTGATGCTCCACTATCAAGTTGAAGTTTGAACTTGTTTACTGATGCCATGGCGGCGGCTGCTAAAAAGAATGGTGCAGCTACTAACCAGAAGACTGTAGCCAAGGCAGCATTGGTCCACATCTACTCTGTCTGTTGGGTGAGAAGTGTTGGTACTGTATGTGTCTAGGTTCCACTACATGTGAAGGCTATTGTCCTGGCCTGTATGGTACAGTCTTTCATATGCTTAGTAGTTTGTTTCATCGTATTGCTTAGTTTATCATTTGTGTCAACTTTCAATCTAAGCCACAGAGTAATTTACTCTACTTTGTACTTGATGTTTATTGACACAGACCTGAAGACATTCAAGCAGCACTTTGATATCAAGCATCCCAAGTCTCCAATGGTCCCAATGCAGGCCTACGGGACCACATACACTCAAATGGACCTACAGCTGGGGTAAGATTCTTCCATCAACACAGTAGACACAGTGAAAAACACAATTTTGTCAACAAAATCCTGTTCTCAATGCTTAAGTTGTATTGTCTATGGCTCAATTTGTGTAAATGCTGTGATCACTCATCGTTTCTAATATTGTGATTAACAGACACACGATGGCCACGATTTGAACGCTATAACTGAGACGGAATGATGTTGAGGGACACGCCGAGTATGACTGGACATGGGCCGGGTATTTGTGACAACGACCGAAAAGGGCTGCAGAAGCACACCAGCTCCCCATTTTATATTTATTCCATGGCCAACCATCTCTCTAGCTACCCCTTACTCCACACTATGCCTTTTATGCCCCATGGTTCCTCAAATTCGGACACTCCATCTTACCTCTATAAACCCATCCTACCTTAACACATTCCCCTATGCTGCTTCCTTCACTTGTTCTTCTCTTGATTTGATAACATCTAGACTCAGTAACATGTTTAAAAGTGTTGTGGTGTACTGTTTTTGCTACCTTTTTTCACCTGTGTAATGCTGTCCTCCTTATTCTGGGCTTCAGACTGAATGCAGTGGTAAATGTGCTGCTCATAATTGACAGCAGCAACATGGACCTGTTGAATTGACCAGAAGGGTGTTGAGATTTCTGCTTTTAGACATGGCTTCCTTGTTTTCAGGCTGTTAAGTGTGTTTATCATTCTGCTGGAGTTGACCTAGTATTTTATATAAAACGTAGCTCACGCATCCAGTGTTTCCATTTATAACTCACCCACCAAAATCACAATATGCTGTTTTACATGTTATTTATGCTGGTCAAATTCCTAAAATGGAAAAGCAGAAGAATCTTTGCACTGATGGATAGTAATAATACTTTATATGGTGCTCTTCGATGTTCCAAGTTTGACATTGATGAATAAATAATTAAAAGTTTACTTAAATTCAGATTGTTTACTATTTTGAATTCTTTAAAACAATGTAATTGTTGGAGTTCAGGTGTTTGACATGATTGATGGTTGCCTAGGTGCATTTTTGTCAAATAAATATGCTATCATTCATGATTATGGATACATTCTGCAATGGGTTAATCTGGCTTTGAATCTGCAACACAACACGTCAACAAGTTAGTTCTGAATTGGTTTAATACAATAGTGCGTTCTGATACCATGAATTGAAATGGATTTAACCTTTTTCATATAGTTGGCAGAAATAATAAGGGATTAAATAGACTTCCACTGGATGAAGAGGATCTGGTAAAATAAGGATATGTTGCAAATATCATCAAGGTACAGTTGAAGTCAGAAGTTTACGTACACTTAGGTTGGAGTCATTAAAACTTGTTTTTCAACCACTACACAAATTTCTTGTTAACAAACTATAGTTTTGGCAAGTCGGTTAGGACATCTACTTTGTGCATGACACAAGTAATTTTTTCCAACAATTGTTTACAGACAGATTATTTCACTTATATTCACTGTATCTCAATTCCAGTGGGTCAGAAGTTTACATATACTAAGTTGACTGTCTTTAAACAGCTTGGAAAATTCCAGAAAAGTATGTCTTGGCTTTAGAAGCTTCTGATAGGCAAATTGACATTTGATTCAATTGGAGGTGTACCTGTGGATGTATTTCAAGGCCTACCTTCAAACTCAGTGCCTCTTTGCTTGACATCATGGGAAAATCAAAAGAAATCAGCCAAGACCTCAGAAAAAAAATATTGTAGACCAAGTCTGGTTCATCCTTGGGAGCAATTTCCAAACGCCTGAAGGTACCACGTTCATCTATACAAACAATAGTACACAAGTATAAACACCATGGGACCACGCAGCCGTCATACCGCTCAGGAAGGAGACGCGTTCTGTCTCCTAGAGATGAACGTACTTTGGTGCGAAAAGTGCAAATCAATCCCAGAACAACAGCAAAGTACCTTGTGAAGATGCTGGAGGAAAAAGGGGGAGGCTTGCAAGCCAAAAAACATCATGCCAAACGTGAAGCACGGGGGTGGCAGCATCATGTTGTGGGGGTGCTTTGCTGCAGGAGGGACTGGTGCACTTCACAAAATAGATGGCATCATGAGGAAGGAAAATTAGGTAGATATATTTAATCAACATCTGAAGACATCAGTCAGGAAGTTAAAGCTTGGTCGCAAATGGGTCTTCCAAATGGACAATGACCCCAAGCATACTTCCAAAGTTGTGGCAAAATGGCTTAAGGACAACAAAGTCAAAGTGTTGGAGTGGCCATCACAAAGCCCTGACCTCAATCCCATAGAAAATTAGTGGGCAGAACTTAAAAAGCGTGTGCGAGCAAGGAGGCCTACAAACCTGACTCAGTTACACCAGCTCTGTCAGGAGGAATGGGCCACAATTCACCCAACTTATTGTGGGAAGCTTGTGGAAGGCTCCCCAAAAAGTTTGACCCAAGTTAAACAATTTAAAGGAAATACTACCAAATACTAATTGAGTGTCTGTTAACTTCTGACCCCACAGAATGTGACGAAAGAAATAAAAGCTGAAATAAATCATCCTCTCTACTATTATTCTGACTTATTACATTCTTAAAATAAATTGGTGATCCTAACTGACCTAAGACAGTGAATTTTTACTAGGATTAAATGTCAGGAATTGTGAAAAACTGAGTTTAAATGTATTTAGCTAAGGTGTTTGTAAACTTCCGACTTCAACTGTAGGTAGCTAGATAGCTATATAGCTTCTTTGCAGAAAACTAGCATAATTTTCATGGCAGATTATAAATATCTGACTGCTACTAGGATAGTGTACTCTACAAGACACAAGACCAAATGCATAATTAAGACAGACAATATTAGTTAAATAAAATAAGGAACAGTAAATTAAAATGTAAAATATATATTTCATTTTGGATCAATGTAGCCAGTAGCTAGCGAGCTGACAGCAAAGGTGCCAGCTAGAGATGATGTGCAGGAGCTTCAACTGATTTGTAGTCTTGCATGATGTCTACTTTGATGCTATTAGCATTTTCGAATCTGAGAGTAAATAGAGCCGAATATATTGATAAAAGACCTTGTCCGGGAGAGATTTACACAAGATCAAAACGTCAAGCCAGGGTAAGCCTACACGAAACACATCCCTAATTTGAAGTGTTTCTAAAATCCACAATGGATGAAATGAATGGTGGAAAAACGATTGGAACCATTTCCATGTTCGACTGCTCGGTTTTATGGGTATTATGACACGTTCACTGTGGGGCTCAATTGTCACACTAATACAACACAAGCTAGCTAATGTTACTAGTGTTAGCGTGGGGAAACTACAGGCCTAGACAGGTCACTTTTTTTTAAACGATCCCACCCATTGCAAGTCAAAATGTGATTGGTTAATTCCACTGTCACTCCAAAATTCAGCTCTAATACAGTTGAATGGCAGAAGCCTTCTGTCCAGCTTCTAAAGGCCTAGCTAATTGGTGGCTGAGCTACATTTTTCTACCCAGAGGCCACCGAAGAAAATCCTGATTGGATATTTTTTTACCTTCAGTATTAACCCTTCTATTTCCAACACAAATGTTAAGAGATTCAATTAACATTACTGTAAAGATAAAATATAAATCAAGACTAAATTTACATTTTTCATAAATCTTTAGGCCTACTAAGCTAACATATGGAATTGTTGCAAGATGTTCATTTCAAGGATCATTTAGCTATTGGAATTTTAGGTATCCACCAAAAATATGAAAAAAAATATTTGATTAAATATTGAATTTGGCATTACTGCTATTAGCCCATAGAAGCACAATGAATAACAGCTTCATACATGGATAAACAGATAGTCTCAAAAAATCTAAAGAAAGTTTGTTCTGAGGTGTCTGTCCTGTATCTGAGAGATACAGTTGGGCCAAAAATCATCCAACGTATTGTGGGAAGCATGTGGAAGGCTACCCGAAATGTTTGACCCAAGTAAAACAATTTAAAGGCAATGCTACCTAATACTAATTGAGTGTATGTAAACTTCTGACCCAATGAGAATGTGATGAAAGAAATAAAAGCTGAAATAAATCATTCTCTCTACTTTTATTCTGACATTTCACATTCTTAAAATAAAGTGGTGATCCTAACTGAATTTTTATTAGGATTAATTGTCAGGAATTGTAAAAAACTGAGTTTAAATGTATTTGGCTAAGGTGTATGTAAACTTCCGACTTTAACTGTAGGTTTGTAACAGTTTTGGTCTAGAGTGTCACCCCCTTTGAAGAGGGGGATGACTGCGGCAGTTTTCCAATCTTTGGGAATCTCGGACGATACGAAAAAGAGGTTGAACAGAGTGGTAGTAGGGGTTGCAACAATGGCGGCGGATAATTTTAGAGGGTCCAGATTGTCTAGCCCAGCTGATTTGTACGGGTCCAGGTTTTGCAGCTCTTTCAGAACATCTGCTATCTGGATTTGGGTGAAGGAGAAGCTGGGGAGGCTCGGGCAAGTAGCTGCAGGCGTTGTGGAGCTGTTGGGGTAGCCAGGAGGAAAGCATGGCAAGCCGTAGAGAAATGCTTATTGAAATTCTTGATTATTGTGGATTTATCAGCTGTGAGGAGGAGCTCTTATTCTCCATAGACTTTACAGTGTCCCAAAACGTTTTGGAGTTAGAGCTACAGGATGCAAATTTCTGTTTGAAAAAGATAGCCTTTGCTTTCCTAACTGACTGCGTGTATTGGTTCCTGACTTCCCTGAAAAGTTGCATATCGCGGGGACTATTCGATGCTGGTGCTAACATCGACACAACTCTGTGTTGTTGTTTTTGTCGCCCTGCTTTGCTTCATCTTGGCCAGGTCGCAGTTGTAAATGAAAACTTGTTCTCAACTGCCTACGTAGTTAAATAAAGGTGAAAAAAATATAGAATAATAATTTGAATTTACCACTGGTGGACTTCAATCAAATTGTAGGAACATCTTAAGGGTGAAACAGGGTGCACCTGAGCTCAATGTCGAGTCTCATAGCAAAGGATATGAATATATATGTAAATAAGATATTTCTGTTTTTTATGTTTAAAAAAATCTAAAAACCTGTATTTTCACTTTGTCATTATGGGGTATTGTGTGTAGACTGATGAGGGAAAAAATGTAATACATTTTAGAATAAGACAGTAATGTAACAAAATGTGGAAAAAGTCAAGGGGTCTGAATACTTGGGTTCCCGAGTGTCGCAGTGGTCTAAGGCACTGCATCTCAGTGCAAGAGGCATCACTGCAGTCCCTGGTTCGAATCCAGGCTGCATTACATCTGACCGTGATTGGGAGTCCCATAGAGCGATGCACAATTGACCCAGCGTTGTCTGGGTTTGGTTGGGGTAGGCCGTCATTGTAAATAAGAATTTGTTAAATAAAAGGTTAAATAGAAAATAAACAAACAAAAAAATACTTTCTGAATGCACTGTATACTGAAAAAATAAGATGCCTTGGGAACCAAAAATTGCCGGTTCAAACCCCTCATGTGCAGATTAGCAACATCTGAAGTGTAAAACATATGGTTGTGTTTGTATGATAAATGCTGTTCAAATGTCCTTTGAATTAAATAATGTGCAGATTGTCAACATTTGAAGTTTATAAAATTGTTGTGTTTGTATGATTAAATGCCCTTCAAGTGTCCTATGAATGAAATTAAAATGCCATATGTCTCTATATCACCTTCAAATGTGAATTGCAATTAAATCTGGGGAGAAACATAATGGACATGTATTCCTATCTGATTTAAGGAGCTACAAATTGCATGCTGTGGTAATATTAGGTAAAACTTCAATATAACATATTCAAATGTTCTGAGGACCTCCACGACAAGGTAAAATATGTATTGCATGAACTTAAGTGGAATATTATGTTAAACCTAAACCAAATGTGCTGTGAACGTCATAAAAACGGACTTATTTGGAAACTGTGGGACATTGTGCAACATCGTGGGAATGTTCTGTGCAACCTATGTCAATAGCAAAATAATATTATTGCAACATCCCAGACAACTCCCATAACTTAATAAACATTTCTGGGAACCTTTAAAGAACTTAGACCAGGTGTTCTGTCAACATTGTAACAACGTTATAAGAATGTCCTGTACACCCTAACTTAAACATTGTATGAATCTAATCACAACTGAGCAGATTTTGTGTTTTGGGAACCTATCTCTTGTAATGTACCCACACTGTACATACTGAACCTTTCAAGAACAGACTAAATGTGTTCTGGGAACGTTCTTGTAACATCAGGTGAATGTTTTTTTTAACCCCAAAAGAAACATAGAATCATCCACACAACTGGACAGATTTTGTGTTTTGGGAATATATATTTTGTGACGTCCACACAATGTTCCCACAACTTAATGAAACGTTCTAGGAACGTTGTTGCAACATCAGGCAAATGTTTTATACAAACACGTTATAATCATCAGCACGACTGGACAGTTGTTGTGTTCTGATAACATTTGCCCTGACCGAACAAATGTTCTTGGAACTTTCACACACAGAACCAATTTTGGTTTGCTAGGAAAGAGAGAGGGATGTGGGGAGAGGTGGAGATGGAGAGAGGTGGGGAGACAGACATATAGACTCAAAGAGAGAAATGGACGGATGGGGTTGGGACTAAGACTGAGAGACAGAGAGATAAAGACTAGGACAGAGACAAATAGAGAATCCTAAAAGGAAGGATTAGGGAGAGTGATGTGGTTGCAATGAAACCAAAAGAGGGGTACTTAGACAGAGAGAGATAGGGATGGAGACAGAGACATAGAAAGACTGTGGGGTTAAGAGCGAAGGATGGGGTGGGATTGGGAAAGAGTGATGGAGTGGGAGAGATATTAAGCCAGAGGTAATAAGTATCCGGAGAACACTGCTCACAACTCTGACTTTCCTAATAAGGAGCACAACATTAACTGGGGCTAGAAGTGGATCACACTGCAGATAATGATTTAACCTACGGAATTAGAAGCTTAATTTATTACCAAAGATCTGTCCGTCATGCCTAAGCGGTACCATAATAAGAAATGCTATCAGGAAAGATGCTTTATAGTGAATAGATAAAATGTTGGTCCTTAGAAAATAAAAGGTTGGAAATCTCGGCTGTATGTATTCAGTTCAGGCACAGTTTACCAAGTCCAATAATGAATAGCTCTAAAAAGAATGCCATGGCATTGTTTTTTTTAATTAAGTTTTGCAGTGATTGCTTTCAGTATTTATAGCATTTAGTCTCTTCCAGCAGAGTGCACTCTTTCAAAATAGTTGAATGTTGAATATCTTAGTGTGACTTTCTGGAGTATTTCGGGCTAAAGTGCGAAGACAGACCTAGTGACAAATTGTCCAAAGTATTGTGGATTTCTCTGTGGGTGCTGAGAAACAAAGAGGAGAGTAGCCATTTTCCTCGTCTCTGTCAATAACATGTATTTCTGTTCGTCACTAGGTTTGACTCTCTCATTCCTGTGCTAGTAACTTTACCAACAACTGAGTTATTTGAGTGCTTGTATTTGCATTCCTTTTGTCCGGCATCCACTGGCTCTCATTGTTTTGTGTCTGTTCCATTTCCTTTTGTTTTCGTCCTCTCCAAAGAGGGAAGCAGTTGTCATCGTGCCTCTTTCTGTGTGTGTGTCTGGTCTTCAAGGTGATGTGATAAATATTTATTTCCACACCAGTAGAGGGAGTGGGGGTGCTGGAGCACACTGGGGGAATTGCCCACTGTTGCTACTCTGGTAGACACACACACACACACACGCACGCACGCACGCACGCACGCACGCACGCACGCACACACACACACACACACACACACACACACACACACACACACACACACACACACACACGTCAATGGATCAGGGTTGATTGTGCAGGGAGTCTCCTGCTTTACTGCCCTTCTCATTCAGTATGTCTGAGTGAGACCCGAGCCTGCCTCCCAAGGGGGCCCTCAATATCTGTTATGGGAGGGTGTGTATGCCGCTTCTGTGCCAGTCAATTTTAATCATATAAAGCTGTCTCCATCCTCTTTGAAGAAATGCCGGCTCCATTGATATAACCTTCCTCTTTTTACAATTTACTCGAATTTTGAATCATGTAAAAAGCTGTATGTGAGAACAAAGGAAGGCCTGAGAAATGTATCCTGCCAGGGGATGGATATGGAACCACTCAGTCTAAAGTGTCCATCCAGCAGGTGTTTTCTTATACAGTTATACAGTATACATAAATATCTTCTACATTATTCATGCATTACTAAATCTAGTAACATAGCAAATTGTTTCCTTCCTGTAATGACTTATATGTTTAGCTTTCTTACCGTAATATTGACCAGGATTTAAATAAAAATTCCACTGCAGCAATGCAAAGATTTTTGATGTTTATATGAGAATCTTGACTCTGAATGTTTAGTTACTCAGGATATTCCCACTTGAAAACGAAGTCTGGAAAAGTGATCACTTACAGGATAGTGTCACGTCCTGACCAGTAGAGGGGGTAGTGGGGTCAGGACGTGACAGTTTTTGTGTATGTGAATGTTTGATTGTTGATTTGGGACTTCCAATTGAAGGCAGGTGTGTTGAGTTGCCTTTGATTGGAAGTCCTATATAGGTGTGTGTGTTTTTCTTTGGGGTTGTGGGTGGTTGTTTTTTGCACTGCTTTTATAGCCTGCAGAACTGTCACTGGTGTCACCCTTTTGTGTTGTTCCTGTGGATGCTCTACTCCTTTTGTTGGGTAATAAAAAATGAGTATTCACATACCTGCTGCGCCTTGGTTCATTTCAGAAGACAGCCGTTACAGATAGGAACCATTAAGTATTGTTATGCTGTGGTTGGTTTTCCCCTTTAAAAAGGTCCACAAAAACTTAAGCCCTCCCATTCCAAGTCTCTCCAATCCTTTTTTCCCACTGTTTGTTTCCCAGTGGGACATTCACAATGACACATCTTCCCAGTGCCATATGGGCCAAATCCTTTAGTGGAGGAAGAAATGGTGATTTTTACAAATGACACGCATTAGTTGCTGTTGGACAAAGACACGGCTAAAGAGGGGGACTTCTTAAGGGGACGGACGTGAGGGTGGAAGGGAAACAAACTACAGAAGATGCTCCTGTTTTGCATTGAAATAGGCTGATAGGAGCAGGGTAGCTGGATGAAGTCATGGGGCTGGCCAGCCATCAAATAGAAGTGAACAGAGGGTGAATATAAATGTGTGAAGGGCTGAAGGCTGAAAGCTGGAGGGCTGGAGGCTGGTCCAGGCTGAGGCTGTGGCTGGGCCAGGCTAATTGTGGATATGGATAATTGTGTTTGGAGAGAGAATGGCCAGCCAGTCCTCATCCATTGAAGGAGGGAGGCACTGTTTAGAATCCATTCAGCCAGAGGCAGAATGACAATGGTCCCTGAATGGAACCTTCCAGAATATGGAAAAATAAAGGCTGAAAGAAAAAAGGGAAGGAGGAATTTGGTTATTGGATTCCTCCTTTTCCCAGAGTGACGAGGATGCCAAACACTTTGTTCATTGATGAGTGGTATTGAGTCATCTGCTACTGTTGAAGAACCTTGATCCCATAGGGTGGTGCAAAATTGGCCCAGCATCGTCCGGGTTAGGGTTTGGCCGGGGTAGGCCATCATTGTAAATAAGAATTTGTTCTTAACTGACTTGCCTTGTTAAATAAATGTAAAATAAAAAAATACAATGTGACATTAGCTTTTTTATTACCACCTATTGATTCCCAATAGACTCCATGATTACCGCTTGGTCTTTATTGCCCTCTTATCCAATAGGGTTCAGACTCAGTCTAGCAGGGTGTTGCTAATGACCATGTCCCTACTGCTCATATTAAATTAGAAGGTTTTAATTTACCTACTCTGGTCACTATAACCCATTCTCCATGTCTGACCTCAAATCTAATTGGTTAAAGGGCAATTCCAGCCCTTTTCAACCTCATTGTTATTATCTTCAGCACAATACCTGTCACGTCCTGGCCAGTATAAGGGTTAATTAGTATTGTAGTTTGGTCAGGACGTGACAGAGGGTATTTGTTTTATGTGGTTCAGGGTGATGTGTTTGGTTAAAGGGTGTTTGATTTAGTATTTCCGGGGTTTTGGTTTATAGTCTATGTTTATGTATTTCTATGTCTAGTCTGGTGAGTGTGTTTCTATGTTGTGTTGATTGGGGTTGGGACTCTCAGTTGAAGGCAGGTGTTGTCCATCTGCCTTTGATTGAGAGTCCCATATATTAGGGTGTGTTTGTGGTTGTTATTTGTGGGTGATTGTTCTGTGTTGAGCTTAGGCTTTGCCAGACTCTTTGTTGTCGTTCGTTCGTTTGTTTCTCGTGTTTGTTATTTTTGTATTCATTTTTTGAAGTTAATAAATCATCAAAATGAGCATACACGTACCTGCTGCGTTTTGGTCCTCCTTCACCGACGACAATCGTGACAGAATCACCCACCACTCAAGGACCAAGCAGCAGAGGAAGGAGCAGACGGCGTTCGAGTTGGACTGGCGGGAGAAGTGGACTTGGGAGAAAGTTCTGGACGGGGCCGGACCTTGGCACCAGGCTGGGGAGTATCGCCGCCCGCAGTGGGAAATTGAGGCAGCCAAGGCAGAGAGGCGGTGGTACGAGGCCAGAGACGCGCTGAGGGAGAAGCACGAGAGGCACCCCCAAGAAATTTTTTTGGGGGGGGCACACGGGTAGTTTGGCTAGGCGAAGGAAGAGCCGGAAGCCAGCTACCCGTGGTTATATGGAGGAGCGTATGGGGTGGAGAGCGCTATGTTTCGCTGAGAAGCGCACTATCTCACCCATACGCACGCACAGTCCGGTGCGAGTTATTCCAGCCCCTCGCAGGTGCCGTGCTAGAGCGGGCATCCAGCCTGGTAGGAGGATGCCTGCGCAGCGCATCTGGTCGCCGGTACGCCTCCGAGGACCAGGCTACCCAACTCCCGCTCTACGCACGGCTACCATCAGGCCCCTGCACAGCCCAGTCTGCCCTGTACGAGCACTCCGCTCGTGCAGGGCTACTAGTTCCATCCAGCCAAGGCGGGTTGTGCAGGAGGTAAGATCTAGACCGGCTGTGCGCCTCCATAGCCCTGGGTTTCCAGCTCCTGTCTCTCGTGCGGACCCGGAAGTGCGTCAACCCAGTCCGACTCGTCCTGTTCCCGCTCCCCGCACTAGCCTGCAAGTGCGTAAACCCAGCCTCGCCAGTCAACAGTCGTCGGAGCTGCCCGCCAGTCAACAGTCGTCGGAGCTGCCCGCCAGTCAACAGTCGCCGGAGTGGCCAGACTGCGCTGAACTGCCGGAGTGGCCAGACTGCGCTGAACTGCCGGAGTGGCCAGACTGCGCTGAACTGCCGGAGTGGCCAGACTGCGCTGAACTGCCGGAGTGGCCAGACTGCCCTGAACTGCCGGAGTGGCCAGACTGCCCTGAACTGCCGGAGTGGCCAGACTGCCCTGAACTGCCGGAGTGGCCAGACTGCCCTGAACTGCCGGAGTGGCCAGACTGCCCAGACTGTCCCGAGTTGCCAGACTGCCCAGACTGTCCCGAGTTGCCAGACTGCCCAGACTGTCCCGAGTTGCCAGACTGCCCCGAGTTGCCAGACTGCCCCGACTGGCCAGACTGCCGGGAAAGGCCTGAACCGGAGCCATCTTTTTAACCACAGATCTTAGAAACGTGCTGTTTTCACATATGTAGACACTGGTTTGGTGCTGGAGATAATGAATATGATCCTGAAAAGTGGGGCAACAGCCCTTTATTGTCACAGCTACATATGACTCTGGGCTAAATCAATGGCATTTCTTCGAAAACACCTCACCTTTTTTTTTTATCTCTTGCTCTCTCTCTCGCTCTCTCTCCCCTTCTCTCTCTTTCTGGTATGGATTTAAAGTGACAAGAGGACTATTGAAAAATACCAGAATATTTGAAATGCTGTGAAAGTCAAATAAAATTTTATTGGTCACATACACATGGTTAGCAAATGTTAATGCAAGTGTAGCGAAATTTTTGTGCTTCTCATTCCGACAGTGCAGTAATATCTAACAAATTCACAACGACTACCTTATACACACAATGTAAGGGGATGGAATAAGAATATGTACATATAAATATATGTGTAATGATGTACGCTGACAGTCTGGAAGCAAGTTCAGGAGTGAATACATTTAATAAATAAATGAACAAAACAAGAAACACAAACAGCGCACCGACATGAGCCAGATACAGGAAACAATGATGACTGGTGAAGAAACCAAATGGAGTGACATATAAAGGGCAGGTAATCAAGGAGGTGGTGGAGTCCAGGTGAGTGTCATTAAGCATATAACGCTGGTGACAGGTGTCTGCCATAATGAGCAGCCTGGTGACCTCAAGGCCGAAGAGGGAGCACAAGTGACAATGTGGATGCGCGATGACCATGCGGCATAGGCAAGATGCAATAGATGGTTTAAAATACAGTATATACATATGGAAAGAGTAATGTAGGATATGTAAACATTACTAAAGTGGCATAGTTTAAAGTGACTAGTGATACCTTAATTAAATCAATTTATTAAAGTGGCCAGTGATTTGAGTCTGTATGTTGGCAGCAGCCTCTCTATGTTAGTGATGACTGTTTAACAGTCTGATGGCCTTGAGATAGAAGCTGTTTTTCAGTCTCTCGGTCCAAGCTTTGATGCACCTGTACTAACCTCGCCTTCTGGATGATAGCAGGGTGAACAGGCAGTGGCTCGGGTGGTTGTTGTCCTTGATGATCTTTTTTCTTTATGGGGTATTGTGTGTAGATGGTTGGAAAAAAATGGAATTCTGGCTGTAACACAACATGTGGAATAAGTCAAGGGGTATGAATACTTTCTGAAGGCACTGTATGTCACAGGATTAAGGGCCAATCACCTTACCCTTCACTCCTCATATCTCTGCCTTGTTTCTGACTCTCCTGTCCTTGAGTGTCATAATATATAACTGTGACTTTTCTCCCTCACAGTTTTCATGTCTTTCCTAACCTTTAAAATATGTATTTTCCCTAAGTCTATAATCTCCATCTATCTATGTCAAGTTGGCCGACGCATCAAGAAAGAAATAATCGTATTTCAGTGGCTTTAAAACTTCTTTGGGCTAGGCCCCTTTTTTCCCCACTTCCTGTCTGAATGACAGCCCAAAGCAAACTGCCTGTAGCTCAGGCCCTGAAGCCAGGATATGCATATAATTGATACCATTGGAAAGAAAACACTTTGAAGTTTGTAGAAATGTTAAAATAATGTAGAAGAATATAACACAATAGATATGGTAAGAGAAAAAAAAAACAACCAGAATCTTTTTTTTTTTGAGAGACCATCCTCTTAGAAATTCAAGAGAAAGGTCAAATTGAAAATTAGCTCCACAGGGTGTCAGCAGTCTATGTTCAAGGTTTCAGGCTTGTAACTTCAAAAACGAATAAGAAATATCACTGGGGAATAAGAAATATCAGTTTTAGCAGAAGGAAATTCGTGTTTGCGTGCGCCATGAAGACATTACGCACCTGCTAAAATCAGGTTCCTATTGAACATACTTCTTTCCGTAAGAAATATTATAGTTTGATTACATTTTAGGGTATCTGAGGAGTAAATAGAAACGTATTTTGACTTGTTGAAACAAAGTTTAGGGGTAGATTTTTGGATTCCTTCCTCTGCAAGTGGATTACTCAAATCGATGGCGCCAACTAAACTGACTTTTTGGGATATAAAGAAGGATTTTATCTAACAAAACGACACTACATGTTATAGCTGGGACCCTTTGGATGACAAATCAGAGGAAGATTTTCAAAAAGTAAGTGAATATTTCATTGTTATTTGTGAATGTATGAAACCTGTGCCGGTGGAAAAATATTTTGATTTGGGGCGCTGTCCTCAAACAATGGCATGGCATGTTTTCGCTGTAATAGCTATTGTAAATCGGACAGTGCAGTTAGATTAACAAGAATTTAAGCTTTCAGCTGTTATAAGACACTTATATGTACATACATTTTTAAAATCCATATTATTTATGATTATTTATTTGAATTGCGCGCCCTCCAGTTTCACCGGAAGTTGTTCTACTAGCGGGACCCCTTAGCCCTAAGAAGTTCAGCCAATAGCCTCTATCATTGTAAGAACTCCGAGTAACCAGGTTAGGAGTGCAGTTGCACATTCATCAACTGTCAGGCCAGACACCAGATATGTACTTCCTGGTCTGACTGCGCTTGTCCTGGCTCTATACAGATATGGAATGACAGAAAGGGGGTAGAAGCAGGATATGTTTCATTCAACATAGTGACACACTGGACATTTGAGTTAATTTGGTTCTTTAAGCCGAGATGAAGCCTATATGAGGAATGGTCTTTGGATAAGGGGGATGTGTAACCCTCTAAACCCTTAGAAGTGTACCTTGTTCCTCAGCTAACATTATGGATTTTTAGTTACCTACCTTCCTCTCCTCCCAGATAGAAATATCTACATTTCCCTCACAGTATCTAAGAATGGTCTTATGAGATTGTGTTATTTCCCTGAGTGTCACCTGGCTGTTTCCTCTGGCCATATTCATTTGAGATGTCTGTATTGCTTGTCCTGGAGAAGAGAAACATGTATCAGCTTCAGTCAACGTTTCATCCGTCATTTTCTCTAACTGTCCCAGTGTCTCTGGGTAGAAGACAGATAAATGAGGCTGAGTATTGTCTCTGACTGACACTGTTGTTGTCAGACCTGGCTATTGTGAATGGGAACTGATGAAGCAGCCTGGGCCTCTCTGAATTTAAATTGTACACTGTCTCGTTTCCACTTGAGATGTAAGTATCTGATGATATGAGTAATGAAAATACAGGAGTAATGTGTTTTCCCCCTTTGTAGCTTGTCTACCAACTTGTTTGGACAATTCGGGAGACAGAGATGAGGGGTGTGTGTGAACGTGCATACGTGCCTGCGTGCATGTATGTAGATAGTGATCGCAAATCATTTGGTACGGGAAATGAGCTTCCTCATCAATCAAGTGGCAGTTCGTTAAAGGCTACATTGTCTCCACGTACGTCAGACGGAGGGAATGTATTCTGTGGAAGTGGAGGAATAAAAAAATATACACTACCGTTCAAAAGTCTGGGGTCACTTAGAAATGTCCTTGTTTTTGAAAGAAAAGCACATTTCTTGTCCATTAAAATAACATCAAATTGATCAGAAATTCAGTTTAGACATTGTTAATGTTGTAAATGACTATTGTAGCTGGAAACAGCAGATTTTTTATGGAATATCTACATAGCCGTACAGAGGCCCATTATCAGCAACCCTCACTCCTGTATTCCAATGGCACATTGTGTTAGCTAATCCAAGTTATCATTTTAAAAGGCTAATTGATCATTAGAAAACCCTTTTGCAATTATGTTAGCACAGCTGAAAACTGTTGTCCTGATTAAAGAAGCAGTAAACTGGCCTTCTTAAGACTAGTTGAGTATCTGGAGCATCAGCATTTGTGGGTTCGATTACAGGCTCAAAATGGCTAGAAACAAAGGACTTTCTTCTGAAACTCGTCAGTGTATTCTTGTTCTGAGAAATGAAGGCTATTCCATGCGAGAAATTGCCAAGAAACTGAAGATCTCATACAACGCTGTGTACTACTCCCTTCACAGAACAGTGCAAACTGGCTCTAACCAGAATAGAATGAGGAGTGGGAGGCCCCGGTGCACAACTGAGCGAGAGGACAAGTACATTAGAGTGTCTAGTTTGAGAAACAGATGCCCCACAAGTCCTCAACTGGCAGCTTCATTAAATAGTACCCGCAAAACACCAGTCTCAACGTCAAAAGTGAAGAGGCGACTCCGGGATGTTGGCCTTCTAGGCAGAGTTGCAAAGAAAAAGCCATATCTCAGACTGGACAATAAAAATATATGATTAAGATGGGCAAAAGAACACAGACACTGGACAGAGGAACTCTGCCTAGAAGGCCAGCGTTCTGGAGTCGCCTCTTCAAACTTTTGAACGGCAGTGTATATTCTTCATCATCAGCCATAGGAGAGATTACATAATTCCTTTTTTTATTTGAGCTTCCTGTCCTTACGGATTAAATATATCCAGCAATTGTTTAAACGTCAACTGAACCAACCATCAGAGAGAGAAAAAGAAAGGCCTTGTCTCATTTCTAAACACCACAATAGACTGAAGGCTATATATGCTGCTGTAAACTGTGTTTATTATTAAGTGATGATAGCTACAGTAGCTATAGTATGTAGCCGTCCCTGTCCTGTTGTAATTCATTCACGATTGAGGTGGGCTTACGCATTGTTTCATGGTGAAAATAGCTGGTGCCTGTGTCTGTAAAATAATATAGGTAGAATACATGTCAGGTGTTTACATACAGAACTGTACTAGACACTTGGCTGTTGAGTGGAAAGAATATAGCTGGTGAGTATATCTGCTGGCCAATACACCAGTCTGAACAGGTGGTTTGCGTACCAGATCCTCTCCATGAGATTGATTTGCCATCTCGTTCAAAAGCTGAGCCTGCGCGATGCAAACTATGAATGCATATTGTGTGCTCCATAAATCCATGTCATAGTAGTCATAACATATGGGCATCGCCCACTAGCCAGCGGGACACATGTCAGTTAATGAGTATGCATTCATAAAAGGTCATATTTAGTATGCCAAACAAAGAATCTCAGTGGCTTCATATCAAGGCTTGACAAGGCTTGGAGACTCTTCCTGTGATTCCCTTCATATACTGTAGTTCTCCTCTCGTTGCCCAAATTGATGACCTATGTCGCACAGCTGAGGGGAGACAAACGGATTGGGTTCAGTCAGTTTAGTCAGTCGTCCTGATGATAGCAAATGTATATATATATTAAAAAAACTGATATCACATTTACATAAGTATTCAGACCCTTTACTCAGTACTTTGTTGAAGCCCTTTTAGCAGCGATTACAGCTTCGAGTCTTTTTGGGTATGACGCTACAAGCTTGGCACACGTGTATTTGGGGAGTTTCTCCTATTCTTCTCTGCAGATCCTCTCAAGCTCTGTCAGGTTGGATGGGGAGTGTCACTACACAGCTATTTTCAAGTCTCTCCAGAGATGTGCGATCGGGTTCAAGTCCGGTCTCTGCCTGGGCCACTCAAGGACATTCAGAGACTTGCCCCAAAGCTACTCCTGCATTCTCTTGGCTGTGTGCTTAGGGTCGTTGTCCTGTTGGAAGGTGAACCTTTGCCCCAGTCTGAGGTCCTGAGTGCTCTGGAGTAGGTTTTCATCAAGGATCTTTCTGTACTTTGCTCTGTTTATCTTTCCCTTGATCCTGACTAGTTTCTCAGTCCCTGCCGCTGAAAAACATCCTCACAGCATGATGCTGCCACCACCATGCTTCACCGTAGGGATGGTATCGGTGAGTTGATGAGTGGTGCCAGGTTTCCTCCAGACCTGATGCTTGGCCTTCAGGCCAAAGAGTTCAATATTGGTTTCATCATACCAGAGAATCATTTTGGCAAACTCCAAATGGGCTGTCATGTGCATTTTACTGAGGACTGGCTTCTGTCTGGCCACTCTACCATAAAGGCCTGATTGGTGGAGTGCTGCAGATATGGTTGCTCTTCTGGAAGTTTCTCCCATCTTCACAGAGGAACTCTGGAGCTCTGTCAGAGTGACCATCGGGTTCTTTGTCACCTCCCTGACCAAGGACCTGATCGCTCAAACTTCTTCCATTTAAGAATGATGGAGGCCACTGTGTTCTTGGGGACCTTCAATGCTGCAGAAATTATTTGGTAACCTTCCCCAGATCTGTGCCTCGACACAATCCTGTCTCGGAGCTCTACGGACAATTCCTTCGACAACATGTCTTGGTTTTTGCTCTGACATGCACTGTCAACTGTGAGACCTTATATAGACAGGTGGGTGCTTTTCCAAATCATGTCCAATCAATTGAATTTACCACAGGTTGACTCCAATCAAGTTTTAAATACAGCTTAAGGATGTTAAATTTCAGAATGTGGGGTGGTCATGACCCCCATCCCCAGTGAAAGTTGCGCGCCTGACTGTAGCTACTTCCCTCTCCTTACTGCGGCATGCAGTAAGGAGAAGGACACTGTGCCCCGTGTTGCGAAGGACACTGTGCCCGTGTTGTTGTGCGAAGGACACTGTGCCCCGTGTTGTTGTGTTGCCGGCTTGCAGTGCAAACTCTCCCCATACGGTGACATCCAGAGGGTTACTACCAAATTACAAGTTATTTCTTGTGTAGGCTGCTATCCTACTTCAAGTGGGATGGAACAAATTGGCCGCATTAACAACCACAGGCGTCATGTGATACAGCTGCCCGGTGGGAAGCAACTGCTGCACAGTGGGAAGCAACTCACGTCGGCAAGCACCTCGATACAACACCGTGCACTGCTCATTCTCATCGGCTTGCCGTCACGTAAGCTAATTGGCAAGTCACAGTGACATTCAGATGGTGACCAGTAGTACAAATTATTTTTCCCTCACCCATAGATATAAACATCCCTTTCTTTTACAAGTTTTAACTAGTGTTATGCTGCTGTTGTTTCCACGCTCGACAGACTGAACCAAATCCATTAGTCTCCACTCGATTCACAGCTGCGCGGCATACGTCATCAATTTGGGCACCAAGCGTGTCTTTATGTAGCCCCTCCTCTCATCTCCTCCTCTCTTCTTTTCTCTGAATATGGGACGGTTCGTATCACTGATTTCTCCAATTACCTACTGCACCCCTCTACCTCTCTTGTTGGTCCTCCAGGCTGTATGAGAGCGAGAGAAAGCGAGAGCTTTTTTTATAAAAAAATACCTTTATTGGCCCAAATAGTTACATAATTAAAACACAAACATTTAATATTAATAGACTGGAAAGTTAGAAACAAGTCCCCCTCCTCATCCACTGCACATAGAATGTCCCACACCCCAACAAAATCCCATAGACAGTCCACCAGCCCCCCATATACCGTATAATTGTATAACTGCCTTAATATTGTATAATACCTTAATTTAGCTGGACCCCAGGAAGAGTATCTGCTGCCTTCGCAGCAGCTAATGAGGATCCATAATAAATACAAATACAAATATACACTATATATATAAAAGTATGTGGACACCCCTTCAAATAAGTGGATTTGGCTATTTCAGCCACACCCGTTGCTGACAGGGGTAGAAAATAGAGCACACAGCCATACAATATACATAGACACACATTGGTATTAGAATGGCCTTACTGAAGAGCTCAGTGACTTTCAACGTGGCACCGTCATGGGATGCCACCTTTCCAACAAGTCAGTTTGTCAAATTTCTGCCCTGCTAGAGCTGCCCCAGTCAACAGTAGGTGCTGTTATTGTGAAGTGGAAACATCTTGGAGCAACAACGGCTCAGCCACGAAGTGGTAGGCCACACAAGCTCACAGAACGGGACCGCCGAGTGCTGAAACACGTAGCGTGTAAAAATCATCTTTCCTCGGTTGCAACACACACTACCAAGTTCCAAACTGCCTCTGGAAGCAAAGTCAACACAAGAACTGTGAAATGGGTTTCTATGGCCGAGCAGCCGCACACAAGCCTACGATCACCATGTGCAATACCAAGCGTTGGCTGGAGTGGTGTAAAGCACGCCGCCATTGGACTCTGGAGCAGTGGAAACGCGTTGTCTGGAGTGATGAATCACGCTTCACCATCTGGCAGTCCGACGGACGAATCTGAGTTTGGCGGATGCCAGGAGAACGCTACCTGTCCGAATGCATAGTGCCAATTTTAAAGTTTGGTGGAGGAAGAATAAAGGTCTGGGTCTGTTTTTCATGGTTCAGGCTAGGCCCCTTAGTTACAGTGAAGGGAAATCTTAACGCTACAGCATACAAACGATTCTGAGCTTCCAACTATAGGATTCTGTGCTTCCAACTTTTAGGCAACAGTTTGGGGAAAGCCCTTTCCTGTTTCAGCATGACAATGGCCCCGTGCACAAAGCAAGGTCTATACAGAAATGGTTTGTTGAGATTGGTGTGGAAGAACTTGACTGGCCTGCACCGAGACCTGACTGGCCTGCACCGAGACCTGACCTCAACCCCATTGAATACCTTTGGGATGAATTGGAATGCCAACTGCGAGCCTAATCGTCCAACATCAGTGCCAACCTCACTAATGCTCTTGTGGCTGAATGGAGGCAAGTCCCTGCATCAATGTGTAAAGCCTTCCCAGAAAAGTGGAGCCTGTTATAGCAGCAAAGGGGGGACCAACTCCATATTAATGCCCATGTTCTTGGAATGAGATGTTCAGGTGTCCACATACTTTTGGTCATGTAGTGTACGTACATGCTCCAGTTTCAGCCGAGCCCGCTCCAGCCCCAGTAGCACAACTCTGGGGTCTGTACACCCCGCCCCTGCAGCTCATGTTTCTTAGTCTTCCACATTACTTTTTTTTGCCTGCCCCAACAGGTAATTTACTCGGCAGTCCCTTCGCTATTGGCTACACTATACTTAGGTCCTCCAACGTATAACTCCAGAGACAGCCCCAACCTTAGGCCTGTACACCACCCACCCAGGACAGAAAACAACCCTACAAGGCTGGAATAAGGGAAAAAAAGATGATGCACATATCGACCTGCTCCAGATCCAACAGGAACAAGTTCCTGTCATACCCAAGGTCCCCAAACAGTGTCTCTCCAGCACATCCCCTGCTGTGCAGCTTGTAGACGGAAAGCTGTCACTCTGGACCCAATGTCCACCAGGCCTTGGCCCCCCTCATGCAAAGGGAGGTGTAACACTGCTGCGTGTGTCCAGTGTTGACCAAAATAAATCAAACACTAACCTCTAAAGTTGCTTGACAAGACTCTGTGGGGGTTCTAACACCATCAGTCTGTGCCAGACCATTGAAGCGGCCTAGTTGTTAGTGACCAGGACCCTTCCCCTGAAAGACATCAGTGGCAACACCCACCACCATTTAGACAACTTAGCCGCAACCTTATCCACAAACCCCTCATAGATTCTCTCCTGAAACTCCGAGGTCCCCAAGAACATCCCTACTCTGGCCCACTGTAGCCCCCCAGGAGGACTAGGAGATCCTGCTCTGCCCCACTGTAGCCCCCCAGGAAGACTAGGAGATCCTGCTCTGTCCCACTGTAGCCCCCCAGGAAGACTAGGAGATCCTGCTCTGCCCCACTGTAGCCCCCCAGGAAGACTAGGAGATCCTGCTCTGCCCCACTGTAGCCCCCCAGGAAGACTAGGAGATCCTGCTCTGCCCCACTGTAGCCCCCCAGGAAGACTAGGAGATCCTGCTCTGGCCCACTGTAGCCCCCCAGGAAGACTAGGAGATCCTGCTCTGCCCCACAGTAGCCCCCCAGGAAGACTAGGAGATCCTGCTCTGCCCCACTGTAGCCCCCCAGGAAGACTAGGAGATCCTGCTCTGGCCCACTGTAGCCCCCCAGGAAGACTAGGAGATCCTGCTCTGGCCCACTGTAGCCCCCCAGGAAGACTAGGAGATCCTGCTCTGCCCCACTGTAGCCCCCCAGGAAGACTAGGAGATCCTGCTCTGCCCCACTGTAGCCCCCCAGGAAGACTAGGAGATCCTGCTCTGGCCCATCTTACCATAATCAGACCATCATTCTTCTCCCAAAGAGAGAGGGGGGGGGAGAGAGAGAGAGAGAGAGAGAGAGAGGGGGGAGGAGAAGTAGAAATCGATATACATGATTTAAGTGCGGCTGCGTGATGTGTGCAGTCAAGGGACTGGAGTTATTTTTTATTTATGAAGGCTTCAATAGCGATGCGGCCAGATGTTAAGCTGTGCGGGGATCTCATCTCACCAGAGTCACTCTCTACTGGCTATAAAGCCAGGGGGAGGGGAGGGGAGGAGGGGAGAGGGTCTGTGAGAAATCTATCTCCAATACAAGGGAAGTGACATGCTTGAGCTCTCTCTGCTTAGATCGAGAGAGAGAGAGAGAGAGAGAGAGAGAGCGAGGTTGTGGGTTTAGAGGCGGTTGGCAGCAAGGCTTCTGTTATGTCAGATTTGTATGGTTCATCAAAGAAAAAATACAGAGCAGGCATAATTTGCTTGGGCGATGTTTCCGTCTGCCATATCTTGTTCATCTTGGGAGTGGAAATGCTCTTTGTTTTCTCTTCTGTCAACATCAAATCAAAGTCTAATCAAATCAAATGTTATTTGTCACATGCTTTGCAAACAACAGGTGTGGACTAACAGTGAAATGATTACTAACGGGCCCATCCCAACAATGCAGAGAGAGATTTTTTGTTGTTGAAATAATAGAAAAGTAAAACACGTAAAATGTCAAATAATTATGGATACACAATAAGTAATGGTAACTTGGCTGTATATAAGGGGTACCAGTACCGTGTTGATGTGCAGGGGTGCGAGGTAATTGAGTTATATATGTACATATAACTAGGAATAAAGTGACAGATAGTAAACAGTAGCAGCAGCGTATGTGATGAGTCAAAAAAGTTAGTGCAAAAAGGGTCAATACAGATAGTCCAGGTAGCTTTTTGGTTAACGATTTAACTAACTATAACTTATGGCTTGGGGGAAGAAGCTGTTCAGGCTCCTGTTGGTTCCAGACTTGGCACATTGGTACCGCTTGCCGTTCGGTAGCAGAGAGAAAAGTCTATGATGGATGGCTGGAGTCTTTGACAATTTTTAGGGCCTTCCTCTGCCCTGGATGGCAGGAAGCTCGGCCCCCGTTGCGGTTGGATGATAAGCATTTGCCATACCAAGCGGTGATGCAACCAGTCAAGATGCTTTCAATTGTGCAGCTGTAGAACTTTTTGAGGGTCTGAGGGCCCATGCCATCTTTCAAGCTCCTGAGGGGGAAAAGGTGTTGTTGTGCCCTCTTGATAGATCCTTAGTGATGTTGGCACCAAGGAACTTGTAGCTCTCGACCCACTCCACTACATCCCGTCAATGTGAATGGGGGTGTGCTCGGCCCACCGTTTCCTGTAGTCCATGATCAGCCCCTTTGTCTTACTGACATTGAGGGAGAGGTTGTTGTCCTGGGACCACGCTGCCAGGTCTCTGACCTACTACCTATAGGCTCTCACGGGTTTCCCTTTGTAATCGGTGATTATTTGCAAGCCTTGCCACATCCGACGAGCAACAGAGCTGGTGTATTAGGATTCGATCTTAGTCCTGTATTGACGCTTTGCCTGTTTGATGGTTTGACGAAGGGCGTAGCAGGATTTCTTACGAGCGTCCTGGTTAGTGTCCACTTATTAATGAAGCCAGTGAATGATGTGGTAAACTCCTCAATGCAATCGGATCAGTCCCGGAACATGTTCCAGTCTGTGCTAGTGAAACAGTCCTGTAGCTTGGCATCCGCTTCATTGGACCACTTCCATATTGAGCGCATCACTGGTACTTCTTGTTTAAGTTTTTGCTCGTAAGCAGAAATCAGGAGTATAGAGTTATGGTCAGATTTGCCAAATGAAGGGCGAGCTTTGTATGCATCTCTGTGCGTGGAGTAAAAGTGATGTTGAGTTTTTTCGCATCTTGTTGCACAGGTGACATGCTGGTAGAAATGAGGTAAAACAGATTTAAGTTTTCCTGCATTAAAATATCCGACCACTAGGAGCGCCGCCTCTGAATGAGCATTTTGTTGTTTGCTTATGGCCTTATACAAATCAAATCAAATGTATTTATATAGCCCTTCTTACATCAGCTGATATATCAAAGTGCTGTACAGAAACCCAGCCTAAAACCCCAAACAGCAAGCAATGCAGGTGTAAAAGCACGGTGGCTAGGAAAAACTCCCTAGAAAGGCCAAAACCTAGGAAGAAACCTAGAGAGGAACCAGGCTATGAAGGGTGGCCAGTCCTCTTCTGGCTGTGCCGGGTGGAGATTATAACAGAACATGGCCAAGATGTTCAAATGTTCATAAATGACCAGCATGGTCAAATAATAGTAATCACAGTAAACAGGTCAGGGTTCCATAGCCGCAGGCAGAACTGTTGGAACTGGAGCAGCAGCACGGCTAGGTGGACTGGGGACAACGAGGAGTCATCATGCCAGGTAGTCCTGAGGCATGGTCCTAGGGCTCAGGTCCTCCGAGAGAGAGAAAGAAAGAAAGAAAGAAAGAAAGAGAGAATTAGAGAGAGCATACTTAAATTATACAGCTCGTTGAGTGTGGTCTTATTGCCAGCATTGGTTTGTGGTGGTTAATAAACAGCAATGAAAAATATGGATGAAAACTCTCTTGTGCCCGGTTTCCCAATAACTGTCACGACTCCTACCGAAGGTGGCTCCTCTCCCTGTCCGGGTGGCGCTCGGCGGTCGTCGTCACCGGCCTACTAGCTGCCACCGATCCCTTTTTCCTTTTCTGTTTGTATTGTCTAATCAGTATCACCCGTTTCTTGTTTAGTGTGTTAGTTGGGCTATTTAAGCCGGTAGGCCCGCCTGCTCTTTGTGCAGGCTTAACTTATTTTCCCATTGTGTTTCTGTGTGGCATTCTCCTGTTGTTTTGGGCATTGTATTTTGTGCGTGGCACGCTTGTTCATTGTGCGTAATAAAGCACCTACCTGTACGTTCTGTCTCCTGCGCCTGACTCCACACCCACTACGCCCAGAACGTTACAATAACGATGGAACTTAAGTGTTTGAACAATGCATCTATCCTACAACAGCCGAAGATGTATAATGTGTTTCCCTAGCATTCACAAGCATTTCGCTACACTTACATTAACACCT
This sequence comes from Salmo trutta, assembly GCF_901001165.1. NCBI lineage: Eukaryota > Metazoa > Chordata > Actinopteri > Salmoniformes > Salmonidae > Salmo > Salmo trutta. Next base: position 30,511,604 of record NC_042975.1, read on the forward strand.
GCTAACCATGTGTATGTGACAAATGAATTTGATTTGATTTAAACGCATTATAGGATCAGCTTTCTCCATTCAAATCTTACCAGTATAATTATTTATTTATTTCACAATACTGACGATGGATCAGCTTCTAGAAAGATATGACCATCTACGCCTGCAAATATTGAGGCGGCTTATTCTGATGCTTACCCAATAAAAATGCACTAAATCACCAATTTAGCACATTATTGCGCACATTAGGCTACACATCATGAAATGTATTTAGACAAATAGCCTACAAGTAGCAAAATATAACTCAATTGATTGAACATGAAATATATTTCAATATGACTGAAATAGGTCTATTGCCTACTGTTTATAGTTTAATGCAGTCATCTCGGATTTCATTTGAAGCATCTTTTTATAAGTTGCTTGTTTGTATCAATTGCAAAGACATTGTCAACTTTGTATTTGTAGTCAACTTTGTTCTGAAGTTATCGGTGGTCACGAGAGACAGATAATCCATGTGATTGTATGTTTAGTGGAGTTCTTCTGTGTATAAAGGGAAAAAGCATCTAACGACGCACTTAGCTGTTCTACGAGTGGTCTGAAGCAGGGGTTAGATTACAAGTGTTTTCAAGTTCTACGTTAATAACGATGGATTTGGGAAATAGCTTGGAAATTTAATGATGCTCCTACTGAAGGTTCTAACCAAGAACTTAGCCTTAAGATGCTTTTGGGACACTGGGCCCTGGTAAATGGTATGGTCTACAGATTATCATGAGGTATTCTAAATCAGGTGAGCAGAACCTCGAGACTTCCTTAATATTGGGCTCCCGAGTGGTGCAGTGGTCTAAGGCACTGTATCTCAGCATTAGAGCTGTCAGTACAGACCCTGGATCAATTCCAGGCTGTATCATAACCGTCTGTGTTTGGGAGTCCCATAGGGTGGCGCACAATTGGCCCAGCGTTGTCTGGGTTTGGCCGTCATTGTAAATAATAATTTGTTCTTAATTTACTTGCCTGGTTAAATTAGAGATTGCACTCCAGCTGTTGTTAGCAAAGAGACACACACCACCCCCTTTGAGCTTACCCAACGCTGCTGTTCTGTCCTGCCGATGCGTAGAAAAAAACAGCTAGAATATTATGTTTGTTCAGCCAAGTTTTCGACAGGTCCCGTTGATAGGATAGTCTCGAACGGAGCTAGTCCAGTTTGTTCTCTAGTGATTGTACATTTGCCTATAGAACAGTGTAAAGGCTCATTATTTCCTCACCACCGCAGTTTCATCAGGGTACCCGCTCATCGACCTCTATATGGACGTCTCTTTAGGGCCTGGTCCAGGGTGAGTAGTATGTTCTGTGCAGCCAAGTCATTGAAATGTACATTAGTGATCACTGTTCTGATGTCCAGAAGCTCTTTTCGGTCATAGGAAACGATGCCGGAAACATTATGTACAAGAAAAGTTAAGATCAACGCAAAAAAAACAACACAAAATAGCATTTATTTGGAGAAGCTCAAGACACATTTTGATAAGGAACTATGTCAACCTCTGGTGATCAGAGCCACGCATTACCATGATCTCAAATTAACATGGAATAGATATGAAACACATATTTTATAATAGCACCAATAAAGATGCTAGTGTAATGATATCGAAAATATGAGTCATCACAGAGGGGAGAAAGTGCTTCAGTTCATGTTACATTGGGGTTTAGTGTGGCTGGTCTGTTATCCCCCACATTTCAATACTCCTCTAACACTGGCTTCATCACAACATGGCAATCTTGTTGACAAATCTCTTAGGCCTAGGCTTTAGGGTGGTGTGTGTGTGTGTGCATGCGTGTGTGCTTGTGTGTGTAAGTGTCTGTGTGTGCACGTGTGTGTGCATACGTATATGTTTATGTGTGAGAGAGTGTTATGGATAGATGTGTGAACTGTAAAAGGACGAAAAGGTTATGCCATGACCAGGTCACTGGAGCCCCCAGGCAACGAGAACTTATTTTACACCCCCAGTTTAATCTAGTCTAACCTTTGTCAGTGGTGGAAAAAGTACCCAATTGTCATACTTGAGTAAAAGTAAAGATACCTTAATAGAAAATGACTCAAGTAAAAGTGAAAGTCACCCAGCAAAAAACAACTTGAGTAAATGTCTAAAAGTTGGTTTTAAATATACTTACGTATCAAAGTAAATAATTTACATACGAAGCATTTGTGTTTAGTCCATCCTCCAGATCAGAGGCAGGAGGGATGACCAGGGATGTTCTCTTGATAAGTGCGGGATTTGACAATTTTCCTGTCCTGCTAAGCATTCAAAATGTAACGAGTACTTTTGGGTGTCAAGGAAAATGTATGGAGTAATAGGTACATTATTTTAGGAATGTAGTGAAGTCAAACTAAAAGTTGTCAGAAATATAAATAGTAAACTACAGATACCCCAAAAACTACTTAAGTAGTACTTAAAATTATTTTTACTGAAGTACTTTACACCGCTATCCTTTGTAGCTCAGTTGCTAGATCATGGCGCTTGTAACGCCAACGTAGTGGGTTTGATTCCTGGGACCACACATATGTAAAATGTATGCGCGCATGACTGTAAATCTTTGGATAAAAACATCTGCTAAATGGCATATATTATTAATCTTAACAGCCAACGGAGGCTGGCTGGCATAGCAGCAGAACCACATTTCAAGCGTCATATAACCAGAGCTTGTTCCATTTCAGGCCGTGTGATCATTCCTCTCTAAGCCTACATCCTGCTTCTTCCTCGTTCTCTCCCTCTCTCTTGCTCTGTTTATGCGGTACAGATCCTCTGTAATTCCATGTGGCTCAGTTGGTAGAGCATGGTGCTTGCAATGGCAAGGTTGTGGGTTTGATTCCCACAGGTGATGAAAATATGGTAATATATGCATTCACTACTGTAAGTTGCTCTGGATAAGCGTGTCTGCTGAATGACTAAAATGTAATCCTTGTAGACTGCTATGTATTGTTTTTAAATCGGTGAGCTCTACAAGGTCAATTAAGATTTAATCAGTGAGCTAGCAATCATACAGGCAGTAAAAAGAGAGAGAAGACAGTGGAAATGAGCTCAGGGAATTATTGAGGCAAAGCAATAAGAAGGCGATGAGAGTATTGCTTAAATGTTTATAAAGGGCTTGAGAAAACAAGTTTGACATTTCTCTGGAACGCGTGCTGATATAACCGACATGACACTCAGCGTTTATTATTCTTCCACGGCAAGCTCATTATCTAAATTGAAGCAATTAGTCATATGAAGGCTGTATACTTGACATTTGGCTGCAGCAGACACTTAAAGTAGAGAAGGGTATTGATATTTCTACTGGCACGACCTACAGTAAGAAGGTAACGGTGCTGGTGGTTTATTCTCTATCACGACCTACAGTAAGAAGGTAACGGTGCTGGTAGTTTATTCTCTATCACGACCTACAGTAAGAAGGTAACGGTGCTGGTAGTTTATTCTCCATCACGACCTACAGTAAGAAGGTAACGGTGCTGGTAGTTTATTCTCTATCACGACCTACAGTAAGAAGGTAACGGTGCTGGTAGTTTATTCTCTATCACGACCTACAGTAAGAAGGTAACGGTGCTGGTAGTTTATTCTCCATCACGACCTACAGTAAGAAGGTAACGGTGCTGGTGGTTTATTCTCTATCACGACCTACAGTAAGAAGGGAACGGTGCTGGTGGTTTATTCTCTATCACGACCTACAGTAAGAAGGGAACGGTGCTGGTGGTTTATTCTCTATCACGACCTACAGTAAGAAGGGAACGGTGCTGGTGGTTTATTCTCTATCACGACCTACAGTAAGAAGGGAACGGTGCTGGTGGTTTATTCTCTATCACGACCTACAGTAAGAAGGGAACGGTGCTGGTGGTTTATTCTCTATCACGACCTACAGTAAGAAGGGAACGGTGCTGGTGGTTTATTCTCTATCACGACCTACAGTAAGAAGGGAACGGTGCTGGTAGTTTATTCTCTATCACGACCTACAGTAAGAAGGTAACGGTGCTGGTGGTTTATTCTCTATCACGACCTACAGTAAGAAGGTAACGGTGCTGGTGGTTTATTCTCTATCACGACCTACAGTAAGAAGGTAACTGTGCTGGTGGTTTATTCTCTATCACGACCTACAGTAAGAAGGGAACGGTGCTGGTGGTTTATTCTCTATCACGACCTACAGTAAGAAGGGAACGGTGCTGGTGGTTTATTCTCTATCACGACCTACAGTAAGAAGGTAACGGTGCTGGTGGTTTATTCTCTATCACGACCTACAGTAAGAAGGGAACGGTGCTGGTGGTTTATTCTCTATCACGACCTACAGTAAGAAGGGAACGGTGCTGGTAGTTTATTCTCTATCACGACCTACAGTAAGAAGGGAACGGTGCTGGTGTTTTATTCTCTATCACGACCTACAGTAAGAAGGGAACGGTGCTGGTGGTTTATTCTCTATCACGACCTACAGTAAGAAGGTAACGGTGCTGGTAGTTTATTCTCTATCACGACCTACAGTAAGAAGGGAACGGTGCTGGTGGTTTATTCTCTATCACGACCTACAGTAAGAAGGGAACGGTGCTGGTGGTTTATTCTCTATCACGACCTACAGTAAGAAGGTAACGGTGCTGGTAGTTTATTCTCTATCACGACCTACAGTAAGAAGGGAACGGTGCTGGTGGTTTATTCTCTATCACGACCTACAGTAAGAAGGGAACGGTGCTGGGGGTTTATTCTCTATCACGACCTACAGTAAGAAGGGAACGGTGCTGGTGGTTTATTCTCTATCACGACCTACAGTAAGAAGGGAACGGTGCTGGTGGTTTATTCTCTATCACGACCTACAGTAAGAAGGGAACGGTGCTGGTAGTTTATTCTCTATCACGACCTACAGTAAGAAGGGAACGGTGCTGGTGGTTTATTCTCTATCACGACCTACAGTAAGAAGGGAACGGTGCTGGTGGTTTATTCTCTATCACGACCTACAGTAAGAAGGTAACGGTGCTGGTGGTTTATTCTCTATCACGACCTACAGTAAGAAGGGAACGGTGCTGGTAGTTTATTCTCTATCACGACCTACAGTAAGAAGGTAACGGTGCTGGTAGTTTATTCTCTATCACGACCTACAGTAAGAAGGTAACGGTGCTGGTGGTTTATTCTCTATCACGACCTACAGTAAGAAGGTAACGGTGCTGGTAGTTTATTCTCTATCACGACCTACAGTAAGAAGGTAACGGTGCTGGTAGTTTATTCTCTATCACGACCTACAGTAAGAAGGTAACGGTGCTGGTAGTTTATTCTCCATCACGACCTACAGTAAGAAGGTAACGGTGCTGGTAGTTTATTCTCTATCACGACATACTGATGTTGCTTTTTTAGCCAAATAAAAGAAGAAGGAAATGTGACTAGAGTGGTTTAGTTCATAACTGTGGTTCTAACTTGGTGCTTACTAAGAGGCCATGTGTGATATTAAGGATCAAGGGAGGAAAAATCTCTTCCTCCTGACTATTTATATGCAAATAACTCAAGAAAGACGTCCTGACCCGTTTCGGGCTCTGATAAGGAAAATCCATATTGTTTTTAAATAAGCCTTGTGATGAAATACTCAGTACCTAGTTGTGACAGTCTCTCATCTCACTGAAATAGGAGCGTCTCTCTGTGTGTCAGTGAGTCTATGTGTAACACTACAGTGCTGCAGACAGGCAGGCAGGCAGACAGGCAGGCAGGCAGGCAGACAGAGACAGACAGACAGACAAAGAGACCCATCTGACTGAGAGAGACTGACTGAGACTCAGGCTGTTATGGTGGTATTTCTTTGTTATGCCATAAGAGAGCACACTCACTCACTCACTCACTCACTCACTCACTCACTCACTCACTCACTCACTCACTCACTCGCAGAGAATTCACCACTTTACCTGCTGCTTAACCATACATCCAGCTACTGTTTTGAGGTTGACATGGTAGCACAAGGTTCCTTAACTTCTACCCCCGGGGCAGTGGGGAAACAGCAGAGTTTAGGGGGTTAACCTCGGCTACGTAATGGGGGGAGACAGGATCTCTGTGCCTCAGGGTAAGAGTCAGCTTTATGAATCTGAGATATTGGATTTGTGATTCCCCTGCCTGAATTGTCTCTTCTGAGTCTTTTACTGTGCAGGTGTGAAGGGACTATATAGAGGATCTTATGCTGGCTGTTGTCTTACTGTACCAGCTCCTGCTACACTACAGGCCATGCAGGCATTGAGGAGCCTTTGCTCTCCCTGCTCTACAGTTGGGCCCATGTTTCTGCTCACCTAATGTAAGAGGCATGGATAGAAAGAGGGAGGTTGATACATGGATCAACATAGAAGGACAGTTACAGATGAACGTGGATGAACTATAGATCAGCAACAGGACGTAACTAAGCCTAGGCCTGTTTCCTTGTGGTTTCTAACCCTGCCATTCAGCTCTGGGCCCGTATCTACAAAACAAAGTGTCTCAGAGTAGGAGTGCTGATCTAGCATCAGTTTTGACTTATGGATCATGATGAAAAAGATTGTACTGAAAGATCCTAGATCAACAATACTACTCCCAGACATTTTGTGGATACGGGCCCTGATCTCACGTAGCAGCTAATCACTCTGCTTGTCATTTACTCGCCATACCATGTCCATTATCGTAATATCCCTGGCTTACGATCCCATCTAAGAGGCCAATAGCGTCTCCATTTCAGATGACTAATAATGCAAAGTAAGCACACAGAGAGAGAGAGGGGTAGCGGGAAGGAAAGGCTTTAGGTAAAGCCTGTTTAGTGGGGACCCATTAGGAAAATTGTGAGGAGGTGGGCGTGACGTGTCTGTCTGTCTGTCTGTCTGTCTGTCTGTCTGTCTGTCTGTCTGTCTGTCTGTCTGTCTGTCTGTCTGTCTGTGTGTGTGTGCGTGTGCGTGTGCGTGTGCGTGTGCGTGCGTGTGTGTGTGTGTGTGTGTGTGTGTAAGGAGCTGGGACAGATGTATGGTAGGAATAATTCATTGGGAGTTAATGGGATTTCAGCTGGGCTTGTGTTCTCTCTGTGTGTGTGTGTGTGTGTGTGTGTGTGTGTGTGTGTGTGTGTGTGTGCGTGTGTGTGTGTGTGTGTGTTGCTGCTGCCTGCCTGCACGTTTACCACACCCACCCACAGCAAATGAATTATTAAACAGCCTTGGATTCCCTATTTATGTAATGCTGCATTACAATGGAACAGGCAAACAAAGACTTGGATTCTCAAACAGACAGACGAAGGAAAGGAGGGTCAGAAAGGAGAGAGGAGAGGAAAGGAGGGGTAGAAAGGAGAGGAGAGGAAAGGAAGGGAAAAAGGAAAGAAGAGCGTTTCCCTATTCACATAGAGCCTTCATTTAATCTCCTACTGTTTGCTCTGAGATTAGACAAGGTCATTTGCATTTGCAGTCTGATTATTTTACATGCTGTTACTGGGCCCACAGAGGGAAGGCAGAAGGAGATGCAGACAAGAGCTATTAAGCTTTAAATGAGAAAAGATGTGTGTGCGTGTGTGTGTGTGTGTGTGTGTGTGTGTGTGTGTGTGTGTGTGTGTGTGTGTGTGTGTGTGTGTGTGTGTGTGTGTGTGTGTGGACATTTGTGTTTGGTAAGTGTCTGTATACATTTCTGTGTGTATATGAGTTCCCTTCGCAAGCCAGCCTACATAAACAAAAACTACAGTTTACTATAGAATTTGGTAATAAACTATAGCATACTGTAGAATACTAGACTACACATTGTAGTGTCCCTCGATCATATGTAGTACTTAGTATAGAATATTGTAGTATACTGTAGAATACTATAGTAAATACTGTGGTATTATCCACAAAAAAACACAGTAGTAAATACTACCGAAATGTCTGCAAAAACACTACAGTCCGCAAAAACACAAAAAATGTTTAACTATAGTAAATACTACAGTATTTCATTTGCACAAACCCTGCCAATTCTCCTCCCCCGTATCCCAATTTGTACCACCCGTAAGTGAGAAACTTACATGCCAAGTATAGACCATATATTGTGTTCCCTACAGGTTCTAGAAAAGACCAGGAGTGTCTGAACTCCATTCAGAACCCAGTCCAACCTACCTGCAGGTTATGTACATTAGCTCTTTTAGTATTTCTCCAGTAGGTTTCTTCCAGGATAAAGCCCCCCACTTTTATGTCAAAGATTATAAAACAAAAACACTTAGGTAGATACTAGGGTTGCACATTTTGGGGAATATTCAGAGGTGGAAACTTTCCGTGGGAATTAAAGGGAATATATGGGATGATCCCCAATGATCCATTGCGTCTCCCAAAAACATTTTCAACATACATCTGTAAAATGATAGTCTGGAAACTAAAGCTTTGGTTGTATTCCTCTCAGACTTCCATGTCTTCTTCCTGGACCTCCTCAATGTCCACCTCTTGAACATCAGACTCTGAGGCCTCATCTTCACTGTCACTTTCCAACCTTGTTGAGGATGGCTCGTTGTCAGGCTGAAAAAGCATCAAATTTGCCCTGATGGCCACCAATTTTTCAACCCTTGTATTGGTCAGCCTGTTGCGTGCTTTGCTGTGTGTGTTTCCAAACAAGGACCAGTTGCGCTCTGAGGAGGCTGATGTTGGTGGGATTTGGAAGATGATGGAGGCAACAGGGGAAAGAGCCTCAGATCCACAAAGTCCCTTCCACCAGGTGGCTGATGAGATATGTTGGCATGACTGTCATATTGCATCTCCATTCCAAAGCCCTTGCTTGGAAGTGTACTTCACCAGACTGCGAAGAACCTTGCCCTCATCCAGGCCAAGGTGGCGAGACACGGTAGTGATGACACCATAGGCCTTGTTGATCTCTGCACCAGACAGGATGCTCTTGCCAGCATACTTGGGGTCCAACATGTACGCTGCGGCGTGTATGGGCTTCAGGCAGAAGTCTTCACTCTTTTTGATGTCTTTCAGAACGGCAGTTTCCTCTGCTTGGCGCAGTGAAGTGGGCAGGGCAGTACGGATTTCTTCTCTTACATCCGCAAGTAGAGTCTGAACATCAGACAGAATGGCATTGTCTCCCTCAATCCGTGCAATAGCTACTACTATAGGTTTCAGGCTGCTTACCACTCTCTCCCAAAATACATCATCCAGGAGGATCCTCTTGATGGGGCTGTCCATATTGGCAGACTGATATGGCCATTTCTTGGAGAGACTCCTTCCCCTCCAGGAGACTGTCAAACATGATGACAACACCACCCCAATGGGTGTTGCTGGGCAGCTTCAATGTGGTGCTCTTATTCTTCTCACTTTGCTTGGTGAGGTAGATTGCTGCTATAACTTGATGACCCTTCACATACCTAACCATTTCCTAGGCTCTCTTGAAGAGTGTATCCATTGTTTCCAGTGCCATGATGTCCTTGAGGAGCAGATTCAATGCATGAGCAGCACAGCCAATGGGTGTGATGTGAGGGTAGGACTCCTCCACTTTAGACCAAGCAGCCTTCATGTTCGCAGCATTGTCTGTCACCAGTGCAAATACCTTCTGTGGTCCAAGGTCATTGATTACTGCCTTCAGCTCATCTGCAATGTAGAGACCGGTGTGTCTGTTGTCCCTTCTGTCTGTGCTCTTGTAGAATACTGGTTGAGGGGTGGAGATGATGTAGTTAATTATTCCTTGCCCACGAACATTCGACCACCCATCAGAAATGATTGTAATGCAGTCTGATTTCTCTATGATTTGCTTGACTTTCACTTGAACTCTGTTGAACTCTGCATCCAGCAAATGAGTAGATTAAAATTAAGTATGTCTGGTTGGAGGGGTGTATGCTGGGCGAAGAACATTCAGAAATCTCTTCCAATACACATTGCCTGTGAGCATCAGAGGTGAACCAGTTGCATACACAGCTTGAGCAAGACATTCATCAGCATTTCTCTGACTACGTTCCTCCATTGAATCAAAAACACTTCTGATTCCAGGAGGACCATGAGCTGTTGCTATCAATAAGGTGTCTGATTCATAATTTCCACCTCAAATAGAAGTAGAGGGACTTTTGTCAGAGGTTGCTTGTTGCATTCTTCACATATGATTCAGCACAATATTTGCAAATGTACACAGCTTTTCCTTCTACATTAGCTGCAGTGAAAAGTATCTACACATCAGATAGTGCCCGTGGCATTTTCCTGTGAGGATTAGAAAAAAAATGTAAAAAAACAAATACAATTCCATGCACAGATAAATAGTTTAGCAGTTAGATTAAACAGCTCCTTTGTACGATAAATGTTTTAAAATGAAACATGTATGAAAACAGGTGAATTAACACTCAGTTAGCAGGCTCAAGCAAGCTAAACCCCACATGGTAGAAAAAACGAACTAGCATAAATGGTTAACAAGTTAGAAATGATTTAAACACACTTTACTGTAGGCTACTATTTACTAGTTAACAAAAATCATGTATGTCATATAAAATATATTCACCCCACCCAGTATTGTAATCAAAACTTACCAGAAGGCATGTAGTTCTTGGCTCAGACAGTGTAGTAGTGTGGGCTCAATAGCATCTCATTAGTGTGCAAGATCTTGTGAATCAGCTGTACATGTGATGGAAGAATGCACTGTGCATGCAGAGGGTTGCAATTCCATTGAATTGGGGATAGTTTAAGAAACATATGCCACAAGACCTAGAATTGCATTATTGTATCTCACAAAAAAGGTTCACTGTTATAAGTTAACTTTTTAGATGAATTTAAGGAAAATTCCCCAAATTCTCGGGCTTAACCTCCCATGGAAAATTCCCGGAAGAATTACGGAAATGTACCGGAAAGTTTCCGACCCTTTACAACCCTAGTAGATACTACAGTAATGTCCCCTAAATACTACAGTATACTACAATCCGCAAAAACAGTTTGCAAAAACACTACATTGAATACTGTAGTATTCCTACCATAGAATACTGTACAGTATAGTATTTTTCATGTGGCAGTTAAATGTATGTGTGTGACCATATATCGGTCTGTATTTGTGTGTGTTTGCATATGTTTCCTTCAGGGGTGTAGGAGTGTAACAGTGAGCAGGCAAGGGCCATTTAAAGAAACTCTCCTGCCAGTCCTCTCAGTGTGATTGGCTGGGTGGGTGGAATCGATGGGCCTTGGCCTGCAGGCCAGGAGCATGCACGTGCGCACGCACACACACCGGTCTGAAGACCAGGTACTGTATCCATATGGAGCGTGGTGAGACAGGACACATATACACACACTGAGATGGGACGAGAGCAGGGAGCGAGGAGAAGAGAGAAGGGAGCAGGGAGAGAGGAGAGGAGAGTGGGGAGCGAGGAGAGGAGAGAGGGGAGCAGGGAGCGAGGAGAGGAGAGTGGGGAGAGTGGGGAGCGAGGAGAGGAGAAAGGGGAGCAGGGAGTGAGGAGAGGAGAGGAGAGAGGGGAGCAGGGAGAGAGAAGTGTAGAGTGGGCAGCGGGCAGCAGGCTGTCTGTTTGATACTGCCTCTCCTCCATGGGGAACAGAGCGTCTCCCCACTGTTTAAGGCCCCATCAAGCTCACTAACAGGGGGAAGGGGGAGTTCATCAGTCCAGTGGTATAGGATAGTACTGCCAACGGGCTGCAGCAGCTGGAGCGCCACCCTTTGGCTCTGAGTTGGTGTGGTGGTCTGGTGGGCATGGTTGTAGGTTGGTGATAACATGATGGGGATGTTCAGTATGCAGTCACAGCAGCATAGTGTGTTTGTTGGTGCATGGTGTTCAGATCTACACACCACCAGAGTACATGTACCTATTAGATTCATCAGAGACAAGGGAAGTGTTTCTTTCACCACCAGTACTGGAACACATTTGTCTACTTCTGGTCCTACTAACACACACTCAATACAGACTATTTAATTTTATAGTTGACCTTCATCTAACTAGGCAAGTCAGTTAAGAACAAATTCTTATTTACAATGACGGCCTACCAAAAGGCAAAAGGCCTCCTACAGGGACGGGTGCCTGGGATTAAAAATTAAAAATAAATACAATATAAATATAGGACAAAACACACATCCCAACAAGAGAGGCAACACAACATAAAGAGTCACCTAAGACAACACATAGCAAGGTAACAACACAACATTTATTTTACCAGGAAAGTCAGTTAAGAACAAATTCTTATTTTCAATGATGGCTTAGGAACAGTGGGTTAACTGCCTTGTTCAAGGGCAGAATAACTGATTTTGACCTTCTCAGGGATTCAATCTTGCAACCTCTCAGTTACTGGTCCAACACTCTAACCACTAGGCTACACGCCTCCCCGACGTAACAACAATATAGTAGCAAGACAACATGATAGCAGCATGTCGTTCTTTTTCCTTTCTATTGAATATGCTATTGTCCGGTTGAAATATTATTGATTATTTAGATAATTGACACCCTGAGGATTAATTCTAAACATCGTTTGACATGTTTCAACGAACATTACCGGTACTATTAGGATGTATTCTTCTGTATGTTTTGACCGCCTTTGAGCCAGTGGATTACTGAACAAAACGCGACAATAAAACTGAGTATTTGGGATATAAAGAAGGACTTTATCGAACAAAACAACCATTTATTGTGTTCCTGGGACCCTTGTGATTGCAACCAGATGAAGATCTTCAAAGGAAACTGATTTATTTTATTGCTATTTCTGACTTTCGTGACTCCTCTGCTTGGTTGGAAAATGTTTGTATGCTTTTGTGTGCGGGGCGCTGTCCTCAGATAATTGCATGTTATGCTTTCGTCGTAAAGCCTTTTTGAAATCTGACAAAGTGGCTGGATTAACAAGAAGTTAATCTTTTAACCGATGTATAACACTTGTATTTTTATGAATGTTTATTATTACTATTTCTGTCATTTGAATTTGGCGCTCTGCAATTTCACCGGATGTTGTCGAGGTGGGTCGCTAGCGGCACGCCTGCGCCAAAGAGCTTTTAAAGTTGATGATGTGGTTGTTACTGACAAGAAGCACATGGCTGAGCTTTAATCAGCACTTCATTAACTCAGGATTCCTATTTGACTCAGCCATTCCTCCTTGCCCGTCCAACATTTCCTCATCTCCCACCCCTTCTAATGCGACTATCCCCGATGCTTATCCCTCTTTTCCCCCTGCCCCGCTACAAAGTTTCTCCCTGCAGGCGGTCACTGAGTCCGAGGTGCTAAAGGAGCTCCTTAAACTTGACCCCAAAAAAACATCTGGGTCAGATTGTTTAGACTCTTTCTTCTTTAAGGTTGCTGCCCCTATCATTGTCAAGCCTATCTCCAACCTTTTTAACCTGTCTCTCCTTTCTGGGGAGGTTCCCATTGCTTGGAAGGCAGCCATGGTTTGTCCTTCATTTAAAGGGGGCGATCAAACTGATCCTAACTGTTATAGGCATATTTCTATTTTGTCCTGTTAATCAAAAGTTTTGGAAAAACTTGTCAATAATCAACTGACTGGCTTTCTTGATGTCTATAGTATTCTCTCCGGTATGCAATCTGGTTTCCGCTCAGGTTATGGATGTGTCACTGCAACCTTAATGAATCAAAGGCAATGGTGACATCATTGAGGACCTTTAAGGTTGCAGTGACACATCCATAACCTGAGCAAAAACCAGATTGCATACCAGAGAGAATACTATAGACATAAAGAAAGCCTGTCAGTTGATTATTGACAAGTTTTTCCAACACTTTTGATAAGGGACATGGGCAGCTGTGATGAGGAGGGTTTATTCCTCAGGTCTTTAACCGTTTTCCAGAACTTCTTGGGGTTAGACCCACAGAGAGAGAACTGCCTGAGTGCATGTATTTCTCATTTGCCTGATCGATAGTCAGCCTCAACCTAAACACACACTCAATACAGACTAAACACCCACTCAATACAGACTAAACACCCACTCAATACAGACTAAACACCCACTCGATACAGACTGAACACCCACTCAATACAGACTAAACACACACTCGATACAGACTAAACACCCACTCAATACAGACTAAACACCCACTCAATACAGACTAAACACCCACTCAATATAAGCCAAACACAGACATCAATACACACCAAATCCTGTCATCAACTGTAAAACACCCGTTCATACGCAAGCATGCACACCAAACGCACACACACAAACATACACATGCACACACACACACACATACACACCCACCCGTCAGTTGAACTGTGTGTGATTGTGAGTGATGAATATGACATAGGCTAATGGGTTTGTTGTGTTGTCTTTATAAATCCGCCCAGCCTGGTTCACAAATGCTCAGTCTCAGCGCTTCACCCCTCATCATCAACACCCAAAGATCAAGACCAAATTGAGCTGCTACTTAACCTATAATCTGTCATGACATGACAGAGAAAATCACAAATGACACATGACACCAATGAACATAATACACATTCCCTTATAGATGTGTGTGAGCAATAGCCTATTAATCAACAGCCTATTATCTGTGGATCCCTTAAAGACAAATCCCCTGTAGAAATGAATGTCTGTTGGATAGCAGAGCAGAGAGAAGACAGTAACAGCCCATAGCCCATGCTAAGGCTAATTAGGCTCCTTATGCTTGGAGCTGAATGGCTAATATCATCATTATATGCTGCACAGTGCTCTCTGAGTCTCTGCATTAAGGTGAACAGAGGAAGCACTTATACAGCACAGGGTGGAAGTCCCTACTCCTCTCCCCTATAATATGGGGGGGGGGGCAGATCAGCATTAATATTGCATATAGATTGTGGCTTCATTGTTATCATCTGCATTATTTCCAATCCCCCATATATATATTTTTGTAAATATATATACACTGCTCAAAAAAATGAAGGGAACACTAAAATAACACATCCTAGATCTGAATGAATGAAATAATCTTATTAAAAACTTTTTTCTTTACATAGTTGAATGTGCTGACAACAAAATCACACAAAAATAATCAATGGAAATCCAATTTATCAACCCATGGAGGTCTGGATTTGGAGTCCCAGATGTGCACAATTGGAATCAGGTCTGGGGAACGGGCGGGCCAGTCCATAGCATCAATGCCTTCCTCTTGCAGGAACTGCTGACACACTCCAGCCACATGAGGTCTAGCATTGTCTTGCATTAGGAGGAACCCAGGGCCAACCGCACCAGTATATGGTCTCACAAGGGGTCTCAGGATCTCATCTCGGTACCTAATGGCAGTCAGGCTACCTCTGGCGAGCACATGGAGGGCTGTGCGGCCCCCCAAAGACATGCCACCCCACACTATGACTGACCCACCGCCAAACCGGTCATGCTGGAGGATGTTGCAGGCAGCAGAACGTTCTCCACGGCGTCTCCAGACTGTCACGTCTGTCACATGTGCTCAGTGTGAACCTGCTTTCATCTGTGAAGAGCACAGGGCGCTAGTGGCGAATTTGCCAATCTTGGTGTTCTCTGGCAAATGCCAAACGTCCTGCACGGTGTTGGGCTGTAAGCACAACCCCCACCTGTGGACGTCGAGCCCTCATACCACCCTCATGGAGTCTGTTTCTGACCGTTTGAGCAGACACATGCACATTTGTGGCCTGCTGGAGGTCATTTTGCAGGGCTCTGGCAGTGCTCCTCCTGCTCCTCCTTGCACAAAGGCGGAGGTAGCGGTCCTGCTGCTGGGTTGTTGCCCTCCTACGGCCTCCTCCACGTCTCCTGATGTACTGGCCTGTCTCCTGGTAGCGCCTCCATGCTCTGGACACTACGCTAACAGACACAGCAAACCTTCTTGCCACAGCTCGCATTGATGTGCCATCCTGGATGAGCTGCACTACCTGAGCCACTTGTGTGGGTTGTAGACTCCGTCTCATGCTACCACTAGAGTGAAAGCACCGCCAGCATTCAAAGTGACCAAAACATCAGCCAGGAAGCATAGGAACTGAGAAGTGGTCTGTGGTTACCACCTGCAGAACCACTCCTTTATTGGGGGTGTCTTGCTAATTGTCTATAATTTCCACCTGTTGTCTATTCCATTTGCACAACAGCATGTGAAATTGATTGACAATCAGTGTTGCTTCCTAAGTGGACAGTTTGATTTCACAGAAGTGTGATTGACTTGGAGTTACATTGTGTTGTTTAAGTGTTCCCTTTATTTTTTTGAGCAGTATATATTCTTTTAGATGTCTATTTTTGTAAATATATTTTCTTTCTTTATTATTTTCCCCTCACCCTACCACCCCTCCCCTAATTGGAGTAAACTAATGGACAACAATGCTTACTGTAGGCTTCCACTTCAATTGATTCTACATACATCTCATGGACAGTATATTTTCCATTAGTTATCTTTGTTTGGTTTTTAGTTCCAGCCTTCAGCTACCCTCAACCCCTCCCACCTATCTCTGAAGACCATCTAGTTTTGATTTCTAGCTGCCATATATTTTTCAACTGTGCTGTGATGTTTCACAAAAGTTCTGAACTTTTCTATTCTCATAGTTTCTACAGATTGTAAATTAAACACAAACACCTTTGCTCAGAGTATTATTATATTATTAATCGATTGACTATGACTTTTCAAATCACCCAGCAGTGCTATTTGCAGAGTTAGCTCCAAGTAAATGTTGCAATTTTTCAACCATTCCTGAACCTGCGACCAAAAACAAGCAATATATGGGCAGTACCAAAACAAGTGATCTAATGATTCTGTCTCTTTGCAGAAAATTCTGCAGAGCTGGGATGGTTGTATCCCCCATATATATAACATTTTACTGGTTTCAAGAATTTTGTATAATAATTTAAATTGAAAAACTCAGTGTTGAATCCGGCGTCGTTTTGTGTATCAGTTCATAAACCATGTGACATGGGATTGGTACATCGAAAATCCATTTTTGGGTCCTTAAATGAAACTGGTATACTTTTTTATTCATCACAACTTTCTTTAGCCAATTTTGGTCTTTAATGCAGGGCCGACAGACAAGTTCCTTATCTTCTTCCGCTTTCCACTTGCTTCCTCCATTTTTGCCGTAATTCTGCAATCAGTTGGTTGTAATTTTTGGCGACAGGTAGCTTAGTGGTTAGAGCGTTGGGTCAGTAACTGAAAGGTTGCTGAATCGAATCCCCGAGCTGACAAGGTAAAAACAAATCAGTAGTTCTGCTCCTGAACGAGGCAGTTAATCCGCTGTTCCCTGGTAGGCTGTCATTGTAAATAAGAATTTCTTCTTAACTGACTTGCCTAGTTAAATAAAGGTGAAAAGAAAAAATCCACTAGTCCTATTCATGATATAATTTACAAAGATTACACTTTTTTTTTTCTAATGTTTTTTTGTTATTGATCGATTAGTATATTTGAGTTTAACCGTAATATTTGTTCAAATATTTGCTCTGTCTTTTCTGGTGGATTAAACTGAAATTTCAACCAGCTTTCTATTGCTTGTTTTAAAAATAGTGATATTTTGGAGATTTTTCAAATAAATGAAAGTGAGAGGTTGCAATCTGAATGAAGGGAAAAAGGCCATTCTTACTACTCTGCTAGAGAAGTATGGATTAAAGTATAGTCTTTGTATGACTGAAGCCTTTAGTGAGACGTCCAATGCTTTAGTATTTAATAATACATAAAACAGAGACGTAGATTATGTACTATGGTTTTTGGTCGAACCATAAGACACAAATGGTTTGAACCTCGAGACGATGAGGTGAAAATCTGTCTGTGCCCTTGAGCAAGGCACTTAATCCTAATTGCTCCTGTAAATTCCTCTGGATAATAGCCCCTGCTAAATGACTCAAATGTACTGTACCTGTAATAAGCCATGGAGTGATGTGAGAGACATATAGCCGTCATGTCATTACAGTGTGGGTCGCCAAGAGTCTTCCCACAACATGATGGAAACTCTACAGTTGCCTCTGTCAGCTTTGCTCATCACCCCGGACCATGATGTAGATCATTAAAATAATGCCATTCAAAGTGCCACAAATTATAGCCCCACATGATGGGATGGAGGGATGAACAGGATGGGATGGTGGGATGGAGGGGTGGAGGGGAGGGGATGGCAGGATGGAGGAATGGAGGGGATGAAGGGGAGGAGAGATGGGATTAAGCGTTGGAGGGGAGGGGGTGGGGGTATGCAGGGATGGAGGGGAGGGGATGGGGGTATGCAGGGATGGAGGGGAGGGGATGGGGGTATGCAGGGATGGAGGGGAGGGGGTGGGGGTATGCAGGGATGGAGGGGAGGGGATGGGGGTATGCAGGGATGGAGGGGAGGGGATGGGGGTATGCAGGGATGGAGGGGAGGGGATGGGGGTATGCAGGGATGGAGGGGACGGGATGGGGTATGCAGGGATGGAGGAGAGGGGATGGGGTATGCAGGGATGGAGGGGAGGGGATGGGGTATGCAGGGATGGAGGGGAGGGGATGGGGTATGCAGGGATGGAGGGGACGGGATGGGGGTATGCAGGGATGGAGGGGACGGGATGGGGGTATGCAGGGATGGAGGGGACGGGATGGGGTCAGTCAGGAGGAATTCAAACGACAAGGCCCACTGTTGCTTAGTGATAATCTGCTGATAGATTGGCCCCTGAAGATGTTAACCAGCCATTGTGTTGTTCAGATAAACACTGCAATTATCATGGTAATTTGGCCCAGGGGACCGGCCGGCCTGCCAGGGCTCTGTTTGTGTGTGCTGGTGATAGCTAGCCTCAGCAGCAGTGCAGAGGAGGAAGATGGGCTGGGGTGTGTGGGGTGGGAGAGGGGGTTAGAAAGGGTACATGGATGATTTGTAGTGGAGGAATCAATTTGGTGAGGAGATGCTGAGGGCTTGGTAATGGAGATCTGCCATGCATCTTAGTCTTTGCTGTATACACTCACCCAGGGAGTCTTCACCCTTCCAGTCTTCACTGTATTTATGCCCCCCACTAAAGTGCTGTTTAAGTCTAGGCTTGGCTAGATCTCCTCTCAGACAAGGTTCCAGTGACCCCAGCACTCCATCACCTCAGTGCTGATTTATTCATCTCTCTCATCAGTGCTCCTTTAAGTGCCAGTATCTGAGACCACAAGTGTGAGGGAGTGTGCAGGTTTGTAATCAATAATGTGTGTGTGTGTGTGTGTGTGTGTATACTGCTGAAACCTGCAACAACTCTCAGGGAGATAACAGCCACATTTAGCCCTGCCTGCCCCTCCACCTCCCTCTCTGCTGATGCTTACCTCTTAACAGTGAGTCCCCTGGTAGCTAGACACTCCGCTCTGCGCCACACCACTAGCCAGGCCAGAGTGGGGCAGGGGCCAGTGAGAGCACAGCTGTTTGTGCTCCCACCACAAACAGGGAAAACTAATTATGTATATTCACCAATTTATGCCAGGTCACGGTCAGATAGATCCAGCCTGCACTCTTAGAATTGTTTTTCTCTTTTTAATTTAGTTTAGTAATTGGACCCTTTAAATAAACAAGCACACATAAAACGTGAAAGAGCCATACATGCACATGAGTTAAATCATGGAGGATAACACACAATAAAGTCTGGGACTTATTTCCATTGTGATCCTCTTGAAACAAGATGGCTAGACAAGATCCAACACGGTTGAACACAGTATGACAGTGAGATAGTAAAACATAAAAACAAAGAAGAAGTACATCTATCTCATCATTGCGTTATCTAGAACCTAAAAGGGTTCTTCGGCTGTCCCCGTAGGAGAAACATTTTTGGTTCCAGGTAGAACACTTTAGTCATTTAGCAGATACTGATATCCAGAGTGACTAACAGGAGCAATTAGTCACATAGACAGATTTCTTTACCTAGTTGGCTCAGGGATTCAAACCAGTGACCTTTCGGTTACTTACCACCCTAAAAAAAGAGAATCCTTTTGGTTCCAGCTAGATCCCTTTTGAGGTCCATGTAGAACCCTTTACAGAGAGGGTTCTTCATGGAACCCAAAGAACCCTTTTGGAACCCTTTTTTCTAAGAGTGTGGAACATTGACTGCTGAGCAAACGCCCCTTTGGGCTCGCCTAATTCTCCAGGAAATGGAGGTTGTTTTTTCTGTTTGTTCCTCACCATTACCCCCATGTTACCCCCTTATCCCCCCCATCCACCCACCTCACCTCTCTGGCCTCATCTCCCTGGGCTGGAGGGGTATTTTTCTCTCCTCTCCTCTCCTTGTGACAAATCACTCATTTTAGGAGGATCCTCAAGGAGAGAGGGGATGATGGGAAATGATCAAATATAAGCTGTCTCCTACACACACCACACCACCATGGATACTGAAGATATAGAGATGATTATATGGCAGCGCTGATCTTCTACATATAGCTTCCACAATCATCCCATCACCAAAACCACTGTTTTAGAATGTCATGGCTGTGAAAAGAGAGCATGCTTTCAGGTCCTCCCAGGTCCTTCCCAGTGCTGTAGACTTGAGTGATCTGTTTCTACTGTCGTAGAACTGTGATTTCAGTGATTAAGGCAGAATCAATGAGCAGGGAATTCAATCAGGACCCAACCCAGTCGAACCACTGTGCACAGGCTGTCAGTGTGGCTGTAATGGATGAAGAGATGGAGGGACACATTTAAACACATCACTTTGTTTCATTAAAGGGTCAGTTTCCCACTGTGAATGGACAGAATTCAACCTAAGCCATCCTGGGTGTTGGTCAGTGTGGGTGGAAGGGGGCATAGCTATATTGGGGCCAGTCCCTGGTTATAAAGAGGTCGTTACCAAGGAGGGGTCAGAGGTTAGAGGTCATCATGCCACACAGTGTGTGAGAACCACCTGATTGGACCTGATCAGAGCTGATCTCATGTCAGCAGCTAACAGGTCGTAGCTTTCATCCATGGCGATGTTACCAGGGAACGAGGCTGCTCTGATTATTTGATTATTTAATTCCTTTGTGTCTCAATAGACCTCAATAGCTTCCTTTCTTTCATTGCGCTCTCTTGATCAAGTCGTTATTGTAAAAGAGAATGTGTTCTCATTCTCAATGATTTTCCTGGTTAAATAAAGGCAATTTATTTTCCTCTCCTCCCCTTCATTATCACTGATCTGAAAGAACATGGCAGGTGAAAGCCAAATGCTGGTAACCTATCCAGAAAAAGTAAGGAGCCATTTCATAGTATTGAGACATACTGTAGCCGAGGTCTTTGTTTCAGGGGGGCTCATTAAAAAAATCCCTTTACACTCCCCACATCCCTCTCTCCTTCCACCACAAAGGAAGATTCCATTTTCCGGGCTCAACTTCTGGAGGGGGAGTAATGAGGGTTGGGTGAGGAATGGAGGGAGGGGGAGGGGGGGTTGGTCGCTTTAATGTTCTGTTGTTGCCGCAGACGACCAGGTGTCTGTCGCTATGGCAGGGTTCTCATCGACCTGTTTGTCCAATGACAGGAGAGGGTGAAGGCGGGAGGGTGGAGTCCCTTGAGACTCCATTAGCACAGGCAGCCCTTAAGAGCTGTCATTAGACCCAGGTGTGTGTCTGTGTCTGTGTGTGCATGCGCATGCGTGTGTGTGTGTCACCATGCTCATCTGAGCACAGACCACCATATGCAGAGGTGGTGGGAAGGTGATGGAAGGAGGGAGAGGAGGAGGAGGAGGAGGGGAGAACCGCTCATCAAAGCCATACAATTTCTCCTGTTCTCTTACAGCTGTGGTTAACCAGGGGAGAAGAAGAGAGCCGGAGAGCAGGATGTCTGCAGGGATGATCTCTCTCTGTCTGTAGTATAGTTGAAGCCATGGCACCTGTCTGTATTATAATGAGATTTGACTGGAACCAGAGATGTAGTGGTTAAGTGAACACAATCCAGGGTGTGTCCAATTTGAGAGACCGGTGAACAGGAGCAGAGAGGAGAGGGCTCAGACAGGTACTGTATCTGTCTATATATCCTCCTTTATGAACATACTGTAGCTTTTAGAACCTCTTATGCACTGAATCAAGTCCGAAGTCTGCTTTTGTTCGCTTTCTCCATATAAACTGTGTATAAAGACTTCTGAACAATGGCCTTGTTGTATTCTCTCATAGTCCTTCTGTGTAGAAAATGATACAAAGCAGACCACAGGGAAGGTTACGTGTGTACACACACACACACACACACACACACACACACACACACACACACACCAGAGAAGTGGAGCTTGTTTACTCTGTTGAAAACCTAGAACAAAGGAAGATGCTCCACTCTTGTCAACAGCATGCATAAATGCAGGCAGGATTGGAGAGGAGGCATTATAACACAATGTCTACACACACACATACACACACTTTTCTGTAAAGAGCCTGTTTGGATCCCAGAGGGGGTTTAAAGTCCTCATCCGAAACGTGACAGAGAGGTAACATCAAATCTCCTCTAAAATTCCCACTTCTCTGTTTTCCATAGCAGTGTGTGTGTCTGTGTGTGTGTGCATGTTTAGCTTAGTTTAGTTTATTTGGATCCCCATTAGCTGTGAATAAGCCACAGCTATTCTTCCTGGGGTCCACAAGTGTGTTTTGTGCGTGCAGTGTCTGCAGCATGGCTGTCAGTGACCTGTCATTTTTATTTTTATTATTATCATTTTTTTACCCCCTTTTTCTCCCTAATTTTGATCTTGTCTCATCGCTGGGCTCGGGAGGTGAAGGTTGAGTCTTGCGCCCACGAAACATGACCCACCTTACCACGCTTCTTAACACCCGCCCACTTAAAATGGAAGCCAGCCGCACCAATGTATCAGAGGAAACATCGTTCAACTGACGACCGAGGTCAGCCTGCAGGCGCATGGCCCACCACAAGGAGTCGCAAGAGCGCGATGAGCCAAGTAAAGCCCCCCCGGCCAAACCCTCCCCTAACCCGGACGACACTGGGCAAATTGTGCGACGCCCTATGGGACTCCTGATCACGGCCGGTTGTGATACAACCCTGGATCGAACCCGTGTCTGTAGTGACACCTCTAGCACTGCGGTGCCTTAGACCGCTGCACCATTTGGGAGGCCAGGAGATGTTATGTTTGTTGGATTTAGCCTAATGTTACCGCTCCAGCTCTTGTTCCTCACCATTACCCCCATGTTACCCCCTTATCCCCCCATCACCCACCTCACCTCTCTGGCCTCATCTCCCTGGGCTGGAGGGGTATTTTTCTCTCCTCTCCTCTCCTTGTGACAAATCACTCATTTTAGGAGGATCCTCGAGGAGAGAGGGGATGATGGGAAAACTGTGTGGCTCAGTTGGTAGAGCATGGTGTTTGCAATGCCAGGGTTGTGGGTTCAATTCCCACGGGGGACCAGTATGGAGAAGAAAAAAAATGTATGAACTGTATACATTCACTACTGTAAGTCGCTCTGGATAAGAGTGTCTGCTAAATGACTAAAATGTAAAATGTAAATAAGCTGTCTCCTACACACACCATACCATCATGGATACTGAAGATATAGAGATGATTATATGGCAGTGCTTATCTTCTACATATAGCTTCCACAATCATCCCATCACCAAAGCCACTGTTTTAGAATGTCATGGCTGTGAAAAGAGAGCATGCTTTCAGGTCCTCCCAGGTCCTTCCCAGTGCTGTAGTCTTGAGTGATCTGTTTCCACTGGAGGGAAACAATGTTACAGCTCCAACACCCTCAACTCCCCTCCCCCTCTAGCCCCCTTCCTTCCCCTTATCAAAGCCCCTTCCAGTACCCCAGGCCCCACCTCCAGTCCCCCTTCCATCCCCTTATCAAAGCCCCTTCCAGCACCCCAGGCCCCACCTCTAGGCGTAGTGGTGAGGTGAAGGCTGAAGGTAATGGTTTTTATTTCACTTTAATGCCAGCAGGCCAGGAGTCACCTCGGGTCCCTGCTTCATTACAGCAGCGCAGTGGGGCCATGTCTCCTGGAGGAATTTATTACGCTGCCCCCGGCTAGGGCTACACCCTGGATGCTACATACTATCACACACACACATGTAGGCAGACACACGCACGCACACACACACACACACACACACACACACACACACACACACACACACACACACACACACACACACACACACACACACACACACACACACACACACACACACACACACAGACGCACACATATACACACACACACATGTAGGCAGACACACAAACACACACACACACAAACACACACACACTCTTCTTGCAGCAGACTGATTAATGGGAGCTCACAACTAGTTACTGCACTCAGGTTCCTCTCCTGATCTTCCTCTTTTGTCTACCTCTGCTGCTTAGTGCAGCCAATAGGACAATAGGAAACAGCTGCTTTGTTCTTCACACCTTAATACAGGATGGGATGTAATACTGGGACCTTTGTTCCTCACACCTTAATACAGGATGGGATGTAATACTGGGATTCCTGATGATATTACTGATTCTCAATCCCACATTTTCTATAGAGCTTTTTCATACAGTTTTAAATTGAGCCAGTGAATAAGACTGAAAGTCTATTTGAAAATATAATTTTTGCTATCAAGAATGTATACTGTATACCAGTTCCATAGTGCCAAAAGGGAATAGCACTGAAAGTATTCAAAGAAAAAAAGGACCAAGTCACTCTTTATATATTTTAAAACAGTGTCCTTTTTTATATCAAGGACGTTCTCTATACACCAGGAAGTCCATAGTGCAGATAAACACATTTGATGAAACAAAAGCAGACATCTGTTCTGGCACTGTGCCATAACAACATTCTGCTCACAATATGAGCATGTTTCATATTGAGTGCCTGGCAGTCTGGCACAGTGAGTTTACCTCACATTGAGTTTACCTGTGAGGAGCCAGGGTATGGCTGAGTGCATATGCAGCTTAGCATGACTGTGTTGTGAATGGGAGGGGAAGGGATGTGATGTCCTGTTTACATCTGACACATTCTTCACACTCACTTCCCCCCTGGGACCACAGGAGACCCACTAAGCCCAGGCGACAGCTACCATGATTGTTCAGCGTCAGGACCAACCAGGTCCCCAAAGACACACTGTCACTGTCACATTGGTAGGCTACACACGCACGCACATGCACACACACACTGTCACTGTCACATTGGTAGGCTACACATGCACGCACACACTGTCACTGGGCACATATTCCTCCTAATGCAGCCAACTCAACACAGACAAAGGCTCAGTTCTGAACATATCATCTTAGTCAAACCAAGAGCAACATTGTCACATCTGGCCACCTTCTCAGATTATGCTCAGCTGGAGTGAAGTCCAGAGTACACAGTAGAACTCTTAAATTAAGAATGTGAAGTCCACAATGTGGATTTCCAGGGAAACTATGGGTCAGGGGGGAAAAATTCCGTTTTTCATCTCGGTTTCTTCTCATGTACACTGCATTTTGTCATTGATTTGTATACTATGCAAATTCAATCTAGCTAGCAGGCTACATGGGATAGATGGATTTATTGACTCGTTCATTTGGGTTTTGGTAAACGTCACTATCTGTAACATTGAGCTAAACCTTCACGTGTTTTCAAGGACAACCAATTAGTCTGATAAGTAAATTAATTGTGACATTAAAACATGAACAGAGATATAGAAATGAAAGTAATTAAGATGATAGATTGGTTGCGGCACAGAGATTCACGTGTCTTCAGTAGAACATGGCTAAGACAGAGATTCACGTGTCTTCAGTAGGTCATGACTAAGACAGAGATTCACGTGTCTTCAGTAGGTCATGACTAAGAGATTCACGTGTCTTCAGTAGAACATGACTAAAACAGAGATTCACGTGTCTTCGGTAGAACATGACTAAGACAGAGATTCATGTGTCTTCGGTAGGACATGACTAAGACAGAGATTCATGTGTCTTCGGTAGGACATGACTAAGACAGAGATTCACGTGTCTTCAGTAGAACATGACTAAGACAGAGATTCACGTGTCTTCGGTAGGACATGACTAAGACAGAGATTCATGTGTCTTCGGTAGGTCATGACTAAGACAGAGATTCACGTGTCTTCAGTAGAACATGACTAAGACAGAGATTCACATGTCTTCGGTAGGACATGACTAAGACAGAGATTCATGTGTCTTCGGTAGGTCATGACTAAGACAGAGATTCACGTGTCTTCAGTAGAACATGACTAAGACAGAGATTCACATGTCTTCGGTAGGTCATGACTAAGACAGAGATTCATGTGTCTTCGGTAGGTCATGACTAAGACAGAGATTCACGTGTCTTCAGTAGGTCATGACTAAGACAGAGATTCACGTGTCTTCGGTAGGACATGACTAAGACAGAGATTCACGTGTCTTCAGTAGGACATGACTAAGACAGAGATTCACGTGTCTTCAGTAGAACATGACTAAGACAGAGATTCACATGTCTTCAGTAGGTCATGACTAAGACAGAGATTCATGTGTCTTCGGTAGGTCATGACTAAGACAGAGATTCACGTGTCTTCAGTAGGTCATGACTAAGACAGAGATTCACGTGTCTTCAGTAGGACATGACTAAGACAGAGATTCACGTGTCTTCGGTAGGACATGACTAAGACAGAGATTCACGTGTCTTCAGTAGAACATGACTAAGACAGAGATTCACGTGTCTTCGGTAGGACATGACTAAGACAGAGATTCACGTGTCTTCAGTAGGACATGACTAAGACAGAGATTCACGTGTCTTCGGTAGGCCATGACTAAGACAGAGATTCTCACATATTTCAGTAGGACATTAGTCACATGACTAAGACAGAGATTCCATAAACTTCTTCTTTGGAAGCGCAGTACAAGCATGCACATGTTGTACACTGAAAGATTGTAATTATTTGTCCTTTCTTTGTGTCTCATTTATAGGATGTAGGTTAAGTTTTTTTTTCACCTTTCATGTGATATATGATTGTTGTCATACATGTATGAAGAGCTGCTTGAGTAATGAACAAATTGTTCCTTTGTCCTCTTGTCAGTTATAGCTATAGTTATATAGACCAGTGAGTGAGTCTATAAGCCCTCTATACCATCACCCTTATTGTCCTGAGGCTTCCTGGAACATATGGTAATGGTATTGTAATCTTCTTTCTTTCTTTCTTACTTACTTTCTTTCTTCCTTCATTTCTTCCTATCTCTCTTTTTCTGTCTCCCCCCTTTCTTTCTCCCTCCTTTCTCATTTGTTCATGAGGTAGAAGAGGCACTGGTACAAGTCTGACATGTGTGTCACGGTTGTCTTGACCACACACAAGCTGAACTAATTACGGTGATAACACAGGGCTATTAGTCCATGGTTCTCTGCTCTCTGATTGACCACTGCTGTTGTGCCCCAGATTGCCATGCCCACTCTGTAGATGGGTAGTGATTCTACTGGGTAATTTTATAGCCCTTCTAATCTCTTCCCTCTCAATGTGTTTTCATGTGCTCTCTTTCTCTCTTTCATGCCTTCCGTTTTCTCCCCTATTATTTTCTCTCTCTCTGTTAACCCGCTCTTTTCCTCCCTCTATCTCTCTTACTCTTTTGCCTCCCAAAGTCAACAGGTTTTTCCCCATTTCAGAGAGAGAGAGAGAGAGAGAGGGAGAGAGAGAGAGAGAGAGAGAGAGAGAGAGAGAGAGAGAGAGAGAGAGAGAGGAGAGAGAGAGAGAGAGAGAGAGAGAGAGAGGAGAGAGAGAGAGAGAGAGAGAGAGAGAGAGAGGAGAGAGAGAGAGAGAGAGCAACAATCCATAGAATCACCTGTGTGATCACCCTTTTTGCCAACCTATTTCATTCAGTCTTAGACATGCAATTTCATCCAGTTAAAAGCATATTTTATCCATTCCGAGCACGCTTCCATTCTCTGTGTAACCTCTTTGTGCTGCTTAAACAGCAGGACAAATAGATTTTTTTTCTGAAATTGTATTTAATCTTTTGGATCTTTTTAGTGAATAGTTGTTTCGCGCGGTCTCATTGAATCAGAATTCTAGTACTGTCCTCTCATCTACTTTCTAAGTCACCACTCCTCTGACTCTCCTCTTTCTATCATTTTCTCTTCTTTCTTGTCTTTCTCTCCATCCATTCTCACTCTCCCTCCCATCTCTCTCAATGTGATGATGTTGAATCAACGTGGAAAACTGATTGGATTTGCAAAAAGTCATCAACATAAGGGAATTTGGTCTCTTTTTCACCCAACTTTTAACCTCAATCCAATGACATCTGTATTTTTTGTTGTTGATTTTACATTGAGTTCACGTTATTTGACAACGCAACCAAATGTAAATCCAAAGTAGACATTGAACTGACATCTGTGCCCAGTGGGTTCTGTGTGGTACCAGAGATTTCCTGCTATTGTTTTCCCTCTAAAGAGCCTTGGCCTAAAAACACATTTATCTCTCTTCCCTTTTGGTGTGTGTGTGTGTGTGTGTGTGTGTGTGTGTGTGTGTGTGTGCGTGCGTGCGTGCGTGCGTGTATTCTTGGTTGCGTGATCACCTCCAGCCAAATGTTTATTGGTACTAAGGTGATTCAAGAAGAAGCAACCGTTAGCATAATTTCCCAGAGGCACACTGTGCTTAATTATCATCATGGCTTGTGCAGACTGCTGCTATTGCACAGCTCATCACATTAAGATGTGGTCCCTCCCTGCTGTTTTATACCCCACTACCCCACTATGTTCCACAACTAGCTACAGTCCCATTTCAATACCTGAAACACACCATACCACATCCTATAGGTGTAGTATCTTAATTTGATCACTCGTTTGTTGCTGAGAATTTTACTGCGCTGCAGGAAATGCAGATAAGCTTTGTGATTTACATAAATTCTTTGGAAACTTTCACTAACACACAGGTATATTAACAGTATCACACTTTTCATGTAGCCTACTTTTGCTCCGACAATACTGGTCAAATTAAGATCCTACATCTGTAGCTGCAAGCAATAAAGTTTAATCAATTCAATTCAAGGGGCTTTATTGGCACGGGAAACATGTGTTAACATTGCCAAAGCAAGTGAGGTAGATAAAATACAAAAGTGAAATAAACAATAAAAATGAACAGTAAACATTACACATACAGAAGTTTCAAAAGAATAAAGACATTACAATTAATCTTCATACCAGAATATTTATCTTCCTGAGCCCATTGTGACATGTTTATAGAGGAATATAGATGCGGATAAAAACAGGTGATTCTCTCTTGGATCAGTAGGCATATCTACAACACATTTTGCTTTAAACTTTTCCTCACTCCATGCAATTGAGATTAGTACATTTTTATTTGATATACACATCACCCTTGCCTCTGTCTGAAGCATACCCCAGTAGCACCTAGACATATTCATGGAAGGCATGGTAGATTGGCATATGAGATGAGAACCCTCCTGTCGTCTCCACAGTCCCTGTTTAATTCCCTGCATGGTCAGACTCAGACAGCATGGTCCGACATGCCTGTAGCTTTAATGTGATGGTGGGCCGTCAGGAACACTCTCCTCTCCTCCATCTCCTTCAGACCAGGGGGAGAGGAGAGGTCGCCCATATCTATCATCTACCTGCCTGGAAAAGGAGACGGAAATGGAAATAGGTTCCACATGCGAGCGATGAAAAGCAATTTCCAAGAGACACCCGTATCCCAACTGCCACCCCTTCTGCTTTCATTATAGAGCTTTATGGTAGGAAATGATAGGAAATGACTTGACTGAAACACACACACAACCACACTCAGACACGCAGCACACACATACAACCACACTCACACACGCAGCACACACATACAACCACACTCACACACGCAGCACACACATACAACCACACTCACACACGCAGCACACACATACAACCACACTCACACACGCAGCACACACATACAACCACACTCACACACGCAGCACACACATACAACCACACTCACACACGCAGCACACACATACAACCACACTCACACACGCAGCACACACATACAACCACACTCACACACGCAGCACACACATACAACCACACTCACACACGCAGCACACACATACAACCACACTCACACATGCAGCACACACATACAACCACACTCACACACGCAGCACACACACACAACCACACTCACACATGCAGCACACACATACAACCACACTCACACATGCAGCACACAAACACAACCACACTCACAGCACACAAACACAACCACACTCACAGCACACAAACACAACCACACTCACACATGCAGCACACACACACACACACACACATTGATTTAAGAACAAATCTTAAACCGCAAACAACTAATTTAGTTTATAAAAATAGATACATAGATCTAACAACCGTCAACACTAACCTTTTTGCCACAGAACGCCAGTTGCAGTTCTATTGGTGAAAAAATAGATATGCAAATAGTAGGCAGGATCACAACACCTGTCTTGTTGTGTATGTGAAGCATCTGTTAATCAAATCAAGGGGAAAGGTATACAACACCAAAAATAATAACTAGAAGGAAAGCACGTCATAAAAACTGGTTTGATGTATGGCTATGAGGCTGCAACTGTAATTAAACAATATTTCTTGGTATTTCCAGGGCCTACAGCATATGTTTCATGTCACAGAGTTTCATCACTGACAAACAGTGCTGGCAACACAAACAAATGAGTGCTGTGCTGGCAAATAAAGATTTATTATACATTCTTTTTTTTACACCCGCTCCCAAATATTTGCAAGGAAACACTGCAAGAAGACACATCTCTGACAGAGGAGTAAAAATAACAATGTATTTCTCATTGTGAAGATGAACATTCTTTGTTTAGTTACTTTGACACTAGCGCTCAGATACATGGTTAGGTAAGGTAAGTTCAGGTTACATGTTTATGTCATGGAGAGAACAACATATTGTTCTGTATGTGGGTGACTGCACTGCCCCTAGTTGTTTCAGTGCACAGTAGCAGACAGGTAGAATCCCAATTGGGACAGCAGCCAAACGGAAAGTTCCTTTCAGAATTGAGAGCAGTCACCTGTGGACAGACACTGTAGCATCCTGTATCTGGTCCCTGAGTCTCTGTGGCTGTTATCTGGGCCTGTGGTGGTTGACTTGTTCCAGTCAGACCTCCAGCTGTGGGCTGGTCTCTCCCAGGGCTGGGAGTGTCACAGATGTGCTTGTGGGTCATAGGAGATAAGTGGCCCACGGACAACATTAGCCCTCATATTCATCGACCATATTTGCTGCAAGGCTGGAATGCAGATATAGGAGTGTAGGGGACGAGGAGAAGAGGAGTCACTGTCAATCCATTAAATCTCCTCTCTCCCTGTCTAAAGGATTATCATATTTACTCTGTGGTCTTGTAACTTGTCAAGTCAAGTGTCAAAGCTCCCCCTCTTGAATAAGTGACTTGAGAGTTGCTGTCAACGCTCTCTGTTGTCCCCTTGACCTTAGCTTACCCTCAGATTCACACCAGTGTTTCTAACCATGGGGTAAAACTCTTTTGTAGAGATTGTGTGTTCAGCCATTTGTGGTACTGACACAGTTGAACCCAGATCTGTTACTGAGAGACAGTAATCAGTGTGGGGCGGTAGCTGTAGTCGTTAACAAACAGAGCCAGTGGGAACAGACAGAACAGACAAATGACAGCCTCCAGCCAGCCAGGCCTGGCTACAACCAAACCAGAGGATTAGACATGGGTTACGTCCCAAATGGCAGGCACTAGTAGTGCACTACATAGAGAATAGGGTGCCATTTGGGACGTATCCATGGACATTCAGGCCAGGACCGGGAGGGAGCCATCCCATCAATTTCTAATTCAATCCCACGGGCAACTGTCCTCAGTGCTAACTGAGTTAACACAGTCAGTGTTGGGAGGTAATAAAGTTTGATCCAAAGTAGAAATCTTAGCGTTATAATGAATGGCCCTCAAGGCCCACAGCAGCAGCAGGAGGATGGCTTGTAATTAAGCCCTCTGATGGTACGCGGAGGAAATACAGGATGACCAACAAAGAAATAGAATTACTAGCATGGGTACACTCAACTTGTGTAGGTATAGTCGACATAATGCCCGTTCAAATCATCCATTTCTATGATGGCCACATCATCCTCTAAGACTGGGCCACACTCCACCTCACTACTCACTGGTAGAGAGAGATCACTGTATAACCCTCAGCCCCACAGGGCATTGGACTGACTAGACAACTCAAAGGTCATGTGTCACAACCTAATGTTTTCATTTAATGATTCATCAACAGGGAACAATTTAATTTGAATATGCCAAAAGTCTTTGTACTTATAGGTTAGTACTATAGAGAGTGTAAGGTTCACAGCGTTTTATTTTAATGGGTGATGTTTGATGTTGGATGATCACTAACCTACAGTATCAGAGTGCATGCACACACCACCCAAAGATATTGGTATGAAGTCTGTACCGTACCCATGAGATAGTGGTATCATATACTCTCAGTAAGACCTCCCAGTCCCTGTGTATAGCCCTCCAGAGCTTGACCCAGAGAGAGTGAATTTGGACCTCAGTCCATCCTGTGTGATTGGTACTATACAGAGTTACCATGGTACCCAGCTGAGAGATAATGCACTGTCACGCATGGACGCTACCTCATCACACACCTCACTCTGGGGACAGGTCAAGAAGCCAAGAAGTTCTCCTCAAATACCTTTATGAAATGTACTCAATCTTTTTCTCATTTTCACAGCTGTGCAATTGAGTATCATCTTCAAGGGCGCCGTGGCATATATCACTAGTTCATTGAGAAGGGTGAGCAGTCAAGGGACCAGAGAGAGAGAGAGAGAGAGAGAGAGAGAGTCAGAGTCAAGGCTGAGCTCCTCTCTTCTTTTCTTCTCCTTTCCTTTCCTCTCTTCACTTCCTGAATGTGATTGAAGAATAAACACACTCTTACAGAAGTATTGATGTTTATTTTAGAGGATTGATTAGGCTAAAGGTTCACAGACCCTTGGCCTCCTGACTTCCACAGCTACCTGTGGAAATGAACAATGAAACAAAGTGCTTCTGCACTTGTCAACAACATCTGGAGAGCATGATGTTACCATCTCTCTGCATCTCTCTCACAAGTTGTTCTCCACAAGCAATTATCCCCATTGCGAAATATTTTTTTTTAAATCCAGGATTTCAAACTTCAAGGATAACCCTGCCAGTGGTGTAACCACAGAGGACGGATGAGCCTGAGCAATAACAAGTCAAAACCATATGGATGAACTCATAGACTATTCCCAAGCAGCATATGTTGCTGAACAGAGGAGGCAGGCATCTGTTTTGGCTGGTGATTTACTATCATTAGCATCACGTCGGCTCTGCTGTTGTATTCAGCCAGACAGGCTGCAGTAAAGAAGCATTAGCAGTGATGTGGGTGCTGCAATGTCTCTTCACCATTTGTCTGTGTTAGGCCTCCAAGTGATCCCAATTACTTTATCTATGTTTAGGGGCTGCAGGGAAAGCATCATCAGTGATTCTTTACTGTTTCTACATGCTAATTTCTCACTTGCTCTGCTGTACATTTTCATCAGGATCTAGAGTGACACGTGTTGTTATAACATTACAGGTGGAGTTTAGCAGGTGATGGTAGTCATCTCCATAGGTGTCACTGCTCCATAGGCAGTGTCCGTCTGTGTGTGTATCTGCATGTCTGTATGGGAGTGGGGTGTATCTGTAAATGAGACGCATTAGCCCGTGTGACCTACACATTGTTACCTCTGTCTGTCTCTTCCCCATTATTTGTTCTGATGGACTCCGTCTCTCCTTCCTTCCCTCCCACCCTGCAGTCCCACCTGATTGCCATTGGATAATCTCCCTCTCTCTCCACATCATGCCATTGCCAGCAACCTCCCCATCTCCCAGAATGTACATGGTTTGTGTGAATGTCTGTGTGTGTTTGTGTGTGTGAGTGCATATGTGCACATGGTGTGAATGGTGCAGGAAGCGCAGTAAACGGTGTCTAATAGGAACAGGAAGGAAGAAGAAGCTGCATGTTCAAGTGCTGTGCTGAATGCTTTTTACTGCCCTGCAGCTATTGTGGAGATGGCTCTTTAAACTCCTGTAATTACATTTTAACGGCTCTTCCTCATGGCTAACTGCCTTCATTACTGCTGTACCTGCCGCCCAACTGGCCAAGTGGACCGTTAAGAATCCCCCGCCCACTCCTGATGGATACTCGTTGTGTGTGTGACCAGTTCCGAGACGCCCATCCAAATGACCACTGTTGTTTTAGGATTTAGATCATGCTTGGTGCTCTATGTGCAGTTTCCAGTATATAAGTCAGCTCAATGTTTGCTACATTATTTACTTTTTATTCCCATGAGCAGTTTCACAGCATCGCATCATTTTACACCGCTCCCTTCATCTCCGTACGTCCCCATAGGATTATACCAGTGGAGGCTGCTGAACGGCTCATAATAATGGCCGGAACGGAGAAAATGGAATGGCATCAAACACCTGACAACCATGTGTTTGATGTATTTGATAACATTCCAATGATTATTCTCCAGTCAATAACACAAGCCTGTTCTCCCCAATTAAGGTGCCACCAACATCCTGTGGATTACACTGCTATGGAAGCTTCTATCGTCATGAGATTGAGTTTATCCATCCATGTCCATAGTGGGCTGCTACCGTGTGCTCTCCAATACAGTTTTCACCTTATACTCAAGATTGAACACGAGTCAAATCAGGAAATGTTATGTATATGCATGTATGCATACAGTACATCCTGAACAGCTAATCCATCATATATACAGTATATACGTGCATCATATCATAGACTACACGTTTGAATCATCGTCATGCAAGAAGAATCAAAGGCAAACGATTTAGTTGAATATCTCCAGTAGTCCCATACAGTAACATAGTTGCAATTCTCTAAACTGAATCCAGGTGGAGTGTGTGTGCAGCAGCCCTCAGCTCCCGATACTGAGTCCAGGGTCATCCGGCTTGTACGTCTGTTCCATTAACAGAGCTATGCAGCCTGGAGAGACCATATCGACCTGAGCACAGGGCTTATCTGATGCAGACAAACATTGCTCCCTCCCTCCGTATACCTACCTTCCAGCTTCTGTCGATGAAATCCAATGATGCTCAAGGCTCTTGTGCCACTTGTTTCAAGGCTGTGGGGTTTGATTTCATTCCTGCATCGATTATTTGGGGGCCTGGCGAGTTTCTTCATTATTTATTTGGATTTTGGTGGCTGGGGTGCAGGCAGGCTGTGTGTGACTGCTGCCATATCTCTGTGTGGGAGGGAACAGCGAGGGAAGGGCCTTGAAAAGGAAACCTTGCCTGTGTCTTTGTTCACTTTCCACAAAGCCAATGAGAGAGAAGGCCCTTAAAGTGTCATTAGCCGGGCTGCTTTGAGGAGCTAGGCCCCGACAGATAAACAGGTGGCCATTCTGAGAAGGACAGACAGAACT
The DNA here is from genome assembly GCF_901001165.1 of Salmo trutta. NCBI lineage: Eukaryota > Metazoa > Chordata > Actinopteri > Salmoniformes > Salmonidae > Salmo > Salmo trutta. The sequence continues at coordinate 30,546,766 of NC_042975.1, forward strand.
CTGGGTGGGTTGGGGGATATTTAGCATCCTCAGCTTCCACCTCAAAGAGATAAATGTAATGAGCTGATGCTGGGACATAGTGCTCTGACTACCCACTCACACAACCTTCTGCCCATTCCTTTCGTCTTTCTCCCTTTTCCCCCATCCATCTCTCTTGTGCCCTTACCAGCATGATCCTCAGCAGTCCCTCCCAGGGGGCGTTTTTATTTATCTACCTACTCTCTGAGATATGCATGGGAATTTTCTAAATGTACAGCCCCCCTTACCAAAAAATCCATTTACACTACCGTTCAAAAGTTTGGGGTCACTTAGAAATTTCCTTGATTTCCATAAAAACATAAATGAAATTAGTTGCAAAATGAATAGGAAATATAGTCAAGACATTGACAAGGTTATAAATAATGATTTTGATTTGAAATAATAATTGTGTCCTTCAAACTTTGCTTTCGTCAAATAATCCTCAATTTACAGCAATTACAGCCTTGCAGACCTTTGGCATTCTAGTTGTCAATTTGTTGAGGTAATCTGAAGAGATTTCACCCCATGCTTTCTGAAGCACCTCCCACAAGTTGGATTGGCTTGATGGGCACTTCTTACGTGCCATACGGTCAAGCTGCTCCCACAACAGCTCAATAGGGTTGAGATCCAGTGACTGTGCTGGCCACAACCCAGAAAAACGCATGTCAAAAATGTTATAAATTGATTTGCATTTTAATGAGGGAAATAAGTATTTGACCCCTCTGCAAAACATGACTTAGTACTTGGTGGCAAAACCCTTGTTGGCAATCACAGAGGTCAGACGTTTCTTGTAGTTGGCCACCAGGGTTGCACACATCTCAGGAGGGATTTTGTCCCACTCCTCTTTCCAGATCTTCTCCAAGTCATTAAGGTTTCGAGGCTGACGTTTGGCAACTCAAACCATCAGCTCCCTCCACAGATTTTCTATGGGATTAAGGTCTGGAGACTGGCTAGGCCACTCCAGGACCTTAATGTTCTTCGTCTTGAGCCACTCCTTTGTTGCCTTGGCCGTGTGTTTTGGGTCATTGTCATGCTGGAATACCCATCCACAACCCATTTTCAATACCCTGGCTGAGGGAAGGAGGTTCTCACCCAAGATTTGGTGGTACATGGCCCCGTCCATTGTCCCTTTGATGCGGTGAAGTTGTCCTGTCCCCTTAGCAGAAAAACACCCCCAAAGCATAATGTTTCCACCTCCATGTTTGACGGTGGGGATGGTGTTCTTGGGGTCATAGGCAGCATTCCTCCTCCTCCAAACACGGTGAGTTGAGTTGATGCCAAAGAGCTCCATTTTGGTCTCATCTGACCACAACACTTTCACCCAGTTGTCCTCTAAATCATTCAGATGTTCATTGGCAAGCTTCAGACGGGCATGTATATGTGCTTTCTTGAGCAGGGGGACCTTGCGGGCGCTGCAGGATTTCAATCCTTCACGGTGTAGTGTGTTACCAACTGTTTTCTTGGTGAATATGGTCCCAGCTGCCTTGAGATCATTGACAAGATCCTCCCGTGTAGTTCTGGGCTGATTCCTCACCGTTCTCATGATCATTGCAACTCCGCGAGGTGAGATCTTGCATGGAGCCCCAGGCCGAGGGAGATTGACAGTTCTTTTGTGTTTCTTCCATTTGCGAATAATCGCACCAACTGCTGTCACCTTCTCACCAAGCTGCTTGGCGATGGTCTTCTAGCCCATTCCAGCCTTGTGTAGGTCTACAATCTTGTCCCTGACATCCTTGGAGAACTCTTTGGTCTTGGCCATGGTGGAGAGTTTGGAATCTGATTGATTGATTGCTTCTGTGGACAGGTGTCCTTTATACAGGTAACAAACAGATTAGGAGCACTCCCTTTAAGAGTGTGCTCCTAATCTCAGCTTGTTACCTGTATAAAAGACACCTGGGAGCCAGAAATCTTTCTGATTGAGAGGGGGTCAAATACTTATTTCCCTCATTAAAATGCAAATCAATTTATAACATTTTTGACATGCGTTTTTCTGGATTTTTTTTTGTTATTCTGTCTCTCACTGTTCAAATAAACCTACCATTAAAATTATAGACTGATCATTTCTTTGTCAGTGGGCAAACGTACAAAATCAGCAGGGGATCAAATACTTTTTTCCCTCACTGTAATTGAAAAAGATTTTTCTAATGATCAATTAGCCTTTTAAAATGATAAACGTGGATTAGCTAACACAACGTGCCATTGGAACACAGGAGTGATGGTTGCTGATAATGGGCCTCTGTAAACCTATTTAGATATTCCATAAAATAATCTGCTGTTTCCAGCCACAATAGTCATTTACTACATTAACAATGTCTACACTTGTCACGTCCTGGCCAGTATATAAGGTTAATTGTTTGTAGTTTGGTCAGGGCGTGACAGAGGGTATTTGTTTTATGTGGTTCAGGGTGGTGTGTTTGGTTTAAGGGTGTTTGTTTTAGTAATTCCGGGTGTTGGTTTGTTTAGGTATTTCTATGTGGAGTCTAGTATGTCTGTTTCTATGTCTGGTGAATTGGTGTTGGGACTCTCAGTTGAAGGCAGGTGTTTTCTATCTGCCTTTGATTGAGAGTCTCATAAATGAGGGTGTGTTTGTGTTTGTGTTTTGTGGGTGATTGTTCTGTGTAAAGCACTATGCTTTGACAGACTGTTAGTTGTTCGTTTTCGTATTTTGTTATTTTTGTATGTTCATTTTTGTAGTGAATAAAAATCAAGATGAGCATTCACGAACCTGCTGCGTATTGGTCCACATTTTCCGATGACGATTTCGTTATATCGTCAGAGGACGAAGACAATCGTGACAACACTGTATTCCTGATACATTTTATGTCATGTCAATGGACAAAAAAATTAGCTTTTCTTTCAAAAACAAGGACATTTCTAAGTGACCCCAAACTTTTGAACGGTAGTGTACATTACAGCACAAAACTATTTCATATTTGACATCCCCATTACCTTCTCTCATGAATTCCCTATTACACTCCATCAACCCTGCTGCATCACTGTCCTTGAAGATCTGAAATCAATACATGAACAAAAGATGATACGTGTTTAATGCGTTCTATAGACAGACAGCTATGGATAACTGCTCATTATCCAAATCCATACTCTATTTATTATCTCCTTTTATCTCAAAAGACACACAATGACATTCCAATATAATGGAAATCTAACCTTTTATGTTTTTCCTGAAATGAGTAGTAATGATGACACTCAGCAGTCGATAGATGCTTCTTGGCAGCACTGGCTGGCAGACCTGACTCCATTTTTAAACTGAGCCACTCTCTCGCTATCGCTACATCGAGCACTGAGGATGTGATACTGTCTGTGAAAGTTGATCGATGTGTATTAAAGTGCTGGGCTCTTTTCTTGTGGTCGTCAGTTTGGCATGAGAAGTGCTAATGGATTTTGGGAGACATGATTCACTTTTCATTAGCCAGACCTGTCAATCAAGAGCCATCAGGGGTCTTTTTTAATATATAAAAGCCCCATACCCCTCTCCTCTATCAGTCCTTCCTCCATCACTCCCTGGCTGAGTTGACAGACTCAATCTCAATAGTGATTTATATTCCTACTGGGGCTATTCAGGGTACAGCTGGAGATAAGGCAGATGGTGAAGTTCCTACATTACACTGTTGACCATATCTGTGGGCTGTCTTTGCGCTGTCAACTCATAATGCAGAACCTCTAGTTCCACCAAGTGGCCAGGAGTCAGCATTACCAGGATGTTCCAGGAACACTTCCCAATCTCAAAGTAATGAGCCAGGATGGACACTTTTAAAGCCGGATTTAGTTCAGTTGGAGAAAGAGGGACATTAGAAATGTTTTTTGGAAGCTGAACAAGTGCTCTCTCAAGATATACTCAACAATGAAATACATGACCAAACAACACAACACTATGACATGTCTTACATATTTGAGTGTATCCCTGGTTGTAACCAAAGCCTCTTTCATCTCTCTTCCAGTGTTCATCATGGGGTCTGGGCTGCTGGTCTATCCCTTTGGGCTGAACTCCACCCTGGTGAGGTCCTTCTGTGGGGACTCAGACATCTACTATGCCGGGGACTGCCAGATCGGCTGGGGATACATGCTGGCCATCGTCGCCGTCATGCTCACACTCTTTCTACCCTTCTTCGCCAAATACGCACCCAAGGAGCATCTGTCCCCAACCCCCCTGCCCACTCTCTTATAGGACAACAACTGACCCCACCCTCCCCAACCTCATCCAGTCAGTCTGCTACAGTACTTCCTACTTCCCTGTATGATGGAGTGGGAGAAACCCCTGCATCCACTTCTTCAGTAGGATGCCATTTTAAAAAGCCCTGCCCCTAATATACAACGTGGCTATACCCAACTGTGAACAACATTTATGTACTAACTTCCTTCATACAAAAGCTATTTCTTTGATCTAATAATTTACCTAATTGAATGGAACTATGATCTGTTCATTTTTTTTCTCTCCCAATAATGTCAAACGTTAACTCGTATTGTTATGACTATTAATTCACATTTACTGTCAATTTGTGACTGCATTTCTGGTTAGACTTATTTGATATTCAGTATCTTTTCTGGAAAAAAATACATTTGAAAGAAACACAAGGATTGACAACAACTCCCTCTGTTAAGATGGACAGAAGTATACAGCGCATAAACATTCCTATCATGTTATACATACAACGTTGGTTTAATATTACTGTAACCAGACAGAGGGTGATGGTCAGGACTAGAACCATAATATGAATTCATGGTGACATTAATAGTGGGCAATAAGAGTGATCATTAAATATATCATTCCAGAATAATCAGGGAGTTGTTTGCAAAAGAGAAGGTGTGAAAATAAGGAGAATCTTAATGAGAAGGTAAAGTATGGCCTGAGATTTACAGACAATATGAGACATTTTTACAGTTATCAAAAAACATGGACACGCGTCTATCTTCAATGGATCAATGCGGATTTGGCGAACAGTAAAGACAATGAGAGACCCATTTGACATCAAGACTAAGCGAGGATCAGAAAGGATATGAACACGGACTCAGGTCTCAACACAGTGAGCGCATCAAGGATTCTGTCCAGTGGAGTTTGAGGAGAGTGGATTGTATAAAGGTTTAGATCCAGATGCCGTTTTATCCAGCATTGAACAACACTGACTGAATGGATGTCATAAGATGGACATGTAGCACAGTGAAAAATGACCCTTGGGGACTCACCATCTGACTTAGCCTACATCTTCAACATGGTTTTAAATTGACTATTGGACAGTAAAAATTCTAAAGAAAGAATTGAA